>NC_066346.1:13359490-13677618 GCF_024516045.1 Bombus affinis | reverse complement strand
TGTCTATTAAAGAGAAATTACATTCGTCGTTCTCACATGTAAAGTTACTTCACCAATTAACATGGAACGCGCGTGTTTCGTAACACAGACAGCACTATCCTTTAAACCTTGCTGCGATAAATAGGTAATAATAATAATAATAATAAACCGATAATTAATACAATGTTTATGCTGTATAGAGTGTACTATATATCTATATAATAATCTATGTTTAATCTGTGCATTGAGGTTGAATGATAACTCCGACAAATGTGAATGAGAACTCCACGTGCGTAAATGAATTTCATTTTGTAGCCGACAGATGAAATTTAATAAATTCTATATATAATTATATATATACTGACAAAATGTTATTTTCTATCTACTTTCTATTATCTAATTTTTATTTTAAAAATAACATTTTGCTAGTTTTAACTCGACTGAGTTCGCGAAAAAATCGAATTTGCAAATTTATCAAGTATACTTAAACGACGGTATGTTCCGGAATAAGTAGGACTAGATAATCGACAGGAGGTGGTTTCACGTGTGAAAATAAGTCGAAAACGTAAAATAACATTTCATCGTAGAACGCTTTGTTTCCCAGAAAAATAAATTTGAAAATTTCTCATTTATTCGTTAACATTTATTATCTCGAAAATGAAGCCTTAAACGGGAACATGTTACTCCACATTTTCGACTTGTTTTCACACGTAAAATGACCTCCATGTCGATTATTTAGTCCCGTCCAGTCCGGAATTACCCACGTTCCGGTATGCTTGATAAATTTTCAAACTCAATTTTCTCGACAACCACGTCGAGAATGCAAAAATTTTTATACTATATATATTTCATTTATATTTCCACGAAAAATCACGCGGTGCTTGCTTCTTCGTATCACTCGGCCCGGGCTCCGTACATCAAACTTGCACGTTGAACTATCTCCGCTATTTTTGTCTTTCTCATATCTATCTACATATTAAAACTACGCTGAGACAACTTCTTTTTCGTCTTTTCGAGTTTCCTTTGAAACAAGAAATAGAGATAATTTTTATTACGAAAGTCGATAACATCGCTACGTTGTACTTGGCGTTTAATATCGAGTACTTATTACGAAGAAGCTTGCTCGAGTCCTAAATGGGTCGTGTTGTTTTTCATTGGGGAAATTGATAAACGACGATGTGGAAGTAAAATAGTCGACAGTTCTCGTTCGTGCAACATCGCGACGATCGTTCAAACCACGCTGTTCTCGATACTGCAAACAACACGTGACGTCAAAAATGCATCGACGGTGTGACGTAGAATGTACACGTACGAGAGGTTGCATGCTTGGTGTGGGATGCAACACATGGTGTGTAACGATAGCAACCTCTACGCTATACATGCTCGTATAAGTAAAACAACAAACAAACAAAAAAAGAAAAAAAAGAAAGAAAGAAAGAAAGAAGAAGAAAGAAGCGGTCCGACATTGTAACTCCCTGTACGCTTTAACTTTGTACCTGTAAGGGTTGAACCGTGGTTGCGAGGCGATCGATAGACTATCTAAAGCTGCACTCACCAGGTCTTTGCTTTATTGGATATCACTCGATATCTTTCAAGAAATCGCATTCGAGTGTAGTCGATTGATTGGAGCGGAGGCCTGGCTCAAATCGCGTCTTCCTTCCGGCTGAATTTTGCGATACTACGCTTCGTCCGAATCTTTGATCGGTCCCTTTAACGCGCAATTTTCTAACTTTTATTTGCCTTCATTTTTCCCCACCTTTATTTAAGGATTTTTACTTAACGATTCCCTTCACGCAGCACGTGCTATCGCTTTTTTTTATTTTTCTTTTTTTTTTTACTTATTACGTATATTTATTGCTCTTTTATCTCTTTCCTTGCCTGCTCGTTTCATTTCTTTATCTTTTATTTCTTCGTTTCTTTATTTCCCTTATTTCGAATATTCGCTGTAAACTCCTTCTTCTGACATTTTTTCCATCTTTTTATTCATTCTCGTTATTTTACATTATTTCGTTATACATTGCCACGTCCCTTTCTTTCTGTTTTCACAGATTCCGCGTATCTTTCTGTTACCTGCTTGTCAATATCTATCGCCCCCGTGTTCATCGCATCATCTAAATCGCGTACAGTCTCGAGGCCTTTTCTTTCCGCTCAACGTAACTTGCTCCTTCTGCTGTCATCCAATTTTTTATATTCCTTTGCCGAGGATGACTCTATCGCTCTATTATCTGCGAACGACGTGTCTAAAGACAGTCCACGTGCAAGTCTCGTTCTTTCCTGCTTTTAAATGCGAAATTTTCAAATCCAAATGTTTGTGTTTAATATTATTACAGTGATCTTTTAGCGTGGCGTTAATTTGTTGTAGGAGCAAATTAAATTTCCTAGATAAGGGTTAATATCTGCTAATAATAATTTTCATTGACAATCTGACTAACAGACGACGGTAATTTTTTATCAATTTTCTGACGTTATCAATTTCCAGATATCGAGGCACAGGAAGACAAATTACTCGTCCGATTTAGCGCAATTAATTATTCGTCTTACTCTGATACAATAATTTACAACGTACAGTAATCGGAAATCGATCGTAATTTTCGTCGGTATAAAAACCGGGGCTGTTTGCAGCCTGTCGTTTAATGCGCAAAAATATTTAATATTTCTGGAACTTTTGAAAATCATGAAAGTTTTACGACGCGAGAAATTGATGATGTTCGTAGTTGAATCGAGAACTTCAACCGTTGTGATCGAAATTCGCGATTTATGATTGTGCACGTAGCTGCAAAGAGTTGGAAATAATTCACCAAGTTCAGTCAGAACAAATTGATCAAAATATAATTCTAGACGTATATAAACGGTAATATAAATTTCTTGACACAAATTCGTTTTAAGAATTATAAATTCCAGAGAATGAAATTAAGAACTTTCGGGAACTTTGAATAATCGGAATGCAGCGTAAAATTCAAGTACGTCGAAGCATCGAAAGTTATTTTGATCACACGTCACCGTTTTATTAATCTTGACACCTTAAATCTTTGTATTCGTTATTTTACATATCGTAATTAAAGTACAATAATTAATTCTTAATTAATTTAATATATATCATAATTTATTAATATTTAATTCTTTTCCTTAATCATTGATGGAACACTGATCCATTTTTTTACTGAATAACAAAGAAATATTAATTTACTTTGGAAAAATTTATGAAACTATCCACCTTAGTAATAAGAAACATCGAACGATCATTGAAACACTCGCGTTTGACTAGTTACTGTCTAATACTACTTTTCAGGCTACACTGTATCTTCATTTGCTATACTTATACACTGTACAATTGTTATTATATATAATTTATATATATATATATATATATATATATATATATATATATATATATATGTAGTAAACAAATTCTATCAACAATACAGGAGTAATATTATTTAATATAAACAACGTATATAATTTAACAGAGACATTGATCTTTTTTCGTAAGTTTAATTAATTTCTTATTTCTTAATTTCTTCTCACTTTTTAATTCTATTTATTCAAAACATATATATTTAATATAATCGATACAGCTGCATAATGCGAAGCTTCATTAATTAATATCAAAAACGTTCATCGTTTTCAAACGTCAACTGTAAAAACAATAATAATATATAACAAATTATTAAAAAACAAAGTAGAATTGTAATTGACCATTGTTATAAAATTGATAGAAAACAAAATAAGTATGCGGGGAATTGAGAATTAGAATTAAAAAAATAATAAGATTAGTAACAATTAATTGTATCTTTCCATATATAACTTCTGCAGAGTCCTCTTCAACTTCGTCCCTGTAATTGAAAGCTCTGACTGATGTAGCCCATTTCTGTTGACCATTTTAGCACCGTCACTTAGAGGAGGATATTACTTTCTGTAAATACGTGAATTTCAATTTAACTTCGCAGCTGCGTAAAATGAACATGCAGATAATGCCGGACGTCATCTTCCATTTTACCGTACTTCACATTTATACACCGTTGCCTGCTAAAATGCTTTATGACTATCGGCAATTTTCCTTTACGATCAATATTTTATTAATTATTAAGAAGACAAAATGTCAGTGAAATCTTATTTCCAACGTACGTTGTCGGAAGTTTTGTCTCATTGTCTAATTTGTATTAATAATCAGCTATGTTTTCTTCTTCGTTATCAACGAAACAAAATATCATTGAAATTAATTTACAAGCACGTATTAATAAAGAAGTATGTTCGCTTTTATAGGCAATATCATATTAATTATTAACGGAACGAAATATCAATGAAATTTATTTCCAATTATTATTTGGCTGATTCGTGATGGTTGATGAACAGATACATATATAATACATTATTGTTAAACTTTTCAACAGGTAGTTCAAACTTCGTCAATCAACGTGTTGATTTACTCGTTTTGATGAAATTCCTATATTATTACGAGAAATTCGTTACATTATCCAATGAAACAAGCGATAATGTATTTTATATTCAATTAAAATTTTAACTAAATTCAATACGCGCGTATTCGAATCTGATAATAAAAACCGTATATATATCATTTCTAAGTGCTGTGCCAGGGAATAAATGTTTCAACTATGAAACTATCGCATGCAGGTTGTATTAAGAAGGTTAAAATTATTAAAACGACAACTGCTGGAAAAGCAAGAACTAAAACTCTCGCAGAATTTCCACCCGAAATACTTAAATCATTTTTCTCTTCAGAACGTAAAAACAGCATAAAGCTGGAAAGCGCACTACTCGAACATAGTTGGCGTAATTTTAACTTGAGAACGTTCAACTGCATCGAAGTTCTTCGTTTAAAGAGGAATTCTCGAAGCATTACCCGCCTTGCGGTTCAAACTTTTTCGAACGTTGTTGTTGTTGTATCCTCGTCATTTTTCACTGCCGGACGTGTATCAAATGCACTGCATTGGAACTATCGTTGCTGTAATATTGTAATATCGGGGAAAACCTTGATTAACTAAGAAAGTCTACTTGACCATGGGTCATCCACCTCTGTGGAACGTGTGTATACCGGAGCCATGGTACAAGAGGTTGTCAGTGTCACGTCGGAGACGCAAGAAATCACGAAACCGATAGATCGCCGGTGATCTTGTGACAACGGCCATACCCAAATAAAATAAATAAATAAAAAAATCCTACAATGTTAATATTTATAATCTAATATTAAGATTATTATATTATATCGTATTAATTGTTATATTACAATAGGAAAATTAAAAATCAATCTGGGAATCTACGTGGAAGTTACAAGCGAAGCTCCAAAATAACAACTACGTTAAATATTTTTACTACTAATATTTTACTACGTTAAAAGCCAGTTTTCAATTTCTCCAAAAGCGATACGATTCAAGAATTTTAATCGTTAATAATTCTGATTACGAATAATCATTACGAACAATTCGATTTGTTCCTCGGTCGCTCGATAATAATTTTACATCATGGGAATTTAATTTGAAACAGTAATCAATGGAAGTGACCTGAATTTTTGTTCGGTTATCGAACAGTGACCATTATCAAGGAAAACCGAATTTTGCTTTGGTTACCGATAACCATTATCGATGGCGAAATTGATTTTCGATTATCGCCAAGCAATATCGATGAAAAAAATATTTTCTAGTCACATTCGACTATCGTCGATATTTATTGACATTGCTGATAATCGGTTTTCACTGGCAACGTAAAGAAGCCTAATTATAAAACTGATATGTTTTATTAAGCAAAGAAAAAGATACGAAAATGTACGAAACAAAGCATAAGATAAAAGATATCACGGTGCAACTGTCAATAAAAATATTCTACTGCGATATCTTTCATCCTATTCGTTTCATATATTTTCATATCTTTTTGTTTTCTCGATAAAACACACAAGTTTTATGAATAACTGCGAACACACGTACTATTGGCTTGTTAACTAGGTGATTGCGGGTTTTGTCATTAGATGATATTGACAAAATTCGCAATCACCTAGTTTCCAACCCAATAATTATCAGTGACGTTAATAACGATTGATAATATAGCCAGTGATAATTGACAATGTAGAGCAAATTTTTGCCATCGATAATGGTCATCGATAACCAAAATAAAATTTTCTCGCCACGGATAACAGTTACTCGTAACAGAAAAAAAAAAAAAAAATATTTAAAAATCCGGTTATTTATGTTGGTTACTGGTAACCAAAATGAAATTTCTCTCGTCGATAACGATTACCGGCAATCAAAAAAACTTTAATCCGTTTTAACGGTTATTCGCGATCAAAAATTTTTTAATTAAAAACATCAACCTTCATATCGCAACTTTACAAACTTCTCTTGTAACAGTTATGATGTCTTGTAATTGTAACATTTATGGCAAATATACATTTAGCGAAAAATTAGTATACAGCATGAATAGAAGTAGTCTTAAACATTACAACTGGTGATAAAGATCGTTTCGCTAAATATCGTGGCTTAACACAGCGAATAATTGACTGCTCAAATATTTTCATATATTTTTCAATATAACTGCTCAAATATTTTTCAATATTTTCATCGTCTTTGCGCGACGAATATTTTATGTAACTTCTGGATACGGTTTTGCAGAGAAATTAGAAATTTTAGAAATTTCACAATCACGTATAATCGTGGCTCGTCGTGCTGTTAATGAAATTTCTAAATATTTCGTGTAATATAGGAAAAGTTTTTTTTTTATTTATTAGAATATTTACAATCAATTCTCGTTGAGAATTTTCAGTAACGTAATTTGGCGTGATACAATGACATGGATTATAATAGCTTTATATTGTTGATTCTAGTAGGACTAAGGGTTTAATCTAGTGGGTATTTTCTTTTTAGTCTGCGAGTCTGGTCCGTCGTGTCCAGTAGTTGGGTGACTAGTGGGTTGTGGTGGTTGTTGACTCTTGTGCTATATCTGCTTCTGGACTTGTGTATTTCATCTTTGACTGTAGGTATCTTGAGGTCTCGGTGGATTGTTTCGTTGGTAACATACCAGGGTGCATTTAATAGGGATCTTAGCGTTTTCGATTGGAAGCGTTGGAGTATTTCAATGTTGGAGTTACTTGCTGTTCCCCATAGTTGGATTCCGTAGGTCCAGACAGGTTTTATTACAGCCTTGTAGAGGGTTATTTTGTTCTGTATGTTTAGTTTGGAGCGTCGGCCCGTGAGCCAATAGAATTTTCTTAGTTTTTCCTTTAGTTGCTTTGTTTTTTCCGAGATATGTTTTTCCCAAGTTAGCCTCCTGTCCAGGGTCATGCCCAGGTATCTTACGGAGTCCTTGCTTGGGATTATTGTGTTGTTAATGGTGACCTGGGGGCAGGTTTGTTTTCGGAGCGTGAAGGTTACATGGGAGGATTTTTTTTCGTTTATTTTAAAACCCCATTTTTGGAACCACTTTTCCATGGAGTCGAGACTTCGCTGGAGAGTGGATGAGGCAATTGCCGGGTCTGCGTGGGTAGCTAATAGTGCTGTGTCGTCGGCAAATGTTGCTATTGTTACCTCGTTTGATATGGGTAAGTCGGCAGTGTAGATGGAGAATAGTAGGGGTCCGAGGACACTACCTTGCGGTATGCCGGATTTTATTGGGAATGTTGCGGAAGTGGCGCCTAGACATTTAACTATGAATTGTCTGTTGGTTAGGTAGGATTTTAAGATGGAGTAGTATGGGTGGGGTAGGATTTTTTTAAGCTTGTAGAGTAGCCCTTCATGCCATACTTTATCGAATGCCTGTTGGATGTCTAGGAATACGGCTGAGTAGTATTTTTTCTTTTCAAGGGTTTGGCTGATCATGTGGGTTATGCGGTGGATTTGCTCTACTGTTGAGTGTTGTTTTCGGAAGCCGAATTGGTAATCTGGGAGAGTCTTCAATTCTTCTAGGAGTGGAAGGAGACGATTCGTGAGCATCCTCTCGAATAGTTTAGACAGGGTAGGTAAGAGACTGATTGGGCGATAGGAGCTGGTTTCATATATTGGTTTACCGGGTTTGGGGATGAGGGTAATTAGTGAGATTTTCCACGCCTTAGGAAAGTGTTCAAGGCGGAGGATGGCGTTAAAGATTGATGCGATGAGTGCAATCCCTTTTATGGGAAGTTCCTTGATTGCTTTATTTCCTATTTGGTCGTGACCTGCTGCTTTCTTGGGGTTTAGGCGACTGATTGCTTCTATGATCTCTGCAGAAGTGAAGGGTTGTATAGGGGGGGACATTTGGAAGGGAGTGTGCAGGTATTCGGTGACGTCCGCTGCAGCTATGGAGGAATGGGGTTGGAATACTTCAGTCAAATGTTTGGCAAATAGGTTGGCTTTTTCTATAGGGCTACGCGCCCATCCACCCTGCGGGCGGCGGATTGGAGGTATTATTTGTGGCGGGCGCGTGAGTTTCCTGGAGGCTTTCCATAGTGAGTAGTTTGAGTCGGCTGTGGGGGACAGGCTGGCGAGGTATTTGTGAAAACGGTCATTATTGTAGTTCTTTATGGTTTTGGATAGTTTTCCAGTTGCGTTGTTTAGTTTGCGTTTGTCCTCCGGTGTTCTATGGGTCTGCCATATCCTTCTTAGTCTACGTTTTTCTGCTATTTTTTTTAGTATGTACTGGGGGTATTCGTGGTTGCTGGTGGACGTTTTTGCCGGTGTGGAGACGCGGATAGCGTTTATTATGCTCGCATTTAGGTATTCCGTGGCTGCTTCGATTTCATCATTGGTTTTTAGTGAGGTTGAGGCTGAAGTTGTGTGGGTAAAGACTTCTCTAAAGAGCTGCCAGTTGGTGTGTTGGTTATGAATGAAGCCATTAGGTGTATTCTCGATGATAGTTGAACTGACTGTTACTATCACGGGGGAATGATCAGAGGAGAGATCAGCCGAGGAATTGATTTGGACGTGTCTTGACGAGATATTTTTAGTTATGAAGAAATCAAGGAGATCGGGTATTTTGTTTGTGTCGGTGGGCCAGTGTGTGGGTTCGTATGTGGTAAGGTAGTTGAGGTTGTTGGTTATTATGCTGTTGAGGAGGTTTTTGCCTCTTACTGTAACCAGTCTGCTACCCCATTGGGTGTGTTTAGCGTTATAGTCTCCTCCGGCTATGTATCTGTTGCCCAGGGTGTCCAGGAAGTGGTCGAAGTCTTCTTTGGCGATGGAGTGTCTGGGAGGGCAGTATACAGCTGAGGTGGTGATTGTACCATGACAGTCTTCTATTGCTACGTTTGTTGCTTGGAGGTAGTCTTTCTGGAATGGTTGAAGTTCGTAGTGCTTGATGTTCGACTTGATTATGATTCCGGTGCCGCCGTGAGCCTTTCCGCTGGGGTGTTGGGTGTGGTAGAAGTTGTAGCCGTGTATTTTGAGGTAGTTTTTGTCGGTGAAGTGGGTTTCGGATATGAGCATCACATCGATTTGCTGTTGTTTTAAGAATAGTTCTAGTTCGGCTTTGTGCTGAGCTAGACCGTTGGCGTTCCACAGAGCTATTCGCATTGGTTTTATTTTGCTTCTGTGCATATGAATTTGTCCATGAAGAGTGTGAGTAGTGACAGCAAGTTGTTAATTTGCTCAGTTTGCTTCTCCATAAGATTTTTCGAGTCTGGTAAAGTTGTCTGTGCTTTGTGGGGTGGGAATTCTATTTTCTGTGTGTACGCTGTGTGTTTTCGAGTTGTATACGTTTCCTTGCGTTGCCTGCGCATAGGATACTGTTGGTGTGGTGAGTTTTTGGGGTTTAGGTTCTTGTATGTTTATGTCCTTGGGTCTCAGTTTTGGATACTTTATATTATGTAGCGATTTGTAGGCTGAGCATCCTTTGTAGTTCGCAGGATGCTCTCCTTGACAGTGGATACACTTGGCGGGGGTTTCTGGGGATTTAGTGCATTGGTCAGTGGGGTGATTACCTGCACATTTTACGCACCGGAAGTTGTGATTGCAGTATTTCTGCGTGTGGCCGTACCTTTGGCACCTCTTGCATTGTATTATTTCTTTCTTTACAAGAGGTGGCTCGAACTTAACTATGGAGTTCATCATTGTTTGTTTTTTGTTTTAGGTCTATAAAAAATAAGGATAGTGGGTTTTTTGTGATTCTATGCCTAATGTTACTGATGTTAATTACTTCGTGGCCGTGATTTGACAGTTCGCATTTTAGTTCGTCTAGATCGACTGAGTGATGGATGTTGCGTAGCACCACTCGAAATGGTCTTTCTTGTTTGAGCTGGTATGTGTGGAATTTGGCGTTTAACGTTTTTAATAGCTTGGTTAACTTTCTATAGGCGTCTGGGTGGGACGGCAGTATTTTCACGTGGTTGTTGTTAATCTTTAACTTGTAGTCTTCTTTGCTGATGTCTTTTTCGATAGTTTTAATCATTGACTGTATGTCGATTACGTCGTTAATGAATATCGGTGGGGGAGGGGGAATTCTTTGAGTATGGAGATTATTTACCTTTTCGGTTGTGATCATGAAGTCTTCCGTGGACTCCAGAATTGAGAATCTATTGTAGGTGGTCACTTGGCTGGCTGATGGTTTGGTTTGAATCTTGTTTACATTTGTCTTGGTCGGTTCGAGCTTTCGTTTTTTCGTGTGATGGTCATTTACCAGGATAGTTGTGTTGCCCTCTTGCCACGGGGGAGGAAAAATGGCGGTGTTATAATTTTGCTCCGGGGAGCCTGTTGGAAATGATAGAGCCATCATCGAGCTAGTTAATTCAGTGTGAAAGAACTAATCGAGAGGCTGTTAACCCCTGGCTAGGTTAATTGGATTCGCTTTCGACAGATGGGCGTCACGTGGAGTTTTGTGAACTTCACAGGGCACTGGACACACGTCTGCACGTCTCGGCACTCAGCAGCAACTGGATGGTCACTTGCTGCTTTGTGGACTTTGCCGGGCACGTCTGCACGCCTCGGCACTCACGAACGTACTCCATATAGGAAAAGTGAAAAGTTTCTAAGAGTCTTCGAGTATCTTCGTGCGTCTCTGTGTGCGTATAATCGAGCGTCTTTAGATCGCGAACGTAGATCGAGGAAGAAATTGCGCGTCTTTGACCGGTTAGGCGGAGCAAAATTGTACGTTAAGAGATTAAAGACTGACACTTGCCAGGGTTACGAGTCATCTAGAAAAATAAGCTCCCGTAGAATATCACCTGAACGCCAATTTTGTCTCCGACTACGAGCACACGTAGTCCTATTACGCTGTTCTCTAGGGGGAGACGAGTGGAGAGCGAAAGAGAAGGCAGAGAAGAGCTCTCCGAGGAACATCATATTAGTTTGAGAATTTTCTCATAAAAACAGGCTGAAATTTAAAGTTGATTTGAAAGTAGAGATCGGTTTTAGAAAGGCTACCGGTTCGATTGGATCTCAGGCTGAAAGTTTCATCTACAATTATATCTCAAATATTTGTGCAATTTTATATCTTCTTGCGTGTATTGCGTATGCTAAAAGTCCGCGATTTTAATTATCACGTTTCGCACGAGACCAGCATTCGCGCAAATACTTACGAACGAGAATTTATTCAAACAGTATAAATCTAATCTACAGTAATCTACAGTTAAAACTACCTAGAATTTATTTTATAATAATATGGCGTTAATTACCGTCGTTTCGGCACTTGCAATTTTTCGAGAAGAATCGCCTCATAGCGTTGCACAAACGATAAACAATTAACATTGTCGTTATCGAACTCAATTTGTTACGAACTGTCGTCGCATTCGTGCAATTTATATTTAGCATAAACCGTACGCTTAATACAACCTTACGGTTATTAGCAAATTCCTTGTTAGCATATTCCTTATTAACAATTATTTCTAGAAACGAGATAACATTTGCTTGCCGAACTTATCAGAATATTTGTCTCTCGTTCGTTTGCGTTTATTAGCTGAGCGTAATTCTCGCAGTGGTAACGCTTCTCCGGGTTCTCCAGTTGCTGTGTATGATATCGTATAAAAGATAAATGCTTCGGTTAAGAGTAAATTTCGAAAGAAACTATTCGTTAATTTGCCAAGGATTCGTATTCTTCTAATTACACTTGCTAGCCAAGTGTAACTACCACAATCGATGCCAATAGCCCAAGTTCGATCGTAACAGGCGGATCGTTTCTAACTAATTTTACGTAGAACGTTCTGATCGATATTATCGTCGTCCCACTGAACCAGTTGTTCGCGTTTAAAATCGCGTCTTAAAATCGGGCAATTGTCTGGTTTGCATGATTCGTTCGACGAACGGTAACGCAGCTGTACGCACAGAAACCGATAAATAGGCTCTACAAACTGATTAGACCTCTCGTTTAGGAAGACGGTGTAAATGAACATAAACACGTTTGTACGCGAGAGCCCATAGAAAGGAAATTCCGCGTACACCGGCAGAAACGACTAGCTTAATTTCAACGACAGCATCGTTTCTGAGAATTGAGCATTCATCGTTAAACATCAAAGCGTTGGCTTTCAGAGATGTACAAGTTTCTGTATGTCACGGTGTACACGTCAAACGTTCCTTGATTCGATGAAATGCAGCCACTATTTTGCTCGATTTGTCACGGATTAGTTGCACCGTGCAAGCAAGGTTTATAATTAGACTTCAAAGTACCGAACATCGATAAAAACACAACGCAGGTACGTGTTCTAAACGATGACACGAGTTTCCAAGTTTTCCAAGGAAAAATTGTTTCCCGCTGTTTGCGCGGTGGCTTGCGCTGCTATTCGCAACGGAAAATTTTTTCCAAATGCGCATTACGCGACACTTTCCGAAAGTTTGTTAACGCTGTAACGAGACAGGAATCGCTGCGAGAATTATAACAGTGAAATTTGAAACGAAACCGACGATGCAGATGGAAATTACGTTATTCTGGACATTTACTTGCGAACGTAGTTTATTTAGTATTAGTGAAAAATTAGCACACGGTATGAACAGTAGTTTTAAACGCACTATTAGTCTCAAAAACGATCTCGCTATTTACCGTGGCTTATCGACGTAGCGAACAAAATTGGTTTTTCCAATAATTCGATGATCTTTTTTCCGATACTTGTATGTAACATTTTCAAATCTGTTCCACATTTTGCACGTATAATAATAATAATCACCATAGTTTTGTCTCGTTACAGCGCCAGTGAAATTTCGAAATTATTCGGTGCGATATACCCAATGGCTTGAGAAAGCGTTCCAACGTTCATCACGGAATGTTTTCACGAATGTGCGATGCGTGTCATGCGAGATATTTGGAAATTTCGCTGGCGCTGTAACGAGACGCGAGTATTGTTGAAAAGATATAGAATGGATTCGGAAATACAAATAATTCCCTTTATTTAGCACACAACTGTTATACATATATCTTATACTCTTAAGACCTCAAAATCCTACTCGCACGCACGCTTGTTGTCAACCGACTCTTCCAGATACTTCTAACGACTGGCTCTTGTCTTTTGTCTCAACCAAGACCCAGACGTCCTCTGATCCTTACACACACATTCACATGTACAGTGTAAATGTATCATATTCCCAACAATTGTATTGGAAAAATTTGAAATGGATCGGAAAATGTATATGGAAGTTACAGGACCTTTCTCGAAAATTATCGATAGTTCAAATATCAGGTTGTACAACAAAAGAGTCTTTCGTTTTATAAGAAAATAATAGACGCACGACGTTTCTTGTTTCCTTTATTTTATCGAACTACGTACGTTCCATTTTGTTCTATTAAGGTAAAGACCACGACATTTGACAGATTAGATGTCGTGTTTGTATAAAGATGCAATGTCGTAAAAGACATATTCGTAGAGGAAAGACACTTTTGGGGCAATCTAATATTTGGCTGAACCTGACAAAATTGTACGCTTGTAATAAATAAAAAAAAGCCTGCTACGACCTTTCGATCATTTCAGCTCGAGTTATGTGTGGGTCGACCCAATTACGTTCTTACAACGTCAGAGAATACCTTCGTTTTGAAGAAAATGAAAAAAGATCGCACATTATCGTTTCAATTTTCTTGATTAAACCTCTTCTCCCAACGTTACAAATATGTTTTATTATCGTTAAAATAGGGACAGGCTCGAAAGTACAAAAATTGAAGAGTCGCAACTGATGTAACGAACATAATCACGATAGTCGTGTCTCGTTACAGCGTTAACGGGATTTCAAAATGTTTGGCATAATACGCGATCCTACGCAAAATTTCCGCCAGCTCAGTGAAGTTTCGGCTATCCGAGTCTCGTATTATACGATGTGTTTCCAGCTTTCTCCTAACTGCGCGTTTTTTTTTTTTTTTCGAAATTTTAACGCCGGCACCGCGCGAACAAAGTAAATAGATTAATTGAACTTTTAATCGATCAAATAGTCAACTAAACTGAAACGGACGTACGATGTTAAGTTATCGAAATCAATTTTACGATTTTACCGTACGAACGCCGGTATCATCCGACCTTTCGGTATTTTCCGAGTTTTCTATTGTTCGTGTGATACGCGTCACCTCGGAACGATCAAGATTATTCGAACACTTTCGCAAGCCATAATAAGATTACAGAAAAAAGTACTTTGCTGTGAATACACGTTTCATCGGAGGAATCGAAGTTTGTACAGGACGAAGTAGCGTCGTTCGAACGAAGCTGCGATAGACTTAAAGTTGGGCTGTACAATTTCTAGATTTATATTAATCCTATAGAACGAAAAGACCCAGAGCTCTATGAACGTTCTAAGAGAACGGATCTCCTTCGGCGTAAATGGCGCTCCTTATCGGCGAACGGCAACAATATCCGGAATCTTTCTTTTCGACGGTTTCCACGTCGATCGAGAGAAACTATTCGTCGAAATGGACTATCCGTGGCTGATCTATTACGGTAGAAAGTGAAAAAGAACGTAAACGAAGGAAATGGCCGACATAAAGGACGATAACTGTTAATTTAAACGTAATAGAACGAAAGAATACGACGTATTCGTTAAAGGATATTTAAGACAATTTAAATTAAAATCGATTTTCACACGACGTTCTTCGATTTTTTCCAGAACCAGATTATATCTATGATAACGTTTCGATAATATCGTTTTATGCAAAAGAAAGCCAATTATATGATTGAAAGAAGAAATTTGGATCAACGTATGGATATCCTCCTATTTCGTTGCACGAGTTGCGAATAACCTGTCGAATAATGATAAAGATAGAAACGAATATGACAAAGGCATAACGAAGGAACTAATATTCAGAATTTCGTGCGTTTAATTCCTCGAAAATTGCACTTTTAAACGCATCGGTCTCGCAGTTCAACCTGCCGGGAACAAAGAATTTTATCGGAAACATCGTTCTAACATTTCAATTTTACAAACGTTTCGCTCTGCTTCGTTAAAAGCTGCGCGTATTTGGTAGATAGAAAATTATGCACATACGTTAAAACGTATAACGCGCAACAGGCAAGGATATACGCGTACGCGCTGCAAACGCGTTAAAAGCGAAAAATATCGCTGAAATTATTTTCCCATAATAAAGAAATCGTCGGGCCTCTTACGAATACAAAAGATAATTCGTTAAGATTATAGTGTCTATTAATTTTACCATAACGAGTTTAACAGAGCTTTCGAAACTAAAAGCTTTATCACAGACGATAAACCCTTTGAGTGCTGAATACTCACGGCCTATGCCGTCCGTACGGACGGCGCGTGTCTAGCGCTGACGATCGCTGTGGACGGAATACTTTTTCGTTAGACTGAACTCTGTTGATTAACTATTCAAAGCGCAAATCGTAATAAGTTATAGTAGTTTAAATGATTAAAATGAAAGAGATTAAATGATTCAAGAGCGTTATATTTTAGTTATTTTTAATTATTTATTATAAACATTGAAATTTACAGTTAACTAGAATTTGGGTAATAAACTAGAAAACTAAATTTAGTAAATATGTAAAATCCCTAGAGTTCATGTAGGATAGGGATTCTTTTTGTTTTACGGGTAGCACGACAGGCTGTGTTTAACGGAGAGATGGATACGGACGAGCAGTTGAAGAAGTACGTGTTCCCCAGACGGTCGGACAGAGAGTTACATTAGAGAGACAGACAAGGTTATAGAATAGTTGTTTAAGATTGTAAAGACTGAAGATTTAAGATTTAAAGACTGGAGAAGAAAGGTCGGTAGCTCAGGACGTTGAAAATCGATTCTCGATTTTCAGGTAAACATTGCACCAAAGACTTATAATTTCCCGTTTAGATAATCATCGTTATTGATTGTTATAGGCGCATATTAATTGTTGTTCATTTTTGTATTTTATCAAATCATTTCATAATAAAAGAAACTCGATTTTCAGACTTCAGAATCGATCCCTGAATTATCTCATTATTGAACCTTATAAATCGATTTTCGCCACGTCATGCCGCTGAGAGTTAACTACGACTCGTCGTCATGACCGAGAACGCGAAAGGGGACAAGATAGAGAGTATAAAATATACAGACAACAAATGACCTAATAGGAATATATTTAAATATATTATGCAAACGTTGGACAACGTTATGTTTTGTTAAGTTAACAGGATACACTAAAAATACATTATCAAGAAAGGGGATGTGGCCCGTAAGCAAGTATATTCTTCTAGATATGACCATCAGACAGTACCTGTGATGCGGTTATCCCGGAAGTACATTGCGGAGTCGGTAGAGAGCGTTTCCTGACCTCTCGCCAAGGAGACAATAGATGAGGATTTAAGGGTGTCGAATCGGGATCCATGCAACGCGGAGGCGACTCGTTCCTTCGCCCTTCCTCTTCCTCTTCCTCTTCGCCCGATGTGCTTTCCTCTATGACGATTTGAGGCTCGCCATAGTTTGCCACATTCACATTCGGGCTGTACCATTGTCTTCTCATCTTGATTTAGAGAACTCTCACTTGAACATAAATAAAACGTTTCTTCGTTGAAACCGTATCATAGTGGAGAACGATCGAACAGTACAAAAGAATGAATAAAAATAAGTCACATTTTTATTAATTTTCTTTTGTATCTAAAAACAAATCTGATAGATTCAAAGATACAAGATCTTCCGATCTTCCTTTATTGCACGGACGAGCAGTTGAAGAAGCACGTGTTCCCCAGACGGATGGACAGAGAGTTACATTAGAGAGACAGACAAGGTTATAGAATAGTTGTTTGAGATTGTGAAGACTGAAGATTTAAGATTTAAAGACTGAAGAAGAAAGATCGGTAGCTCAGGACGTTCAGGTAAACATTGCACCAAAGACTTATAATTTCCCGTTTAGATAATCATCGTTATTGATTGTTATAGACGCATATTAATTGTTGTTCATTTTTATATTTTATCAAATCATTTCATAATAAAAAAAACTCGATTTTCAGACTTCAGAATCGATCCCTGAATTATCGCATTATTGAACCATATAAATATAACACGAGTTAATAATTTAGTTGTGTGTGAAAAATTCAGTGCTTGGGAAAACTAAAAAAACCAGATGTAGAGTTTTCTTACAAGTGGTGACCACTTCAACAATAACGAGGTACTATTGGCATTTGTTTACTGCCGTAAGGAATGCATTTATATTTATTTCACACAAACGTAATAGTATTACTTCTGCATAGGTGTTCGGAAAAATTGAAAAACCCATACATGCGTCCTTAGTCCATGCCGAGCACTTACAGAAAACGCATATATATGTCCTTAGTCCACACCGATAGCTTTCGTCAGACACCTATATGCGCCCACAGCACTCAAAGGGTTAAAACACTGTTCTTTGTATCATTTCCCTATTTATAGTTGCGATATCGGGAATAACTTTAAACCGTTTTAAACGTCGTTTACTCGATTAACTCGCGCGTAACGATATTTGTCGTGGAATCTCGCAAAGAACGTAAAGCACACGTAACGATTCATCGATAAATCGGTTAACGACGTTGTTACGATTATCACGAACACACCCGTTAACGATATTTTTTCCATTTTCAGGTTGTTCGCGAACGAAAGGGAATCGTCTCGAGAAAGAAAAATCGCTTATAAGTATGTCGGAGATGAAAGAACACCGGAACTCCTCCTTGGATTCGCGGGAATACCGCAACTCTGTAACTTAGATTAAACAAATGCCGTTCCGATTATTCGAGATTTATGATGATGAGCTTGGGCTCGAGGCGACAATCAGTCGCCGAACGTAGCCGCGGTCAAAGGGATGAACGTTTTATCTAACAAAGGCACAGAGTAACTCTATACCTCTCCTTAAAAGAAATAGTCGTAGCGATACGTGGCAGTAAATACTTCAATAGTTTCTATCCCGCGGCCCGCCACACGCAGATTTTGTCCTCCGGGTAAGATGATCGCCGGGTGTCGGCATGCCTTTGTGGTGTATGTTTAGCTAACGTGAGGACCCGCTATAGATCTTAAGATTTAGTCAAGCGAAATCCGTCAAGTAGTCTTTGTTGCAACTACGGGAAGATAGGAGAAACCTATCTTCCACGAACGTTGCCCCCCGTCAACAACCTCCCCTCAAGGGCGGCCAGCATCTCTTTCAAAACGCCGATATGGAGATCGACCAATTAGCAACAGCGCTAATTTCCCACACCTTTGGAACGAAAGCTTTCGTTGACGAATCCGAGGATCTCATGTCCTTAGACACATCCATTATAGTTCTCCTCGACGGCATCGTCGAGACGGAGATTCATTCTTTCGTACGATCTCATCGACGAATGACAGTGCTACCTTACAACCAGTGAATACCTCACATCTAGTTAACAAAGAGTTAAACTTGAACTGTGCGAGAACATACGTTTACCATCCCGTGACCGCGGATTCGTTTCGAACCTAAGGTCATTATCACTAGTGCTACGAGTGCTTAATCTTGTTAATAAGCCCGTGCTAATAAACTCTCCGTTGTATCACGACAATGGCTAATTCTAATGAAAATTCATTAAACGCCCATCTCCATAATCCTGACTTCAATCCGACATCAGAAGTGAGATCAGGGCCATACGTAACGATGGAACAACTCATGGCCATCGTGCGCCAGATAACTCAGCCGCGAGAGCAAAGACCGAGTGAAACATCTACGATCGTGCCGCTTCCGCGTTTTAACCCCGGAAGCTTGGGTTCCGACCCAGCCGCATGGTGTGCGACTGTTGACGTGATCATGGAAGAAAAACCTTTGCAAGGCACTGCGCTACTTTGTGCCTTGAGTGCCGCTCTAGAAAGCTCGGCAGCGCAGTGGCTTACACAAGTACCTGCTACTCAAATTTCCTCTTGGCCAAAGTTTAAAGACCGTTTCCTTACACGCTTTGGTGGGAAAGAGACAGCCGCCACGGCGCTATGGAAGATGAAAAACCAAGCACGACTGGAGGGTGAAACCCTGGGAGATTACAGCAGCCGTTTACGTTCCTTCCTGATGGCGAGGTGGGAAAGGTGTACCATGGACGAGATAGTCAACGCTGCAGTGCTCCTTCATATAGGTTCACAGGACCAGCGCGTCCTACGGATAGCACTCACGAACGATATCAAGACCGAGGACCAGCTCTCAGACGAAATGACAGTGCTCTCCGATTCTGTGAAGAGGTCGGCATCTTCAGTAAGCAACTCCTCCGCGGGTCCCGAAGCTAAATGGTATAAGCCTTCTGACTCCCGACACAAGTGCTACCACTGCGGTAGACACGGACATAAAGCATCTGAGTGCCGCGAGAGGACAAGACTGGAGGCGGAGAAACGCAATCGAAAATCAGGGGAAAACCAGGCTGCCACGTCTTCGAAGGTGTCCTGCTACAGGTGTAACGAGAAGGGCCACATCGCGCCCAACTGCCCGACCTTACGTAGAGGAAACCCTGCTACGAAAGAGGAGCGACAGGTTAACTTCTGCGTGGTGGAGGCCCCGACCGGTAAATTAAGTCACCAGGGTGAGTCGTTCCTGTTTTGCTTTGATTCCGGAGCTGAATGCTCATTAATCAAAGAATCGGTAGCTTCAAAATTTTCCGGCAAGAGAACGATCGAGATAGTAGTAATGCGAGGAATTGGGAACACTTGCGTTAAGAGTACGACCCAAATTCTGTCCGCCGTATGTATCAGCGGTCTTACACTGGAGGTAATTTTTCACGTCCTTGCCGACAATTACTTAAAACACGATATTATTATTGGGTGCGAAATTTTAAGCCAAGGCTTCGACGTACTCATGACGCGCAATAGCCTCGATATTTGTAAGTCGAAAACGGTTAATGTCTGTAATAATATCGCCGAACCTGCGATCGATCTCAATGATGTAGACACCGAGGTACTGGGCGACGATAAAGACCGATTGATTTCCATTCTCGACAGATTCAAAAACTCGTTCATCACGGGTTTCCCACGTACCCGCGTAAATACGGGCCAATTAGAAATACGGTTGATCGACCCTAACATCACCGTCCAAAGAAGCCCCTATAGACTTAGCGAGGAAGAGCGGAGAATCGTACGAGCGCGAATCAGCGAACTACTCAGAGCTAACATTATAAGACCTAGCAATTCGCCGTTCGCGAGCCCCATGCTACTCGTGAAGAAAAAGGACGGTTCGGATAGATTGTGCGTAGATTTTCGAGCGTTAAATAAGAATACGGTCGCGGATCGGTACCCCCTACCCCTTATCGCGGACCAAATCGCGAGGTTACAAACGGCGAAATACTTCATTAGCCTGGACATGGCCAGCGGGTTCCACCAAATTCCTATACACCCCAATTCGGCGGAATACACGGCGTTCGTTACACCCGACGGGCAGTACGAGTACGTAACGATGCCGTTCGGATTGAAAAATGCACCGTCCGTTTTTCAGAGGGCCATTTTCAATGCCCTGGGCGACCTTGCGTATTCCTACGTCGTTGTCTATTTGGATGACGTCCTAATTATCGCCGACTCAATAGATCAAGCCTTAGAGAGGTTGGACATCGTGTTAAGTACCCTTGTAAACGCCGGGTTTTCGTTTAACTTTTCTAAGTGCTCTTTCCTGAAGACGTCGATACTCTATTTGGGATACGTAATCCAGAACGGAGAAGTCCGTCCCAACCCGGGTAAAGTATATGCCTTAAGCTCCCTACCCGCGCCGACGACCGTCACACAGCTCAGGCAGTTCATAGGGCTAGCCTCGTACTTTCGGAAGTTCATCCCTAAATTTTCACAATTGTTAAAACCCTTATACGCGCTTACGTCTGGCAGTAAAAATATAACATGGGCGGACAGGCACGAAAAAATAAGACAAGAGGTAATCTCCGTTCTGACCGACGCACCGGTGTTAATGGTATTTGACCCCAATTACCCAATAGAATTACATACCGATGCTAGCTCCGGAGGATTTGGGGCTATTTTGATGCACAAGGTGGAAGGTAAAAATCGAGTAGTGGAGTACTATAGTAAAAGAACCAGCCTCACGGAATCCAGATATCACTCTTATGAACTCGAAACATTAGCTGTTGTAAACGCCATAAAACATTTTCGCCACTACCTGCACGGACGGGAATTTCTTGTCGTCACGGACTGCAATTCATTAAAGGCGTCTAAGAGCAAAGTACATTTGAATGACAGGGTACACAGGTGGTGGGCTTACTTGCAAACGTTTACCTTCGACATTGTGTATCGGGAGGGCAAGCGAATGGCCCACGTAGATTTCTTTTCGCGAAATCCCACAGGCGTTGACCCTATTAGATTCGACAAAATCAAAGAGAAAATGGTTAATCTGGCCGAAATTTCGGAAAACTGGCTACTAGCCGAACAACGTCGTGACCCCCAAATTTCGGGAATTGTCGAAAAGTTGCAAAATGATGAGCTCGCGGAAGACATCGCGAATACTTACGAATTACGGTCCGGAACTCTCTACCGGAAAATTCAAAGAAGAGGCAGGACTCTCAGTTTACCTATTGTTCCAAGAGGGTTTAGGTGGTCCGTTATTAACCATGTGCATCAGTCAATTATGCACTTGGGTTGGGATAAGACGCTCGAGAAACTGTACGAGTATTACTGATTCGAAGGAATGGCGAAGTACGTTCGCAAGTTCGTAGAGAACTGCCATGCTTGTAGAGTTTCGAAGGCTAGTTCAGGTAAGATACAAGCCGAACTACATCCCATACCCAAGGCCAGCATACCTTGGCACACGGTCCACATGGATATAACGGGCAAGCTGAGTGGTAAAAGCGATTCGAAGGAGTACGTCATTGTGTTGATCGACGCCTTCACTAAATTCGTATACCTGCATCATACTCGTAGAATAGATTCTCTTAACACCATTAAAGCGCTTAAATCCGCTATATTTTTATTCGGGAGTCCCTGTCGGATAATAGCGGACGAGGGAAGGTGTTTTACGGGTAAAGAATTTCGCGAGTTCTGCGAAAGCAAACGAATTAAAGTTCACTTGATAGTGACCGGTGCCAGTAGGGCTAACGGACAAGTAGAACCTGTTATGGGCACGTTGAAAAACATGTTCACGACAGTAGAGACGACCGGGCGGCCGTGACAAGACGCGATTGGGGAAATGCAGCTAGCGTTGAACTGCACCGTCAACCGCGTGACTAACTCGAGCCCTTTACAACTACTAATCGGTAGATCGGCGAGACCGTATGACCTATTGCTACCCGACAATATCGAAGAAAAAGAAGTCGATATCTCCGATGTAAGGCAGCAGGCTGTACAGAACATAGAAAGTAACGCCCAATACGACAAAGAAAGATTTGATAGGAACAAAGCTAAAGTGGTTATGTTTAACCTCGGCGACTTCGTACTACGCAAGAACGAGAAAAGAAACCAAACCAAGCTCGAGCCGAAATTCAAGGGTCCATTTGTAATAACCGAGATTTTGGAAGGAGATAGATATATTCTAAAAACGCTAGACGGCAAACGATCGTATAAAGACAGTCACGACAGATTAAGAAAAATGCCGGACAGTCGCGTTCCCGCTGAGTTGGACGTCGGTAGTGACGGCAATAACAGTGACCACGACGATGTCACGTAAAATAAGGAAGAAATTTAAAGGAAAGAAGAAAACTTTATTTTTTCCTCGTTTATACACTTCTGAACTCTAGCCGTGGCCGTTCGAGACTGAGGCTCTTACAATATCTTCTTACTTTCGGTGACATCTGTTTCTTCTTTTGTTTTTCATCCTTCATCGTCCCCACTACCCTGTAGGCGTACGTGACTGTTGCTACGCTTCTAGAACATTCGGTGGAAGGACCGTTAGGACATAGATGAACCCTCAGGTACTCCAGCAATATACATTGTCGCCAAGGTCGCCATGTGTAATGTTCAAGTATCGGCTGTCTGGCGAATGTTTAGAAGTGGTCGCCTAAGGTGACGTCAGGGCAAAAGAGTTTGGGGTTACACTCCCCCCTCCTTAGAATGAACTTAGTCCTCGAAGTTCCTTTTCCTCTTTAAGATAGATGGGTGAAATTTTGCCTTGTGTGTTTCCAGGTCGAAGGTTACTTGTGAATCGTTGCTGGTGCTGGGCACAGGTAGAATCGGGGTGAATATGTTGATAGGTGCCGGGTTGATTGGCATCGGAGCGCTGGCTGGTGGATTGTTATTTGTCGTGTTTCGCTTGATTTTACAACAGAATAAATGAAAACACAATTTTGGCATTCCTATTTTGTTGAGAAAGTATAAGCATATGAGAGCAATGGATAAATATCCTATAATTTGTAATATAGATATTCCCCGTGATTCAACTTGATCGATTCTATGAGCAAAAGTTAGTTGATTCGTTTGATCTTCGATTCCATCCAGAGTGTCTTTGTATCCGTAATTATCGTTAATAAGTTTTGGAGTTTTCTCTAGTTTATTTAGTAAAACAATCCAGTCTGAATCATTAGTTACATTGACTGTTTTGATTTTAATCACGTAAGAAATTTCCTTGCTACTACCACTGATTCTCATATGATTATTCTTGTACAATATGTCTACGGTTTTATTAGTTTGTAACAAAGATGGTTTCTCTAGTCTAACAATTCGATGTGTCTTTTCTTCGAAAATGCTCAGATCTATTGGTTTTTCTGGTATAGCTACAAAATGATTCTCAGCATTTAATGGGATAAAAGTTATATCTTCAATGTTATAAACTACCACCTTACAGAATTTGACAGTGTTTTCTGCGCTTAAGATTTCAGAGTTACAATCGTGCTTCACTCGACGGTCGTGAATCGGCTGAGTTTGTTTGCAAATGTAAAAGTCAGATATAGAATGGCATTGCTTATCCAAGTAGTTTTGATCGACATTGATGTAATTTAGTCCTGACGTTAAAAATATCGGATGAACTACTAAAGGTGCTAAAAACACTTTGTTCGTGAGAGATGGTATGGGATATATTTGCTCTATATCCCATTCCATGTCCATAACTGTTGGTACAGAAATTACAAAGAAAACTTTTTTTTGTCGAGTAAACAATGTGAGTTCTATGTTCTGTCGCGCAACACATCTGCACGCCATCCCGCGCGGCTTGCCAACCAACGGTCTACCTGCCGTCCTTCTAACACTCCATAGGCCCAAGGACCCACTATAAAGTTGCAGTTCTAGCTGCATTGTTCGCACACATGGTCTAAGCACATCTGTTTGCCAGAAAAGACTTTATAATTCCAGAAGAGTTTTCGGCCGGGTTTTAGAAAGGTCCTTGGGTTTATTATATGCTTTTAAGAATTACGAAGAAAGCGGAGATATACCTAACGAAAAATCTGAGTTTCCTTGTAAACAATGTCGCCTAGGACCCAAGTTGGTAGGAGGTTTCTTCCTCCTCTCTTCCTTCCTAACATTGGTCCCAACCAATCGACATCGCGGATTGTTGCCCTCACTTTACTAACTAAAAAATGTAAGCAACGAATCCGCGTTCTTCGTTCAAAGGGCACACCCATACCAAGCTTTCCTCCGTATTCACATTAGAATAAGCTTCAGAGTTTTCCATCGTCTCTCACGGTGACTAGAGTTCCTGCATAACTCTCACCGTTCCTATATCTCTCAGAGTTTCCTACCACTGTCAAAGATCTAACGCCTAACTTCTAACATTAAGTCTCATACCGTGTTACTTTCATATCTATATTATTGCAGCGTGTTAAGTTATTAAGTGTTTATATCTATTCAATCGTGTATACTAAGTGTTGGAAATATATATTTTAACTCTGTGAGCCACAGTGTTATCATACCTGAATCACCCCTATTATCTTAATCGAAATACGGGGATCGAACTATTCGTGGTGTCGATCATTCTAATCGTAACGGGAATTTACGACTCCCGTTGACGCGTATTCTAACGACCGCGTCTCCCCGCGATAGCTCGAAAATACATGGTCCTTCGAGCCGGATCACGTGCCATCAAAGAAGTGCACTGACCAGTGACTATACAGTGTCACGTGAAATCCACATTTCAACACCTTAGTCAACTGACCAAAGGAGCCGCCACCGGAGAGGAACACCTCCTTCGTTCAGCATCTACACGATCCCACGCCACACTGTAGCGAGTAAAAACCGACTCTCAGACCAACGCCCATTTGATCCAGGTAAGATCGTTCCTACCATTAAAATCAAATATGGCTCAACCTGACTCGATCAGCACATTGAGGCGGAGACGAAGCGGCCTCGCCAACCGCTTTACAATCACGAAGCGCCAACTCGATGAATACGAAGAGTCTGGGCAAGTAAACAAGGGCTACTTAGTATCTTGCCGCAATTCGTTCGACGAGTATTGGAGGAAATTAAGCGCGGTTCAAGACGAGCTAGAAGTGTTAGACCAGGGGGAAATTGCTTGTAGAGCCTCTTTGTTGCAAGAGCATCTGGAGATTAACACACGACTCATAGATCTCTTTGACCAAATACCAGCAACAACCCCCTCGACAACAAAAACACGCGACTCATGCGCGAACCCTGAGCCGACACCAATCACTTTACCAGAGGTCAGCTTGCCTCAGTTCGACGGTGCCTTCGAGAACTGGACCTATTCCTATGACACGTTCTCATCCACAGTGGACCGCAATGAACATTTGACCGAAGTGCAAAAAGTCCAACACGAGTCGACGCATCAAGTCGAAGCTGTCCAACTCGAGATAGAATTATTAGACTCGGATGGACAATCGCGCGATCTCGAAATCAGAGAGCAATATGAAGATATATACGAGCGGCTAAGACGTAACCAACGTGTCGCACGGCAAGCCCCGTCATCGAGACCGAGAACCAGTGAATCCGCCGCTGCTATCAAATCGCCACGAAATGTCTTCATTCAACCAACCTCTCACGATCCACTGGACCGGAAGGAAGTGAATCCCGTCCAGGACAACAAGAATCAAACTCCACCGACGGGGAACACCACTTTACATGTTACACCTGACATGGACATCATAGCAGAGAATCTTTCTCCGGGCCCAAACGTGAAGAACTCTCCATCGCCATGGCGCCGTGGCGAGGAGCCACGCCTGCGAGTGACCCAGATCGAGATAATCTCCACGCTATTACTATTATGACTAATCATTTAATTGTCGATAGTTTTCAGAACGCGCCAGCTGATTTCAACACTTGTCCACTAAGCCCACAGATCACTACGTCGGACAAATCGCTGATTTTGTCTTTTGCGGATTGTTGGACTACGCCGGTACAACTACCAGCCATCAGCGAGAAGGCGCAATCCGAAGGGGTCAACGGGGGGAGCCTCATCCCTCAATCAACCATGACCTCCTCCACGTTTCCACAGCCGAAACAAGAACGAGGATGTCCAAATGATATGCAATACTTTCACGGGTCTGATGTTGCAGAAATATCATATAAGAAAGGCGAAACCTGCTCAAGGTCTTACCATGAAACAAGCTACAATACGTGGGACAAGACAACTCAATTGGGCCAGAACATCGGGGGGAGCTCAGGTCCCCAATCAAACACAAAACTCTGCGACGTGTTTGAATCTGTACCATGCATCATCGGAGTGGGCAATACTTCATGGGCCAAGCTGTTTCACGACGCGTCCTGGATCGTGAATTTCATCGCGCCCTCCGCGCGACGTCGAACCAGAATCCAGGACAGACGAATACCCTCAGCGCACCGGCCTTTCGGCCGTATCATCAAATTCCTCCTGGCGACCACGACATCTTCTGGACGGCCACAGTCCACACGGCAGCAACAATCAACAAGAAGGCGGATAGAAGATTTAATTGACTCTACCTCTACAGAATTTTGATCGGTGCCCTCTCAACGGGGGGAGGATGTTCTGTCGCGCAACACATTTGCACGCCATCCCGCGAGGCTTGCCAACCAACGGTCTACCTGCCGTCCTTCTAACACTCCATAGGTCCAAGGACCCACTATAAAGTTGCAATTCTAGCTGCATTGTTCGCACACATGGTCTAAGCACATCTGTTTGCCAGAAAAGACTTTCTAATTCCAGAGGAGTTTTCGGCCGGTTTTTAGAAAGGTCCTTGGGTTTATTATATGCTCTTAAGAATTACGAAGAAAGCGGAGATATACCTAACGAAAAATCTGAGTTTCCCTGTAAACAATGTCGCCTAGGACCCAAGTTGGTAGGAGGTTTCTTCCTCCTCTCTTCCTTCCTAACATTGGTCCCAACCAATCGACATCGCGGATTGTTGCCCTCACTTTACTAACTAAAAAATGTAAGCAACGAATCCGCGTTCTTCGTTCAAAGGGCACACCCATACCAAGCTTTCCTCCGTACTCACATTAGAATAAGCTTCAGTTTTCCATCGTCTCTCACGGTGACTAGAGTTCCTGCATAACTCTCAGAGTTTCCTACCACTGTCAAAGATCTAACGCCTAACTTCTAACATTAAGTCTCATACCGTGTTACTTTCATATCTATATTATTGCAGCGTGTTAAGTTATTAAGTGTTTATATCTATTCAATCGTGTATACTAAGTGTTGGAAATATATATTTTAACTCTGTGAGCCACAGTGTTATCATACCTGAATCACCCCTATTATCTTAATCGAAATACGGGGATCGAACTATTCGTGGTGTCGATCATTCTAATCGTAACGGGAATTTACGACTCCCGTTGACGCGTATTCTAACGACCGCGTCTCCCCGCGATAGCTCGAAAATACATTCTGAGATATCTAAAATATTTTGGAAATTCTCTTCCTTTGGTATAAAAGCGTTACCTACTGTTTTGCTACCTAGTACTTGGGCGTAATTGTTAATAAAAGTTCCGGGATCAATAATCTGTGGGCTTATTATTCCTTGTTTTTTCCTATGATGATTAAATTGAATATTTCGTCGATTTTGAAATGTAAGTCAGAGAGTGAGCTTTCTAGAGCTATGACTTTTATTAAGGTGATCTCGTTTTTGTTAAGCGTTTTAAGTTCGTTTGTTACACCTGTGTCTACTTGTTTCAGTCGCTGGATGACGTCGTTATTTAAAATTCGTTTAATCAAAACTGTCTGGTTGGCTACTATGGTTTTTAGGCTGTTACCTTCTTCAAAGAGTTTGTCTATATTTTTGTTGATTATATCTAGATCGTTCGCGGCTAGGGTTCCAAAAAGAGTTTTACTAATAGATCCGATAGCGTCTACTAGTCCTCGTCTACTTCTGGGATGAATGTGAGCTAAGGATCGTAATTCGATGCTAAGTGTTCTGACGTTATTTAGTTTTGCCTGTAAAGAGCGTATTTCTGGTAATATGCTACAGTCTTTTCGTGTCTCGCAGTGATTCCTAACTTCGGCTACTCCCTTTTCAATATATCTTACTTGTTCCAATACAGCACTAATATCTAGTCCTATAATAACATTTATGTGTTCGCTATAAAGATATGCTTTGGATATTTTCTCATGAAATATTCCATTATTGTCAATAGGGGTTATTTTTAATCCGTTAAGGGTGGTAAAGCCGACGGCAAGGGCGATCGTCCTGAAAAATAAGGTTTTATTCTGTTACCGTGGATTTTCTTAACTCGATCTCTAATGAGAATCTCATAATACGGTGTCTTGACTGATTTAATAACGTAGGGTCCTAACCATTCGTCGTCCAATTTATCCGACTTATGATCGTTGTGAAGGAGTATACGATCTCCTTCCTTAAATAAGGTTTGAGTTCTAATGATTTTCCTTGTCTGATCTCTCATGTACCTCTTTCTACTTTGTTCAAGAGTGTTCTTCGCTATCATTCTATATTTTTGCAATTGTTTTTGCCATAGTGCAAACATTTCTTCGTAGGTGTAATTGGAAGTTCGGGATACGGAAGACGGGAGGTTGGCTTTTCTTCCAAATGTTAGTTCGAAGGGTGAAAATCCAGTTGCATCGTGTATCGCGGTATTATACCCTAGGCAAATAAAGTCTAATACCTGATCCCATTCTTTATTAGAATCGTGTAGGCTCGTGCGAATCATGTCTTTTACTGTGGCGTGTGTTCGTTCTAAGGATCCGTTAGATTGAGGATGAAAACTAGTGGTCTTTATATGTTTGATTTTAAATGCTTCTTCGAATTTTTCCATTAGTTCGCTAATAAAGTTTTGTCCCTGGTCTGTCAGTATCGTTTTGGGTGCTGAGAAGATGTAAAAGTAGTGGTGTAGTAGTGCATCGATAATCGATTCGGTTCGTTGTGTTTTCAGTGGTACTAGAACGAGATATTTCGTTAGGTCATCGTGAATCGAAAGAATGTATTGATTTCCACGTGTGGTTTTAGGCATCGGACCAATTAGATCCATGGCTATCTTTTCGTTTGGCTCTACTGGTGTCTGAGGAATTACGGGTTGTTCCTTGGGTCTGATTCTAACTAGCTTTTGTCGTTGACAAGCTTCGCAATTTTTTATAAAATCTTCTATCCTTTCCATGAGGCGTGGGATTTTGAATTGGTCTTTGATTTTACTATATGTCTTTTGAATACCCAAGTGTCCATTAATGTCGTTATGGTTTTCGCGTATAATGTCTAGAGCTTGTTCGTCAGTTATGGTTTGTATTGGTTCGTATGCAAAAGTTATTTCTTCAATTTGGTCATTAATAAACATGAGTGTTACTTTGATCCTAGCTTTTTCGGTTTCGGTAAAACTATTGTCTCCTATCCCAATTTTCTTGTGTTTCTTGGTTAGTTCAAAAATTTTTCGAATCCAAGTATCTTTGTCGAATGGACCTAATGTTTCTCTATTCAATTGATAGAAGGTGTGATCGTTTGGCGTGATTTTAAGTCGTCTCGGGGGTGTCGCGTCTTCTGACCATGCATTAAAGTGTTCTACAATATTTTCGGAGTTTGCAGGTGTGTCTGGGACTGATTTGTCGGTAATTTGGTAAATTTTTCTGGAAAGTGCGTCGGCTGCTATGTTCTCTTTACCTTTGCAATACTGAATATCGTACTCGTATTCTTCGAGTTTAAGTCTCCATCTAATCAAACGCGAGGAAGGGTCTTTGCAATTTTTGAGTCAAGTGAGTGCTTGGTGATCGGTTCGAATAACGAATCGTCTTCCTAACAGGTATTGCCTGAGTCTTTTAACTGCCCATACGATAACTAATAATTCCTTTTCTGTGGTAGAATAATTTTTCTCTGGGGGGTTGAGTGTCCGTGATATGTAACAACAAGGATGTCCGTCTTGTGATAAGATTGCGCCTATTCCTTCATTGGAAGCGTCTGTGGTGAGTGTGAATGTTTTCGTGTAGTCTGGGTATGCTAAGACTGGGGCTGAGCATAGCTTTTCTTTTAGTGTGTCAAAGCTTGTCTGTTGCGCTTCTGTCCATCTAAAAGGATTGTCTTTCTTTGTGAGATCTGTTAATGGTTTGGCGAGTTTGGAAAAGTTTTTAATGAATTTTCTGTAGTATCCAGCTAATCCGAGAAATGACTTTACGTCTGTTGGTGTTTTGGGAATCTTAAAGGCTTTAACTGCGGAGATCTTTTTAGGATTTGGCTTTATGCCCTCGTGTGTTATGACATGTCCTAAGTATTCTAATTCAGGTTTTAGAAACTCGCATTTGTCGGGTTGGATTTTTAGTCCTAACTCTTTTAATCTTTGCAATACTATAGCAAGGTTTTCATTGTGTTGTTGAATTGTACTACCGAATATTATTATGTCGTCAAGGTATACAAAGCAGTATTTGTTCAATAATCCTCGTAACGCGGTATCCATCATGCGTTGGAAGGTGGCTGGGACGTTTTTTAAACCGAATGGCATGCGATTATAGTGAAAGTGTCCCTGAGGTGTGCTAAAGGCTGTATATTTCTTTGAGTCGGGGTCCATAGGTATTTGATGGAATCCCGAAGATAAATCTAGAGCAGAGAAGAATTTGGCGTTGCCTAATTGTGATAGAATGTCGTCGATTGTCGGTAGTGGGTAGGCGTCTTGATCGGTAAGTTCATTTAATTTTCGAAAGTCGATAACTATACGCCATTTCTGTTTGCCTGATGCGTCTGATTTCTTGGGTACTACCCATACTGGACTGTTGTAAGGAGAATCTGATTCTTCAATGATATTTTTATCTAACATTTTTTTCATTTGTTTTTCAATTTATGCTTTATGGGCTTCGGGAGGTCGGTACGATTTGGTATTGACGATTTTGTTTTCGCGTAGGGTAATAGTGTGTTTTGTTAGGTTAGTACAAGGTAGGGTATCGGATTCTAGGTCAAACACGTCTATGTAATGTAGGAGGATCTTTTCGATAGGAATACGAAGTTTGTCTTCAATATGGTCTAGTCTAATTATTTGTTTCATTTTAGCAATTTTATCGAGATCGTGTTCATAAGAAAGATCATTAGTGATTATAGTTGGTTGCTCACCAGTATTGCAGAAAGATACTCTCGTCGGAACTTTATCCAGATAAATTGTTTCGATTTTGGTTTTCCCTGGGAGAATGGTTTTCGGTGCCTGGAAAAATATTTCGTTCCCGTTTAATTGTATTGATTCGTTGTTAATTCGATATGAGTAGTTAGAGAGCATAGGTAAACCAATTATTCCGTCTTCTATTAAAGGAAAATCGTCTGGCACAACGTGAAATGTGTTCATGATGTTAAAGAATTGAAAGTCTACTGTTTCGTCAGTTTGGTATTTGTCATTGCCCATGTAAAATGTTTTAGCTACTGTCTTTTTAGGTTTAAATATGGCACTTGATCTTTTAACTAAATTTATTCCTGCACCGGTATCGATTAAATATCGTTTGATTTCTGTTTCCGATCGAACTCCAATGGATAGAAGTTTTCCTGTTGTTGCGTGTACTCGTACGACGTCTCTCGAGGTTCTGGTAGCGCTGTTTCCTCTTCTCGTCCCGCATTCTCCATGTTTATATTGTAGCTGCGCGGTGGCGGAAGATTTCGCTGGCTGGCCGGTTGAAAATTTCGGCAGTAATTTGCGGTATGTCCTATCTGGTTGCACTTAAAACACTTCATTCTTCCTCCGTTGTTTATTTGAGTGCTTGTCGGCAGGCGATTGAGCGTAGTCATCGGACCGCTCCTAAGTGGGGGTTTGCGTTGTGACGATACATTCCCTCGGGCGAATGAGTGAGCTCTTTTTTGCTGCCTGCACTGATTTCCGCGGTTTCGCTCAATTTCTCCGATTAATAGTTCTGCTTCGAACGCGGCATCTTGTGCTTCTTGTAAGGTGCGCGGTTTCATGCTTGATGTTCTGATTTCTATCTCGGGTTTTAAATTTAGTATGAACGTTTTGGTTGCGCGTTCGTTCTCTAGGTCTATCGCGACTGCTCGTCGAATAGGATCGCGAATTTCGTGTTGCAATGCGTATATAAGTTCATTAAGACCTTGTCGAAATCTTTTGACGTATCCGTGTACTGATTCGTTAAAACTTTGCCGAGTTCTTTGTAATTTATCGCGCGCGCCGTTTGAAGTTACGCTAATCAATACGAACTTCCTCAGATTTTCGAATAAGGCGCCGTACGTCTCGATAACCGAATGTCTAATGCCTCTTTCGGCTTCGCCGACAATGCGTTTGGTTAGAATTAATTTCAATAAAGCACGCTTTTCCTTACATTCCGATCTAGCTTCGCTTACCCGCTTGATGAATCCCTCCACTCCAATGTCATCTTGACCGTTGAGGACTGGGATGAACTCGATGCTGGTTTTCGCGTCGAACATATGTCGTTCGTACGAGGCTGATTCTTCTTCCTCGTCCTCGGAGTTCGCTGGGTCGGAGGTTTCTGGAGTTTCTTTGATCCGAACGCGTTCTTCCGGAGATTTCACTATGCGGGTGTCCCGAGTAGTGCTTCTGCTGGCAGAACTAGTATCGTCTGTCACAATTGAGTTGAACTCAGACGTATCTACGGAGGATTGTACTCCTAGCTTGAGTTCGGCCACAGTCTTCCCTATTAGTTCTATTTCCTTGATCCGTTGAGTGCTTTCATCGCGGATTAGTTTATACAAATCATTTATAACTGCCTTATGTTCTTCGTGCTGGCGCTGCATCATATCCAAAATTGCCCGCAGGTTTGGATCACCGCTAGTCGAAGCGACAGGTGTAACTTTCTTATCGTCCCTTTTGTCCATTTCAGAGTAATAGATCGTCGGAGTCTGACGTTATCGAATGCAATCGATCGATCCTTTTAGAGGAAATGGTTCTACTTACTAATAAAACCGTTTTTCGTAGTCCAGGTTGCTTGATACATCTTTGGTCGGATGTCCCGTAGGCCAAAACCGTAATCTTGCTTTATCCAACGTTAATATATCCTGCCAGGATCGCCAAAATGTCACGTAAAATAAGGAAGAAATTTGAAGGAAAGAAGAAAACTTTATTTTTTCCTCGTTTATACACTTCTGAACTCTAGCCGTGGCCGTTCGAGACTGAGGCTCTTACAATATCTTCTTACTTTCGGTGACATCTGTTTCTTCTTTTGTTTTTCATCCTTCATCGTCCCCACTACCCTGTAGGCGTACGTGACTGTTGCTACGCTTCTAGAACATTCGATGGAAGGACCGTTAGGACATAGATGAACCCTCAGGTACTCCAGCAATATACATTGTCGCCAAGGTCGCCATGTGTAATGTTCAAGTATCGGCTGTCTGGAGAATGTTTAGAAGTGGTCGCCTAAGGTGACGTCAGGGCAAAAGAGTTTGGGGTTACAACGACATGAGTACCTCGATCTCGGAAGATCCTTAGCACAAAGACCGTAGCACCTTACGGAGTATGTTATGAAGCTCGGTAAAGGGGCAAGTGATGTGTTCACGCGCACCATGAGCTATAGTGTTATGAAGCCCGGTAAAGGGGCAAGTGATGTGTTCACGCGCACCATGAGCTATAGAGTTATGAAGCCCGGTAAAGGGGCAAGTGATGTGTTCACGCGCACCATGAGCTACAGTGTTACGAAGTTTGGTGCGGTCGTGCGATCTAGAAAAACGAGATCCATTGGGGTACGAAATCGAGACTGGTCCATTTCGCCGTTATGATCCGACTGATAACCCACAGGATGCAACTAGCACTTCCAATACTAATTACAACGTTACTAATTCATGTTCTCTTCTATTCCTTTTGTTGTCAAACCTCCGAACGAAATTTTGTTGTTACACTGGACCCTCAGCTTATTTAGACATTAAGTTAAATTGTAAACAATGTTAATGGTACCGAGACTAACGTTAAGAAAACTCAATATTGTAGCTACACCCGAGGACGTGTGATAGTCAGAATGGCCGTGTCGGAGATGAAAGAATACCGGAACTCCTCCTTGGATTCGCGGGAATACCGCAACTCTGTAACTTAGATTAAACAAATGCCGTTCCGATTATTCGAGATTTATGATCATGAGCTTGGGCTCGAGGCGACAATCAGTCGCCGAACGTAGCCGCGGTCAAAGGGATGAACGTTTTATCTAACAAAGGCACAGAGTAACTCTATACCTCTCCTTAAAAGAAATAGTCGTAGCGATACGTGGCAGTAAATACTTCAATAGTTTCTATCCCGCGGCCCGCCACACGCAGATTTTGTCCTCCGGGTAAGATGATCGCCGGGTGTCGGCATGCCTTTGTGGTGTATGTTTAGCTAACGTGAGGACCCGCTATAGATCTTAAGATTTAGTCAAGCGAAATCCGTCAAGTAGTCTTTGTTGCAACTACGGGAAGATAGGAGAAACCTATCTTCCACGAACGTTGCCCCCCGTCAACAACCTCCCCTCAAGGGCGGCCAGCATCTCTTTCAAAACGCCGATATGGAGATCCACCAATTAGCAACAGCGCTAATTTCCCTCACCTTTGGAACGAAAGCTTTCGTTGACGAATCCGAGGATCTCATGTCCTTAGACACACCCATTATAGTTCTCCTCGACGGCATCGTCGAGACGGAGATTCATTCTTTCGTACGATCTCATCGACGAATGACAGTGCTACCTTACAACCAGTGAATACCTCACATCTAGTTAACAAAGAGTTAAACTTGAACTGTGCGAGAACATACGTTTACCATCCCGTGACCGCGGATTCGTTTCGAACCTAAGGTCATTATCACTAGTGCTACGAGTGCTTAATCTTGTTAATAAGCCCGTGCTAATAAACTCTCCGTTGTATCACGACAATGGCTAATTCTAATGAAAATTCATTAAACGCCCATCTCCATAATCCTGACTTCAATCCGACAAGTATTTGAGCACATCGAACTTTCAACGCTCGGTAAGTATTCGTAAAATCCTACAAAAGTATTACAACCATCTCGATCGTTTAATTCGATTAAAAACATTTTCGTTTTTAGAGAATTTATTCAACGGTAGTCGTTCGATGTACTAGGTTGTCCGAGAAGTTTCTTTCGTTTCATAAAATGATAATAGATGAGCAACAATTTCTGTTTTATATCATTTTATCGAATTAGGTGCGATCCATTTCCTTATATCTCTATTATTATGTTCGTGCATAATTCGATAAACTAATATAAAAGAAAGGACATCGCGCGTCTATTATTTCTTTATAAAACGAACACAACGTATTAAGTTGCCCGAAAAGTGTCTTTCTTTCGCAAAAAGAATTTTTACAACAGTGCACCTTCGTACAAACGTGAAAGTAAGTCTGTGAAATATCGCGGTGTTTATCTCAACAGAACAAAACGGATCGTACGTAATTCGACAAAATAATATAAAAGAAAGAAAGTGCGTCTATTATTTCCTCATAAAACGAGAGAAACTTTTCGGACAACCTAATAGTAGCGGTAAAGCAAGAATAACCTTTCAGAGGCGAATCGTATAGAACGGATAAAAAGAAAAAATAGGAAACTAGGAAAGTAGAAAAAAATCGGAGATTTCATGCGAAAACGGAGAAGCGCACTAGCGCGCGACGAGTTTTCCAAGCGTTTTATCTACGACAAATGCAAACACCATTTGGCTGAACATCTGACAGCACAGGCAGTATGACCCATGTTGAACCATGTTGATCGAAACGACGAAAGGTCACGCGTTAGCCTGCGTTGACAAAACGGTGCCACTTGAGTGGAATCATGCGATTTCTCTTACCGTATCGTCGTTTGATCCTTCCGTCGATTCTAATGGAAAATTGAAATTTCATTTCTGTTGCTTCTTAACAACACGACATAACGAGAAATCGAACGACTCGTTGTTATTTCATTTCGCTCTATCTTCTCGTTTTATTTATACATCTTTCGAAAAGCTATCGTCGATAGCGTTTTTAAACAGTTAACCGCGTTTCATGAATTAAACAGGTCGAGAAAAATGTTGATCTCGGTGTGTTTCATCTGTCGTATAATATAAAACATTACCATTTACCATAAAAATTCCAAATTTTAGTAAGAAGCGCTAAGAATGTTATTTAGTGGTACGTTCGCTTTGTCAGTAAAACTTAAAAATTTGATTTGTTCCTTTGTTATATCGGTTATTCCCTGTACAACGTATTCCTTTTTATAAACTCAGTTGATTATTTTCACCGATATATCGGCTATACCCGAATTGTTTACGCAATTTTGTCTGCTTGCAAATTGAGTGGATGTTTTACTGCGTGTGTCCGGTATTCCCCGATAACGATCGAAATATAATACAGAAAATATAATGCGATTCAGTTTTTTGGTCGAATGTGTGTTGAATAAATTATCGAATATGCAATTCCACGAACACGAGCTTCGAAAGTTGCTCCACCATCTACTAGTTCAACCGTAAAACCTACGCTTCCTATCAAAAAACATTTCCCCAATTTTATACCAGTTATATCATTGATCGAATCCACTTCACGTTGCTGGTGTTAGATTTGCCAAGTGCCACTTTGTGCGATATTCTGTTTCGAGAAATACCACACTGGGAGGATCCACTGAATTTCTTCTATCTTTTCACATTTTTCTTGTTTACGAATTTTATTATTTTGTTACAATTTTAACATTTTATGTGGGAAATAATTCATTTTTTCGAAGAAAAATGTAAGCCATCGTCATTTTGGTTTAACGTCGTCGTAAAACTTATAACAGGAACACGTAACACATTTTCTTTGTGTTCGACGTGTATACTCGTCGTCGTTTATTTTTATTTGCATTTTATTCACGTTGATTTCTAAAACTAAATTCCACGGTTAACTGGTTAACAGTACATCGCGCTTCGTGAATATTTCAATTCACTCTTCTATGCTAAGGAATCGCACGAGTCACCTGATGCGTCATTCGTCTATCATCTGACACGGACGAAGAAAGGAAGAATTTCTCGAGATTTTACGCAGAACGAAAATTTGTTTTTCGATATACGCTACAATTTTGTTTTTCTCATAGAGATTATACGAGAAAGTAAAATGTACTATTGTTCGTTTTATTCCGCGCGATTCTCAACTTTTATAATCTCGCGTAACGTAACAAAGCATTGCAAAAAGAAATAAAAAGGTAGAAACGTAAAAACTGAAAAATACGTTGCACGTAGAAATTTCTTACGATTTCTCTTCAAACTTTGAAAATTTGGATTCAAATTAACGCGATATAGTATCATTTACATGTACAATTTAGTTGATAACAAACTAACAGCAAACAAAGCAATGTTTATCGATGTTTTACGAAATTTATTTATTACACGACTTATATTTGTGTGACTTTTTCTTCGTAATTTCGTAATTGATTGTTATTCTGGGTGTTTAGATATTTTTCATTCTGTCCACAGTTTCCACTTGGTCGTATCTTCCTTTCGTTAACAAACTTTCTCGAGTTTGAGGAAAATATGAGAGAACCGTTACTTGATATGCAAGTTTCTTTCTTCGAACGTTAAAAGTTCGAAATTTTCTTAAAGCATCAGGAGTATTTTCATTTGTCGAAACGAGGACGAAATTGAGGTATAAAACTTGGCGAGCGCTGCAGCATCGAGAATTAATGATATTGTGCTTCAACTTAATTTATCGCCATGAAAATGCTGGTCTGCACTTAGTCGACCACGAACTTTTACTATTTCGGACTTTTTCCTCCTAATATTTTATATTGGGTTGGCAACTAAGTAGTTGCGGATTTTATCATTAGGTGGCACTGACAAAATCCGCAATCACTTAGTTGCCAACCCAATATTATCGTTCCATCTGAAACTTCTATTATTTAAAGCATCGTATTAAACCTTGTGTCCGAGTACAATGTTTCCAGTAATATTATACAGGTTGGTTGGTAACTGGTGGTACAAGCGGGAAGGGGGTGATTCTACGCGAAAAAAGAAGTCGCAAATATAGAATAAAAATTTTTCGTTTGAGGCTTCGTTTTCGAGAAAATCGACTTTGAATTTTCGCTCGGTACGCGTGCACTTTATCACGTCTCGTTATAACGGACCTCACTGTACATCGTTGTCTCGATGGATATTATCGCAGTTTAAGTTTGTTTTTTCCGTAACGGAAAATTAGGAATACATAATGAAATAACATGAAGTAATCATAAAGTTTATTATTACAAAAATTGCTGAAAGTGTTGCCCATTCTGTCCAACACATACTTCTGCTCTTCTAATTAAATTTCTATGAACACTTTCTAACGCATTCGTTTGTTTTAAAGTATGAAAGGCTACAATAATCTTTTCTTTCAATTGCTCGAAAATAAAACCTCGAACGAAAAATTTTTATTCTATATTTTCGACTTCTTTTGAATTCTTCTTGAAGTTCTGTATTTTTGCCATTTTGACTGCCGTTTCTGGGTTAGTATGCCTGACTAGTATAGCTGTGTCGTCCGCGAATGTCAATACTGTGCTGTTGGTAGTTGTTGGTATGTTCGCCGTGTATAATGTGTATAGTATTGGGCCTAGGACGCTTCCTTGTGGTACCCCGGCCTTGATGTCTTTAACTTGAGAATGTGTGTCCTTGATTTTTATTACGAAGGTTCTGCTGCTTAGGTAGGATTTTATTAAGTGGTGTATTTGCTCCGGGAATTGTTTCCTAATTGTTTGTAGTAGACTTTCATGGTTAATTTTATCGAATGCTTTCTCTATGTCTATAAAGAGGGCTGTGCAGTATTCCTTGTTTTCTAGTGCTACTATTATTTCCTTTATAAGCCTGTGCATTTGCTCTATCGTGGAGTGTTTGTTTCTGAAACCAAATTGGTGATCCGGTATTAGCTTTTTTGTCTCTATTATTGGTTTTATGCGGTCGTATATTATCTTTTCCAGTATTTTGGAAAAAACTGGAAGCAGTGATATTGGTCTGTAAGATGCAGTTTGGTGCGGGTCTTTGCCTGCTTTATGTAACATTTTGATCTGTGCTAATTTCCATGGTTTGGGGAAGTATTGAATTCTTAGAATTGCATTGAATATTATTGTCATTAGTCTTATTGCTTTTGGCGGAAGGTTTTTCAAGATTTTACCATTGATTAGGTCGATTCCTGGCGCTTTGTTGTTTTTTGTTTTATCAATTATGTTTCTAATTTCTTGTGCCGATGTTTTAGGTATGGTGTATTCCTTGTCGGCTATGGTAGTAGTGGTTTGTGGATCCTCCTCCGTATGACTTTTGAGGTTGCTGTTGTTGATAATGTGTGGTGTGAATGTGTTGCAGAGGTGGTTGGAGAATTCTTCAGCTTGTTCTTCGTTGCTTCTTGCCCATGTGTTATCTGCTTTTCTGATTGCCGGGACGGGTATTATTGGCTTCCTTATTTTTTTCGTGGCTTTCCATAGTGAATAGTTGGTGTTCTCGTGTGTGGAGAGTGTCCCTATGAACTTTGCGAATTCGTTATCGTTGTGCTCCTTTATTTTGTTTTTTATTTCCTTTGCAAGTTTGTTTAAGTGTTTTTTGTCTTCTCGGGTTCTGTATTTTTGCCATTTTGCTTTTGCTTTTCTTTTTTCTTTGATTTTGTCGAGTATTTCTTGCGGGATTGTTATTGTTTGTCTGCTGGTTGGTTCGGGAGTAGTGGTTGTCCTTGCTGCTTCTTGAATAGTTACTGTCAATGTTGCTACTGCCTGTTCTATGTGTTCAGGAGTTTTTAACGGGATGTTGCAGTTTATTTTGCTTTCTATTATTTCTTTGAAAGTTTGCCATTTGGTGGTTTTATTGCATAGTGTTTCTGGTTTGCTATAATGAATTGGTTTGTGTCTGTATTCAATTATTATGGGTGTATGATCGGAGCTGAGCTCGAGGTTGGGTTTTATTTTTAGTTTATTTGTGTTTAGTCCCCTTGTAACTGCAAAGTCCAGAAGATCTGGTTTTTTGTTCAGGTCAGTCGGCCAATGTGTCGGTGTTCCTGTGGATAATATATTGAGGTTATTATTTCTAATGTATTTTTCCAGTGTTCTACCTCGAGGTGTAATGTTTCTTGACCCCCAAAGCGTGTGCTTTGAGTTGTAGTCTCCCGCTGCGATGTACTTGTCCCCTAGGTCCGGGAAGTATTCTTCCCACATTTGTGTTGTTATTTTGTGTCGCGGAGGCACATATACTGCTGACAACTGGAAGTAGTTGCTGCTAGTTTGAACTGTAACAGTGGTTGCTTGTAAATATTCTTTGTTAACTTGGCTGTGTAGATAATGTTTGATATCGTTTCTGACTATCACTGCTGTCCCTCCGTGAGCTTTTGCTGAGGGGTGTTTGGTATCATATATGGTGTAGTATGGTATTTTCAAGTAGCTTTTTGTAGTGAAGTGTGTTTCTGAGACAAGTAGTATGTCTATATTATTATTGTGTATGAATGTTTTAGTTTCGAGGGCCCGTTGTTGTAGGCCGTTTGAGTTCCAGGCTGCTATTTTTAGAGTGCCCGTTTTTATTTTTTGCTTAGCACGAATGTAAGACACTCCTGCTCGGACAGCCGAGGAGGACGGACGTGTCTAGACGGTCGTCCTCTCCAGGTATAAGTGAATAGTGAAAAAGTGCTTCAAAGTAATAGTGCAGTTCGTTCGTGAGCGCCGAGGCGTGCAGACGTGCCCGGCAAAGTCCACAAAATAGCAAGTACCATCCAGTTGCTGCTGAGTGCCGAGACGTGCAGACGTGTGTCCAGTGCCCTGTGAAGTTCACAAAACTCCACGTGACGCCCAGCTGACGAAAGCAAATCCAACTAACCTAGCCAGGGGTTAACAGCCTCTCGACTAGTTCTTTCACACTGAACTAACTAGCTCGATGATGGCTCTATCATTTCCAACAGGCTCCCCGGAGCAAAATTATAACACCGCCATGTTTCCTCCCCCGTGGCAAGAGGGCAACGCAACTATCCTGGTAAATGACCACCACACGAAAAAACGAAAGCTCGAACCGACCAAGACAAATGTAAACAAGATTCAAACCAAACCATCAGCCAGCCAAGTGACTACCTACAATAGATTCTCAATTCTGGAGTCCACGGAAGACTCCATGATTACAACCGAAGAGGTAAATAATCTCCATACTCAAAGAATTCCCCCTCCCCCACCGATATTCATTAACGACGTAATCGACATACAGTCAATGATTAAAACTATCGAAAAAGACATCAGCAAAGAAGACTACAAGCTAAAGATTAACAACAACCAAGTGAAAATACTGCCGTCCCACCCAGACGCCTATAGAAAGTTAACCAAGCTATTAAAAACGTTAAACGCCAAATTCCACACACACCAGCTCAAACAAGAAAGACCATTTCGAGTGGTGCTACGCAATATCCATCACTCAGTCGATCTAGACGAACTAAAATGCGAACTGTCAAATCACGGCCACGAAGTAACTAACATCAGTAACATTAGGCATAGAATCACAAAAAACCCACTATCCTTATTTTTTATAGACCTAAAACAAAAAACAAACAATAAAGAAATCTACAATATCAATCGGCTGATGAACTCCATAGTTAAGTTCGAGCCACCTCTTGTAAAGAAAGAAATAATACAATGCAAGAGGTGCCAAAGGTACGGCCACACGCAGAAATACTGCAATCACAACTTCCGGTGCGTAAAATGTGCAGGTAATCACCCCACTGACCAATGCACTAAATCCCCGGAAACCCCCGCCAAGTGTATCCACTGTCAAGGAGAGCATCCTGCGAACTACAAAGGATGCTCAGCCTACAAATCGCTACATAATATAAAGTATCCAAAACTGAGACCCAAGGACATAAACATACAAGAACCTAAACCCCAAAAACTCACCACACCAACAGTATCCTATGCGCAGGCAACGCAAGGAAACGCATACAACTCGAAAACACACAGTGTACACACAGAAAATAGAATTCCCACCCCACCAAGCACTGACAACTTTACCAGACTCGAAAAACTTATCGAGAAGCAAACTGAGCAAATTAACAACTTGCTGTCACTACTCACACGCTTCATGGACAAATTCATAAGCACAGAAGCAAAATAAAACCAATGCGAATAGCTCTGTGGAACGCCAACGGTCTAGCTCAGCACAAAGCCGAACTAGAACTATTCTTAAAACAACAGCAAATCGATGTGATGCTCATATCCGAAACCCACTTCACCGACAAAAACTACCTCAAAATACACGGCTACAACTTCTACCACACCCAACACCCCAGCGGAAAGGCTCACGGCGGCACCGGAATCATAATCAAGTCAAACATCAAGCACTACGAACTTCAACCATTCCAGAAAGACTACCTCCAAGCAACAAACGTAGCAATAGAAGACTGTCATGGTACAATCACCACCTCAGCTGTATACTGCCCTCCCAGACACTCCATCGCCAAAGAAGACTTTGACCACTTCCTGGACACCCTGGGCAGCAAATTCATAGCCGGAGGAGACTACAACGCTAAACACACCCAATGGGGCAGCAGACTGGTTACAGTAAGAGGCAAAAACCTCCTCAACAGCATATTAACTAACAACCTCAACTACCTTACCACGTACGAACCCACACACTGGCCCACCGACACAAACAAAATACCCGATCTCCTTGATTTCTTCATAACTAAAAATATCTCGTCAAGACACGTCCAAATCAATTCCTCGGCTGATCTCTCCTCTGATCATTCCCCCGTGATAGTAACAGTCAGTTCAACTATCATCGAGAATACACCTAATGGCTCCATTCATAACGAACACACCAACTGGCAGCTCTTTAGAGAAGTCTTTACCCACACAACTTCAGCCTCAACCTCACTAAAAACCAATGATGAAATCGAAGCAGCCACGGAATACCTAAATGCGAGCATAATAAACGCTATCCGCGTCTCCACACCGGCAAAAACGTCCACCAGCAACCACGAATACCCCCAGTACATACTAAAAAAAATAGCAGAAAAACGTAGACTAAGAAGGATATGGCAGACCCATAGAACACCGGAGGACAAACGCAAACTAAACAACGCAACTAGAAAACTATCCAAAACCATAAAGAACTACAATAATGACCGTTTTCACAAATATCTCGCCAGCTTGTCCCCCACAGCCGACTCAAACTACTCACTATGGAAAGCCTCCAGGAAACTCACGCGCCCCCCACAAATAATACCTCCAATCCGCCGCCCGCAGGGTGGATGGGCGCGTAGCCCTATAGAAAAAGCCAACCTATTTGCCAAACATTTGACTGAAGTATTCCAACCCCATTCCTCCATAGCCGCAGCGGACGTCACCGAATACCTGCACACTCCCTTCCAAATGTCCCCTCCTATTCAACCTTTCACTTCTGCAGAGATCATAGAAGCAATCAGTCGCCTAAACCCCAAGAAAGCAGCAGGTCACGACCAAATAGGAAATAAAGCAATCAAGGAACTTCCCATAAAAGGGATTGCACTCATCGCATCAATCTTTAACGCCATCCTCCGCCTTGAACACTTTCCTAAGGCGTGGAAAATCTCACTAATCACCCTCATCCCCAAACCCGGTAAACCAATATATGAAACCAGCTCCTATCGCCCAATCAGTCTCTTACCTACCCTGTCTAAACTATTCGAGAGGATGCTCACGAATCGACTCCTTCCACTCCTAGAAGAATTGAAGACTCTCCCAGATCACCAATTCGGCTTCCGAAAACAACACTCAACAGTAGAGCAAATCCACCGCATAACCCACATAATCAGCCAAACCCTTGAAAAGAAAAAATACTGCTCAGCCGTATTCCTAGACATCCAACAGGCATTCGATAAAGTATGGCATGAAGGGCTACTCTACAAGCTTAAAAAAATCCTACCCCACCCATACTACTCCATCTTAAAATCCTACCTAACCAACAGACAATTCATAGTTAAATGTCTAGGCGCCACTTCCGCAACATTCCCAATAAAATCCGGCATACCGCAAGGTAGTGTCCTCGGACCCCTATTATTCTCCATCTACACTGCCGACTTATCCATATCAAACGAGGTAACAATAGCAACATTTGCCGACGACACAGCACTATTAGCTACCCACGCAGACCCAGCAATTGCCTCATCCACTCTCCAGCGAAGTCTCGACTCCATGGAAAAGTGGTTCCAAAAATGGGGTTTTAAAATAAACGAAAAAAAATCCTCCCATGTAACCTTCACGCTCCGAAAACAAACCTGTCCCCAGGTCACCATTAACAACACAATAATCCCAAGCAAGGACTCCGTAAGATACCTGGGCATGACCCTGGACAGGAGGCTAACTTGGGAAAAACATATCTCCGAAAAAACAAAGCAACTAAAGGAAAAACTAAGAAAATTCTATTGGCTCACGGGCCGACGCTCCAAACTAAACATACAGAACAAAATAACCCTCTACAAGGCCGTAATAAAACCTGTCTGGACCTACGGAATCCAACTATGGGGAACAGCAAGTAACTCCAACATTGAAATACTCCAACGCTTCCAATCGAAAACGCTAAGATCCCTATTAAATGCACCCTGGTATGTTACGAACGAAACAATCCACCGAGACCTCAAGATACCTACAGTCAAAGATGAAATACACAAGTTCAGAAGCAGATATAGCACAAGAGTCAACAACCACCACAACCCACTAGTCACCCAACTACTGGACACGACGGACCAGATCCGCAGACTAAAAAGAAAATACCCACTAGATTAAACCATTAGTCCTACTAGAATCAACAATATAAAACTATTATAATCCATGTCATTGTATCACGCCAAACTAAGTTACTGAAAATTCTCAACGAGAATTGATTGTAAATATTCTAATAAATAAATAAAAGTAATAGTGCTGCATAAAGGACATAACCTAACAAACACGAGGATGGTACCCCGCTGGGGGTAGCCACCAACATGCTAATTTAACCGCTAAAAAATTCCACCAAATGTCCAAATTGGACAAATTGTGAATTTTAATAAATAAATAAAAAAAAAAAAAGAAAAAAGAAAAAAAAACATTAGCGTTATCGAGTTGCGAGAGTGCTTGAAGTAAAATAAGATTGTTGCGTTTAGTTCAAGTTAAACAACCATCGTTTTCTATCTAATTAATATCTGTTTAGTAACTCTTTATTTATTGTAAATAAATTATAAATAGTATCAGGAAAAATTTATACCTAAATTTCCACGGTACTACAATATACATTGAGAAATTGATAATTATTGTATTTCAATGTATTTTTTCTACAATTCTTCTATTGCTTTACATGCAGATACTCTCATTGATATATCCACAGCTGTATGTTTTCTAGATAATGTTCAAGCTGTGCCTATGATTTTTGTAAAAGAGAATTCTGAACCACAGAGAAGCATAGTATTAGATCATCCCATAAGTTCGTGCCGACTTTTGTGTATACATTTCATGTGTCGATTTATAAACATACGGCGATAAGGGACCAATGCACTTGAAAAATGGGAAGAAGTTGTACAACGAGAGGGGGATTACATTTTTTCATGAAACTGAAAGGTATGGAAACAATCTTAACATATATAACCGCTCGAAAAACGGAACGAACTTATGGGATGACCTAATACTAGAATATAATTGTAGAGGTGAGAAACTGTATCTTTGTTGATGAAATGTAAAAATGACAGTTTCTTTGTTTCTCTATGTTAGCTTATATATGATAAATATTTTTTTATATATATTTAACTTAACATAAAATTAAATACAATTAGTACTTATGTTGAAAATGACAACGTCAGTTCGTGCTCGTCCTCCACATGCGGATGCGCTAGTTACAAAAAGCAGTAACTAGAAGATTGTTCTAGATGCAATCGATAGACTCGATCGATATTTTTTAGATGCTCCTTTGTTTTTTTTCTTAGCTATGTAAGTGTCACGACCGGCATACTTCAAATCCGATGGACCGATGATGGAGATAGAGATGTGGCGGCCTTGGCGACAATGTATATCGCCGAAGTGCCTAATGAGTCATCTGTATCCTAACGGTCCTTCCACCGAATGTCCTAGAAGTGTAACAACGGTCACGTACGCCTACAGGGTAGTGGGGATATTGAGGGATGACAAACAAAGAAGAAACAGATGTTACCGAAAGTCAAATTGTAAGAGCTTCAGTCTTGGAAAGTCACGGCTGGAGCTCAGAACAAAATCGCAGTCAGTGTAAATTCAGAAATAAATTCTCTCGTTTTTTTTGTTATCTTAATTTTTTCTTTTCGTTCGAGCCTCCTGCTTTTTATTTTACGTGACATTTTTGGCGATCCTGCCAGGATAGTGAAAAGTGTTTGTTCGGAAACCAAAAGACATTCATCATCTACGGAAGATAGAATTATTTGGGACTACGGTCATCCGCAACAACGAAGTAACTATCACGAACCGAGTGAAGTGACAAAGGAAGGTAAACTGGATTCCTTCGTACGTTACCGTGAAAGAAAATCTAGCTTCAGTAGCCAAGACTCATCTTCGCCCGAAAGCAGGAAGATGTCTAAGACAAACGAATCTCAAACTTCTACCTCAACGGATCCAACGTTGCGAACAATATTGGATAGCATTCAAAAACAGCAAGAGAGTATTGCCCGTTTACAAGAGGATATATTACGTTTGTCTATGCAAAGTGACGAAACAAATAGATACTGGGTAACAGAATTCGGAAGTCTTGGGAGAACCGTCGCAGAGCTACGGACTGGGTTCGGATCCCTTGCGACCGATGATTCTGGTTCCATCATTACTGAAGGCAACGAAAGTGAATCGACGGCGATTAATCGCACCGGGAGTACGGTTAGGGCACGCGAACCGACCGGGTTAACGATTCCAGGCATCCCACCTGCGCACATCGACACCGAACAACCCGAGGTTGAAGAAAGAGGCTATTTTCCACCCGCTCTTTCCACTCTGCGAGTTAAGGATGCAATACGTTGTATTCCAATGCTCAACGGAGACGATGATGTAGGTGTGGAAGAATTTATCAAAGAAGTGAGCAGTATGAAAGACCGTTGCATGGAGCAAGATTTATTGCTAAAAGCAATAAAGGTAGAAAAAATAGTAGGAAAAGCAGCTCAAAGTATCCGCAACATCCCCATTGAGTGCTACAGTGATCTGTACAACGCACTGAGGAACAACGTGGCAGCTCAAGTGACTTCGGAAGAATATCGGGAACAATTAAAAGAGTTGAGACAGGGACGGGAAGAATCAGTGCAGAGTTTTAATATTCGGTTCAGAAGAATACTCAACCGTTTACTGTACGCAGTAACCAACGAGTACCCACAACCACTTCTACGCAAGCTAATGATCGAAGAAACTACAAAGAAGATTGTCCGTGTGTACCTAAAGGGACTCAGGTGCGACATAGGCCGAACATTATTAATCATTGAACCCGTGAATCTTGAAGAAGCTGAAAAGAAAGCAGCCGACTCAGAACGCTATTCACGAGAAGAACGGCAAGCCAATTGGTCAAGTAGTCGCTTGCCTTCCGCTAGTAATCGTCTCAACAATCAATCAATGCAGGTAAGACGATCTAATACACTATCTAGATCGCCTAACGCACTAGTAGCTCAGAAACCTACCACATTTGACCGAGTAGAGAATAGGCCACCCGCTGAACGCGCGCAAATGAAGTGTTTCAAATGCGGAAAGCTGGGACACATGGCCAACAAATGCCAAAATTTTCTACAACCGAGCCAATACGACCGACCACCCGCAAGAATTCAAGCAGTCCAAGAAAGGGACGAAACACGAGAAGTAACATCGAACCAGAATATAGACGAACCGCGCGAAACATACGAGTCAACATCACCACAGGAAGATTACTCACAATACCTTTGTCAACCCGAACCACAGAGCGAGTATTTCTGGTCGACACAGGAGCAGGGATAAACCTAGTGAAACGTAACAAAACTGTCAACGCGATACAAATAGGGCCTAGACAAAAATTTTCTATGGGACGAGACAAATACGAAACGAACGAATACGTAACGAAACGAATTTTTGGACAAGACCACATCTTTCACATAGTACCGGATAACTTCCCAATCATCGAAGACGGAATCATTGGGCTACCATGTTTAGAGAAGTATAACTATTCAATATCCAATGACAGAATCCGACTAAATGACAAAACCATTTTATTTCAGAAACCAATACAATTAACTCCTGGAGAAAACAGAGTTCAAACAATCTATCTGGAAGGCAAACCAACTAAAGTATGTTTTATCAACACTGGTGAGCAAAACATTGAAATTTCTAATAATATTCAAAATTCCCATGATGTTTCCAACGTATCAAAACTAAAAAGCCTAGTGAAAACAGATCACATTGAAAAGCCAATCCGCGAATCCATAGAAAAGATTATTCTCCACTACGTTGACATCTTTAATTTAGAAACCGACCTTTTGCCCTGTACTAATTTAACCCAGCACACAATTTCATTAACCAAAGATAAAATCATTAACACACGATCGTATAGACCACCGGAATGTCATCGAGACGAAATTTCGCGACAAATAGGAGACATGTTAAAGAAAAATATTATAGAAGAATCAGATTCCCCTTATAACTCTCCGGTATGGGTAGTTCCGAAAAAATTAGACGCCTCAGGAAAACAGAAATGGAGGATAGTCATTGATTTTAGGAAAATAAATGAACTCACGGAACAAGACGCTTATCCTTTACCTGACATAGACGACATTTTGACACAACTAGGAAACGCGAAGTTCTTTTCGGCGCTTGATTTATCCTCAGGATTTCATCAAATTCCAATGAACGAGAAATCCAAAAAATATACCGCTTTTTCGACACCGCAAGGCCACTTTCAGTTCAATCGAATGCCATTCGGTCTTAAAAACGCACCCGCTACTTTTCAAAGATTAATGGACAGAGCCTTAACTGGACTTGTAGGAAAATATTGCCTTGTTTATTTGGACGACATAGTGATATTCGGAAAAACAATTCAAGAACATAATGAAAACCTCGCGATAGTATTTCAGAGACTCAGAGAATTAGGACTTAAATTGCAACCGGATAAGTGCGAATTCGTAAAACCGGAACTAGAATACTTAGGCCACGTAGTTTCAGCCGAAGGAGTTAAACCAAACTCCAAGAAATTAGACGCTGTAAAAAACTTTCGATTACCCCGCAATGCCACGGACGTTAAATCATTCTTAGGTTTAGCAGGTTATTACCGCAAATTTATTCGGAATTTTTCTAAAATCGCGAAAAGCCTTACAGACTTAACAAAAAAGGACACACCATTCCATTGGACTGACAAACACCAGACTAGCTTTGATACTTTAAAGGACAAACTCTGTAATTCCCCAATACTAGCTTATCCGGACTTTAACAAAACCTTTACCCTAACCACCGACGCAAGTAACGAAGGACTAGGAGCAATACTGTCACAAGACGGTCATCCTTGCTGTTACATTTCAAGGACACTAAACCCACCCGAACGAAACTATACCACGACAGAAAAGGAACTCTTGGCCATCGTATGGGCCGTGAAAAGACTTAGGCAATACTTGTTAGGACGACGCTTCATTATTCGAACCGACCACCAAGCCCTTAAGTGGCTACACAATTGCAAAGACCCCTCTAGTCGACTGATTCGTTGGAGACTTAGACTCGAAGAATACAACTATGAAATCGAATACACAAAGGGTAAGGATAATACAGCTGCAGACGCCTTATCTAGGGTTCACGCGGTAACTCGCAACGAAATAGTTAATCTCGACCTATTAATTGACCACACTAATTCATTCAACGAATGGAAAGACAACAACGAAAACCCGAAACTCTTAGAAATTAAACCGAATGATCAAACATTTTACCAATTAACTCGAAACGATTTAGGAGAATACGACGAGACACTTTGGATCAGAAAACTTTACAAAATTCTTAAAAATACAACAAAAATCGGCATAGGAAATAACGATTTCACTGAATTAGAGAAAACACAGATTAAACTCATGCTAATATATTTCAACGACACATACAAGGAAATTACTTATGCGCCCAACCCCATCTTAAAACTAGACGAAAGCGAAATACTACAAGCAATAAAGGAAAACCATAACGACACCGTAGGACATTTAGGGATACAGAAAACGTATCAACGGATTAAGGATAAGTTCAAAATCCCCGGCCTTTTTGAAAGAGTAGAAAACTTCGTGAAGACATGCGACACATGTCAAAAGGAGAAACTAACACGTATCAGACCCAAAGAGTCCCCACAGATCTCAGACACACCACTTCACCCTAACGACAAAATCGCTATGGACATCATAGGACCGATGACGAAAACCAAACGCGGAAATCAATATATACTTTCAATTCACGACGAACTTACGAAATATCTGATCCTTGTTCCCCTTAAAACGTAACGAACTGAATCTATAATTAACGCGCTCATTGAGCACTATATTTACATATTTTCGGCACCAAAGACGATTCTGACAGATCAAGGACAAAATTTTGTTAGCGATTTAATGACGAAATTTGAAGAGGCCTTTAAAATTAAACACGTCAAAACAACTTCATTTCACCCACAGAGTAACGGATCCCTCGAAAGAACACATGCCTCGGTTAAAGATTTAATTCGTACTGCGTTACACGACAATGACAAAGAATGGGACGAAGTACTTAATTTCATTTGTTTAGGATACAACACTGCAAAACACGAAGGAACAGGATTCTCCCCCTTCGAATTGACTTTTGGGCGAAAAGCGAACTTACCTTCCGCAATATCCAAATTCCCCACATTTACCTATGACGATATGTACTCACTTTGGCAAAAACAGTTAAATAAATATTGGGAAACAGCTCACAAAACACTTATTCAAAATAAGCAACGCTACAAGCGAGACCAAGAAAGAAAGATTGTTAAAACTCAGACCGTGTTTAGGAAAGGAGACTTTGTTTTAATTCACAATGACCATAAAAGAGATAAGTTGGACATTGAATGGTTAGGACCCTATAGAATCAACGATGTGAAAACTCCTTACTACATTATATCTATCGACAATATTAAGAAAAAGATACATGGTAACCGATTGAAAACGTACTTTTTCCAGGATAATGCTGACCCTAGCACTAGTAACAATACCCTTGGTTAGTTGTCTTAAATTCACAGGATAGGAATTACGATTTATAAATAAATCCAACCAATTCTACTACGATCTTAGAGGACCAAGGTCAATCTAAACTGGGGGGTATGTCACGACCGGCATACTTCAAATCCGATGGACCGATGATGGAGATAGAGATGTGGCGGCCTTGGCGACAATGTATATCGCCGAAGTGCCTAATGAGTCATCTGTATCCTAACGGTCCTTCCACCGAATGTCCTAGAAGTGTGACAACGGTCACGTACGCCTACAGGGTAGTGGGGATATTGAGGGATGACAAACAAAGAAGAAACAGGTGTTACCGAAAGTCAAATTGTAAGAGCTTCAGTCTTGGAAAGTCACGGCTGGAGCTCAGAACAAAATCGCAGTCAGTGTAAATTCAGAAATAAATTCTCTCGTTTTTTTTGTTATCTTAATTTTTTCTTTTCGTTCGAGCCTCCTGCTTTTTATTTTACGTGACATAAGCGTGTGCAATAAAAGGGTTTTTCAGCTTAGAACGGTGTGATAGATTTATCCGTGCAATATTGTAGTAACTATTGTGATGCTACCTCTGAGTATAAAAATAACAGCAACTGAAATTTGGAATTTATTAATGTAGTTTAATATTTATTTAATAGTAATATATATGTCGGAGATGTAGAGACATCGAGCCTTTCTTTTGGAAGATTTCTCAATACTTGGGCTCGGGGTGACATAACTGGTCGCCGAACGTAGCCACGGTCACGGGATGAACGAAATGTTTTACAAAGGAGGTTCCAGTGTTAAGGGATACGCTGTATAAACAATCAAGTCTTGATCAGGAGCAATGCTGGTTTATGTGGAACTGCCTAGTTACGGCGCTTGGGAATTTGTTGATATTCCCGATCGATATGTATTTGATATATGTAACTGTATCTGTCATTTATTTTGCAATCTCCTTGGAGAGTTTACTGTCATCGTCTTGGAGTCAGTCTTAGAGAAACCCTGTGCCTGAGTGAACGTGTCAGTGTGCTATCAAAAAATATATTAAAACGTACAGAAAGTTTCCCGTTGACCGTGGATTCGTTACAGAACCCAAGAATATTATTAAAAGCATTTGTTTACTTATTAACATCATGATGGCAAATGCTAACGAAGAATCGTCTCGCGCTCGAAATCCAAACGACAATTCGACATATATTTATTTAGTGTGTATGTATATATGATTTTTGTTTCCAGATAAAAGTGAAAATGTCTTCGCATCATCTTCAACAATTAAAAAAATTCTTGAACCAAGTATTGCTATAAAATGCAATGATTCTCCTAGAAGTGGCAAAGAGATACATAAGTTGAAATAAGTTTCAAATACACTACTTACTTTGATTACACACAATGTCCAAAGTATGAATATATCTTTCTACCTAGATACAGTATTGTAAAAAACAAGGTTTTATCATTTATGGGAGATATTAATGAATGATCCAACTTGGCATGGCTGTGTGATATAAAATGTTAATATTCCAGGACTAAAATCTCTACATACAATACTGAACATTATTTCTTATTGCAGTATGAGAATTGTTTCTCATATAATACACTAACAAGCACAAATCAAATGGAGGAAGACCAATCTTTAACTGCGTATGAAATAGTTCATGATCATAACTATGAAAATACCCCACAAAATACAAAGAAGAACTTGGACAATCTTAAAAGAAAGCTAGTCTCAATAGTAAAAGAAAACAAGGCATTAAAACAACGAGTTGAACGTCTGAGAAAAAGGGTGGAGACTTTTACAGGATGTAGTAAAAGCAGATAAAAGTAAAAGACCTAAAACAAAGAAAATATTTACGCGATTCTGCGTAATATTACTTTCCGTGAAGATGCTTCATTAAAATTGTTCAATTGCATGTTAAGAAATAAAAATAGTAGAGGCAAATTTATTCGAGATAAGTATTCTACATGCTCTCCTGTTTTCTCAGCAGTGGAATTTTGTAAGTAACTGCAAATACTTCATTTGTGCTACAACTGACTCGGATCTATGTGGATTCCCAAAAGAAGAAGCATACAAATGAAATTGCAACAAAATTAATGTTAACTATATATATAAATGTTGAGGTTATTCAGTATATAAAGAGAGAAAAACGCGTGGATAAAGTGTAAGATACAAAGTATATATTTGACTTAATAATGAAATACAGGAATACAATTTGAGCTGGTCCAGATCCGCACGCTAGCAGTGTTACTTTATGACTGAAAACCCCGAAGCCAACGTCGCCTGTCTACTGTTTATGGTCTGCCTCCCTGCTATTCTTTTGTCTATATGCTGTCGATGGCTTCAGCGCTTGAGAAAGCTAAAAAGACCAGATGTGGAGTTTTCCTAGAAGTGGTGACCACTTCAACAATAAATTTTATTATTTCTATTATTTTAGTCTTTGTACCATATATTATTATATATTTTCTATATTATTTATTTATTATTTATGAACTTTAATGTTTTTCATAATTTATTAATAAACTACATGTAAATTATTTATTAATTCTGTACGACCAACATTATATTAATTCTGTTCAATTTACACACAAAATATTTAAATTCTACATTATATTTCATATACTAGTATCATATAAGAGAATAACATTATATTAATACTGTTTAATTAAACATAAAATATTTCAATTCTATGTTATACTTTATATATTAATATCTTGTAAATTGTGAAAAGACTAATTTATTTTTATATTATTATTAATCTTATTTAAGTTCAAGATTAATAAATTTATTTTAGTAATATTTAGCTGAATTTAATTTTACCTAATGCCTTTATTAAAACGTAAGAAATACATATCCACATCTTTATCCATAACAATAAAGCACGCAACAAAAATGTTTGCAAATATTTTAAATTTAACTTTTTGCGGATATCATTAATCATTATTTTTGTATGTACCTTCATAATAATATTAAATAATGCAAAAATTTTCATTACTGTAAAAATAAGAGTACTACATCTTGAAAACAACCTGAATTTTTAAAAATCGAGCGCATTGGAAAAACGTTGCCAGATTGTAGATTTTATAATCGGAAATCAACCAGTTTGATTTTTTACTGAGTTTTATAATAGTATTAACTAGTATGTTAGGTTTCATCTATTCGAATACACATAAGGACGTTGTTCCTTTATTTTTGATTCATCGATTCTATTCTATATACTTTTATAATAGTATTGACTAGTATGTCAAGTTTTATCTTTTCGAAAACACGTAAGGACGACATCCCTTTATTTTTATTCATGGATTCTCTACTAGAAATCAATAGCCAGAATGTCGATTTGTTAATTAACATCATTAACTATATCTAAATAACTATAAATAGTGCTTGCGAAAATAAGAATAAAAAAATGTTCCTCTAATCTTGTAATACCATATACTGTACATCTGTATTTCGTCTGTCATATCACTGGTATCATTGATGTATATCATATGTATATATGTATATATATGTACATATTTATATGAATCAATTTTTGTAGTTTAAATTAAAAAATGTCTGCTCTAGGCTGTAGCGCCATCAGTTACGAATTTGGAACTACATGCGGTGAACTAAGTGTAACCTATATCGTTCAAGAACCTTTGAATGCACGTGTATTCTTTTACAAGTATAATTTGTAAATATTTAAATGACTATTACAAAACGTAATAATATAAAAGTATATATAAAATATAGTATAAAAGTAATATAAAAACAAAATGCAGCACGACGATGTGAGTACATTAAAAACTGCTTATATTCATTTTTAATATTTTATACAATGATAAATTATTTTAGGTTGTATGGAGTGTCATCAATAAATCCTTCTGTTCTTTTAAAGTAAAGTATGTATGACTTAAAAAGCAGAATAATGGTTTTGTGTGATATAATTTATTCTTTACCTTTATAGTACAAAGTCGCAGAGGTTTTGTCGCAATGAATATAATCTTACGGGTTTATGCAGTAGAGCGTCTTGTCCTCTTGCAAACAGTCAGTATGCCACAGTTAGGGAAGAAAATGGTATTATTTACTTATACATGAGAACGGCAGAAAGGTAAAGATTTAACTTAGATGTTATATTCTTTCAAAACTGTCTAATATTATTATTAATTGTACATTCTATTCCTTATAGAATACATTTCCCAAAGAATGCGTGGGAAAGAGTGAAGCTTTCTAGAAATTTTGAAAAAGCAATACAGCAAATTAATGAAAATTTATTGTACTGGCCTGGTTTCATAAAAGCAAAATGCAAGCAAAGATTTATAAAAATTACACAATACCTCTTACGTATGAGAAGAATAAGATTGAGAAGACAAAAACAAATTGTACCAATTCAAAGAAAAATTGAAAGGAGAGAAAGACGCAGAGAAGAAAAGGCACTTATAGCTGCCAGATTAGAAACTGCAATAGAAAAACAACTTATGGAAAGATTAAAACAGGGCATGGTACACATTTTTCTCTTTATAATTATACGTATAAATTTTAATATCTAAATTATTTTTTCATCGTCATTTTTCTTTCAGTATAATGATATTTACAATTTCCCACAAAAAGTGTTTGACAAAGCTGTTGAAGCTGTTGAAGTTGAAGGTGAAAGCGAGGCTGAGAGTGAAGGAGAAGAAGAAAAGGAACAAGAAATTGAGAAAGAAGTAGAGTTAGAATTAGAAGCAGATGAGAAAGAGAGAGAAAGAGAAGCAAATACGCCTCATTTTATAGAAGCAGAAACTGATGACGAAGATGAGGACGATAATTTTGAAATTCAAGAAGTATCTATGGTAATTTGTCCTTCATTTAGATATAAATATATGTATTATCCTCATTTAAATATGAATTACTGAGTGTTATATCGCCATTTTCTGTTTAATATTAATTAATCCATTTTAACAGGACGAGGACAGTGATTCAGGAAAAAAAGAGGAGATCGAATTATCTGACGACTTTGTATCTGACGATAATGATATTGAAGTAACTAATATTATAATCTTTTACTTTTATTCTTATTTATAATATGATTGCATTTAAAATTATTGTGTTATTATAGGATCTAGTACCTACAACCAGTAAGAAAGCGAAGAAACTTGTTGTCAGGAAACAGAAATCGCAAAGGAGAGCCCGTCCAAGGGTCGAAATTGAATACGAGATGGAACAGGAACCATATGAAAGAGATCAAGCAAGATAAATTTTCAGTTAGGATATTTGTAATTATATTTTTAATAAAATTAAAATTATTCTATACTTTTTCAGTATATAATATCCCTATACTTTCTTAATTTCCGTTATTAACATGTTTTTATAATATATTTATAATATATATTAAGATAATATAATTGATAATATATAATAATAATATATTTAATAACAATATTTTCATTGAGGAATAAAAAAGTTTAAAATTGGCGCTAGCTTAAAGTAGCATCCAGAAGCATTTATAAAAATCATAGATGGCATCCTTTCGAACAGAAATTCGCAGGCTAGCAGACGACACGTTTGTACATAAGGAACAAGGTAAATTCTTCTGATTTTCTGCATGAAAAACATAAATGAATATGAATGAACAAGTCACAATTGACAGAATCTTGACTCAAATAAATTGTTATTGATTAAAAAATGTGACATAAATGACACAAATGCAGCATTGAAATCTCATTTAATCGTGTATTGTATGTACTGTTTATCCTTTATGTACTTGAATACATGGCTATCTTTTCAAACCAGAAATCATAAATACTTGAATAGGACATTAACAGGTGCTCACTAAATGACTTAACAAGTACGCTGTCAAGGTGGATATATAATATAACTGCATTATTGTGTAGAACAGATATAACCATTTAAGTGAAGTAACTTCTCATACACTCTAGAGAAAAAAAGAAAGAGGAAAGAAAGATTGGTAAAATTATTGACAGCTTTCAAATAAATTCAAAGAAGTTTCTATCATTCATCAAATCATTGGTCGCGTGAACAAAGTTGACCATTGTTGCGAATTCCGTGCAGGAGTGTCATAGTCATAAATATAATAAATCGCCTCCAGGCAAATGTCACGAACGACGCGTTATCCGTGGCCCGTGACAGTGCCTTTGTTTGCTATAAATAGAAAAAGTAGGTTATCCGCGAAATCAATTCTGAAAATAGAGTAATTAACTAAATATACTTATCATTTTGTGTGTAACATTTGTAAAGAGAATCTGACATATTATGATTTTTATTGTCTTTCAAAATTATTTTTGTTTTATTTTATAAATCTTACTGCAACATATTTGTTTGAAACGTTTATTAAAATGCATAAATAATGTGATTACAAGCAAATTTTGTTATGATTAATATATATTTGTATGTGATATATTAGTGTTAAGAGTAGTTGTTAAATATTGTTAATGGAATGTTAACTTTGCTTTGTGTAATGTATGATAATCTGCATGCATGTATTGAAAATATTGATTACATTTCAGTATGCTTCTTTGTGGTATGCTGTTTCATTAATGTAAAATTTGTTTTCTATTTACAGGCATATTATGAAACTTTTAAAAGAACGTTTTGATTTTTTTAATGAAAATTGAAAGGAGAAATGATTTTAATATAGATTGATTCAGATCTTGCATCCTTTTAAACTCTCTTTTTATTTTGTGCGTCAATGCCAAAATATTAGATAATTTCACTATGGAACTGAACAATGTGGGAAACAATAAAAGTTCCATATATATGGCAATATCATTTAAAAAATTGTGTTTGGCAACAGTGTCTTTACCTCTGGTCACACTTTTAGTCTGTTTTGTTACAGCATATATCTTTCAACAAGATGATATCCATGAAACACACTGCAGGGTATGGAATTCACATACCTATTATGATTGTGATCAATATATTAAATTTTATTACCTCTTCTAATTTATCTATTTTTTATTTTAGGTTTATAATGTACTTCCATCAATCTCAGCTATTACTGGTATATCTCCTCAACGATATTTGTGGCGCATAAGCATAGCTCTACACATAGGTCCTCGCTTAATTATTGCTACTGTATATCATTCATATTATTATAAAATACTTAAAACAGTTGAAGATGTACCTTCCAAAATTATGGGATTTAGACTTTTAAATCTATGTTATTGGTTAAGCATGGCAGAAGTGGCAGCGCTATGTGGAGTCACATATATTTCTAACAGAGAAAATTATTGTGAGTAATAATGTAAGATATAATAGAGACTATTTGTATACTAAAGTGTAAAAGATAAAATATTAGAATTTATTAATAACATGTCATAAATTATGTATATAATCATCTTATAGCTAAAAATTTATTTAACAAGAAATGCTACTTTTCAGATGTGCATGAAAAAATTTTCATTATCTTTATGATCAGTTCTTTAACATATATGCTAGCAGAAGTGAGATTGGGTCGTCTTGTAACACCAAATGCACTAAGTCTTCAATACAAACAGGCACTTTTTATAACTAGTCTTGTTAGTACTGTTGGTCTCATCGTTTTCTTTCTAAAGCATAGGTTACTGTGTCATGATCTCGGTAAGAAAATTAACATATTTTAAAGAAATTTAATATTTACAAATATTGATATTATATACAAAATTTAGATATAAGTATTTACAAAATCTTTAGTAATGCATCAAAATATAAATAAGTCATAGTTATGAGATACATACATATAATTAGCTACATATAAAAAATTTAGTTGCACTGTGTAAAACTTATAATATTTTTCTTAACAGCATTTAGCTGGTTTTCCTTTTGTGAGTATGTGATTGCCTCTGCAAATATGGGTTTTCATGTAACCGTAATTCTAGACTTTCCCAAGGAGCAGCTGGTTGTTGGAAATGGTTTACCTGCCTCAAAGGTGGATTAACTTGTAACATTTTATATTCATTATTATCTTATTATTGTCATCAAAGTGCCTACTGCCACTGTCTGGAAGTGCTATTGCCAAAAGTGAAAAAGTATATAATACCATACTATATATAGCTGAGTATCCACTGATGAATATTGGTAAATATTTCTTAATAAACTAATTGTACATTATATGAATGAAATCAAAACCTTAATGAAATCAAATATTCAATATTCTTATCTTAAGGAAAACAATTACGAATGCAAGATCTATATAGCAGTTATAATTTATATTTCTTCTTTTTATAAACTTATTTTGACTGATTATAAATTTATTTAAATTATAATTTATACTCGACAGTATTTTTAAAAATATTTATTTGTGACGTATTTAGATATTTGAATAAATATATCACAGATAATAATTTTTATTAAAAGATATTTTATATATTTGGTGGATTTAAAGCACAGCAGATGTGCTTTAATCAGCAGATGTTTTCTTTTAGCAAATTTTATCAAAATAGTATTAATTATATTCTTTTATGTAATGCTGCAGATATGTAAGATAGTTTTTACTTTAGCATTTCTTAGTTACTGATGACTTTTTTCATAAATACACTTTCAAATTATTTCCATATGAAAATTATTTCATATGAAATATGAAAACAATTGAAGATTAAAGCTAAAAGGGAAAAAATATATTTTAAAAAATCTAGCGCTTCCAAAGTATGGCACTGGTATCTTCCCAGGCAATGAGAAAAAATCTTAAATGGCCTTTTAGGTAATGAGAATTTGTAGTGATACGGGACAAATGTGTATCCTACATACAAACAATATTAAGCTTAAAAGTCCAAAATAATGAAATTTCATATTTAATTTATGTGCATCTATTGCAAAAAGAAAAAAGAAGAATTATTATTAGCACAAAGTAAATGCTCTTTTATAGTGAATTTTAAATTGCTTCTCTGTAAGTTCTTTAAGATGTGAGATTTCTAGTCAGTATTTCATTCTAGTCCTTTTACAATTTTTTTTCTTTTTTTCTATCTTTTTTTATCTGCTTTAAAAGGAGCATCGTTATCATGTCATGAATTTTTGACACATTGTTAGCATGTAGGATGCATTTACCTACGTTTATGAAATAACTGTATGTAATTTTAATTTAAGATACAGTAGAGATATTGTTCATCATTGTACAGTTGTAATACCATTAATATATTTTATCGTATCCATATAATACACAAATCACACATCATATAAAATTGAAAGGAAAAATATAACCAAAAGAGATATAAGTTACTCAATATTCACGTAACATGGATTATAGCAATACTGTGTTATGAACATAAGGATGAATTACCATGTTCATATATGTAGCATATAATCTTTAAGTGCAATCGATTGGTATTCAAAGTAATCTCAACGAAAATAGAAAATGCTGACAGAAAGTGAAATTGATGACTATCTTGTACGATATATTCCCGACCAAAGCATGAATATTACGTCCAAAAATCACGGAGTAAATTGAATTGATAATTCAAATCACTGTTTGTACTTGTACTAAATTTTATAATCACATTACACCCTTTCAAGATACTCACGTTAAATATTTCACAGAAAGTATTAAATAAGAAAAAGGAAAAGCTGTTTATGATAAAGTACACTATTGTTGTTATTGGAATCAGTTGTATAAATCCCAAACATTACACATATAATTATGAGAATATTACGTAAGTAAGATCATGATTGTTTCTTAAAAATTTTGTTTCAAATGCAACTAGCTTGAAGTATGTTTACATCGTATAATTTGGTATAAGGAATTTTTTCTTATATTGCTTTTACTCATTTGTTGATAAATACATGTCGTCAATGTATTTCTGTATTATTTACAAAAACGATTACATAGCATTTCCTTCTTTGCTGAAATATATTAAATTGTTGTTTTATAAATTCGATTGCCAAGTGTTCAAAAGCATGTGAAAATTGTAAGTCATGTACAATCACTCGAGCAACATATATTGGTGGTTCTTATTGTAATACAAAAGCAAGCGTTTATACTCGTTTAGATAAATATTTATAAGAAGGGAGCCATCTTCGATTTCGATAATCTTTTAATATATTGTCAAAATCACCATCCTAAATTGTATTGTGAACTCGTACCCCGTAAAAGCTAAACTTACCGTATCTATTAAATTCTATTTAAATTGAAATAGGAGTTGGATTAGCTTAGATCTTTTTCGGGTGAGAGTGCAGGGGCTGGGATAAAGTCCCTCCCATGTCCACACTTTTACTGCATAACATACATCATTTTGTAGTAACGAAATTAAATACAACGAGCTGTTCATTACTGATCGTGAGTTATCTTTTTTTTTTGTTGAAAAGGTTTAAAAAGTTAGTTTTGTAGGAGTTATAAGAAATATCAATAACATAGACTTCAGTATGTAAAGGCGAAGAAGAAAGATAAACAAGAGCATTCGATTTACATTTATACATTTTACTAAATACAAATGGCACCCAAGAAATTATATGTTTTTGAGTAAACGTTTTTTCATAATAACTTTTTAATAAACAGTGACCTCCAACTAAAACCTTCACGACACTACCTAGGATGATGACACTGATAACATATTAAAAAATTATCGGAAGTGGAGCTGCCTTTCTGTAAATATCTACTTTCGTTCGTAATCGTGACACAGAAATAATTACGGGCTATTACTAATTAATTTATCGGTACATATGTTAAAATCTGTGCCAAGTGATGTATTAAAGATATTGTATGTATATGTACCATATTGCATAGATTTTGATTTGACAACAGAATATCTTTAATGAATCACTTATTCATAATTAACCATTTTTATAATTTTACTTTGTTTGAATATATTTACTATTTCGAAATTGAACGAATTTCTATACTTGATGCACACAAAATGAAACATACTGTTTTTCTATGATAATTGTAAAAATAATTTATTTTGCGCTATATAGGACGTTTCAAAGAGGATGTACAAATTTTTGGGAGATTATTAGTGTATGTTTAGTTAATAAATTACAATTTTATCGATATCGTAATAAACTTATAGATTTAATGAAAATATTGCGTGATTATAAATAAACAAATAATTGAAATTAAACTTGGATTTCTATTGTGAAGTAGTTAAGAGAATTATTTTAATTATTATAAATAGAAAATTTATATAAACCTACAAAACTAAAAATATTTGTGTTCACACAATATAGCTAAAATAATTCTCAATTTAATTATTAATTAGCATAATATATTTTTTATTGAAAAATTTATTTTTCGCTAAAACAATCTCCCAAACAATTTTTCAGAATCTTCCTCTCTCTGGCGTACGACAACTTACGTGAGAACATATTCGGAATTACTATAAATATTGATACGTACATTTAACTAGATAATATCGTATCCATCGCTATTCATTTCAGTATCTGATTTTATAGAAAACTTGTACATAAATATTATCTTTATATTATATAAACAATCACTCGCTTGTTCAAGCGGCAGAGAAAGGTACCACAGTTCATATAAAATAGGATCGTCTTTGTCGATGTCAGATTGTGACTTGTAGCAACCTTGACTTGTGTAAGAATCTCTATTTAATTATGTCAGCCAGTTGGCATGATAACACTATTATGAAATAGGCTGAATGTGTCCGTGTGGCTGTTCGAACAAGTCTATTCTGTAAAATACATAGTTGGAAGCGGGTTCTGGAGCAGAGTCATACCTGCACTATAATTCTAGCAATTATGTATTAAAACCGCCATACTTACACTTTGCTCTCTCTGGCTCGTGTGTACATAGAGCAAATGCACATATACATATATACAGATACGAACATAGTCGAAAATATTGAAAATACAATGAGAGAAATTTTTTATCGCGATTCGATAAATTGTATTCATACTCGGATCAAGAGAGTTGATGGTAACAGTTGGTATATAGAATTTTGATTGATCGAAGATTATGAGGGTATTCTAGTTTAGAAAGCTTAAAATTCGATTTTTGGATCTTTTCATTGCATAGGTGATAAAACTGTGTTCCTAAAATATTTATGTAGGTATATGATACGCATAAAATTGAGATAGCGATACACAGGTTTAACAATTCATAAGTATTGGGACATTTACTGATTTTATGTACCATGTAATAATTAATCCAGATTATTAAGAAACCGATTAATCGGTCAGAATTATGCATTTCGAGTTAAGAATATGTGAAAAATATTTATAAATGTTATTTATGCAGAAATTGTGGAAAATAATAAATTGTATATTGAAGTCCGCAATTTATTAATTTAAATTTCAGGGTGATATATTCATGGATGGCAACGATTCAAAGCCAGCAAAAAATATTTGTAAAAGTTATTTACAAAAATTATAGAAAACAATTAATCGACAATTCTATACTGACACTAACAATTCTTTGATTTGATCACTTCATTGAAAATATTTTAAATGAATTAAATATTTTTGTTATTAATTTGTATTAATCTTTTTTATTTTTGAAATACATGAAACCAAAGATCAACAAATACGGTGGACAATCTAATAATATCAGAATCCCGAGAAAATAAACGTTAATTGCATTATTTATAATTGACGACATTTTTATACCATATATATACATTATACAGATGCTCTATATTATAAAATTTTAAACCAATTATAATAATTAGACTGCGGATGTTTATAAACATAAAATATGCAGATATATACATACAAATAAAGAAAAATGTCAGAAATATATTTAATGTATGTTTAAAATTTCAAATATTTAACAATTGAATATCTAGCAAGATATTTAATATCTAATATCTATTTACGTCTAATAATAAATTACAAACACTTTGTCCAAATTTGCCACTGTTAATTGATGATATTTGCGTGTAAAATATAACACTCGTCAGTCTTTTTAAATATTTGTGTCTCAAAAAATTGAAGAACAGTTTTCAGACATTTCCATCCTACTCGCCACACGGTTCACGTTGGAGGTAACGATGCGAATTAATCAAATCAAACTATCTTAATTCGAAACACGTGGTACTATATCTGACGCTTAACCAACCATACGAAATTTCAAATACACAGTTTAACGTAGTTCATATTTAACATCGATTACATATTGTTATTAGCACGTTATACAGTTATGATAAACTAAATCAATATAATAGGATAAATACGTCACATAAGCATATAATATGTTTTTACATATGTATTTAAACATAAATGTGCAAAATATCTACATTATGCAAAGAGTGGAAAACAAAAAAAGCAAATTTTTTTAGTCTTTTAGTCACATAACAAATTTCTATCGGGTTTTCGTTTTTCTACTTGAATTCTATAAAAATATGCACTTGCATAAACTTCTGCAGTCTAACAACAACTCCAAAGGTTTTAATCTGATGTTACTGATGCTATTAAAATAAAATATTTAATAAAATCAAATTTATTAGGTTCATCTCATTTTCCGTATTGTGTCCTAATACTTATGAAATACTTAAGGTGTAAGCTAATTAAAGCTAATTATAATGACGCCGAAAAGTTTGAATGCATTCTGCCTAAGCTAGTATCTCTCAAATTGGTGGCACAGTTCTCTCGAAAACCATCAATTGACTTGTGCTTTTACACATATACAGAATAACATTGGCTATTGTTTGAATTAGAATTATATCGTTACCTACGATTTCTTCTCTTTTAAGATTAAAAACAGTCGCAGAGACCGACGTTTTGACAAATGTTGTATGTACATTACTTATAATAGTACGGACGATATTTAACTTATATAAATTTAAAATAATACTAAAATAATTCATTTGCGTCATGAGATGTTTAATCTGTGCCACCATTTATCTAAAACTAATATAACCTTTATTTTACTATATTGTGATATTGACACGAACTATTCGAAATATCTACATACAATATTTTTTGTCACGTACCAAAAGTCAATAAAAAAAAAATCGTCTAAATCGGAATATCCCATAAAGTTTACGATTAAAGAGATGAAAAATGAAAAATGTCGGGACAACTTTTAGAGATATACATGTGTATTATTTATTTAATATCTCTAAATCGTTGCATGCATGTACGCACATTAGTATTTTCGAGAGGAGCTTTTTACCATTTGACGACGCAAGTTTCAACAGGTATTTAAAGTTTCATCTTGGAAAGATGGAATTTGTAGAATACACGATAAAAAAAAATTGTAAGAGACTTTTATTATGATAATACACTCGCGCTCTCGGAATGATTAAAGAGAGAACAATACAGTTGATGAAATTATGATGAAATTAATTAAAAATATTTGCTCTACTCGTAGGATATTATTCGTGTTTTTTGTTCTTTAGGCCGACAATATTAAATTTAAGGTCAAAATTTTACGTATAGTTATTTGCAAATAAGATACGAGACATAGTCTCGTAACTATAGAACCATTCTAAAATTTTATATTCTGTATATGTTATTAGATTTCCAACTCTTATCAACAATAAAGAAAAAGGAACGAAGCGTACCATGTTTTAAATCATACTAAGAAACCATATTTCGTTTAAAATAAACAAGAATAGATTAAATTTCACTGGCAAAAAGGCAACTACAAGTGAAAACGTAAAAAACTAGATTACTCTTTCTTTCATAACAGCAGAACCAATATAACAAAATATTTAATTACACAAAAATTGAGACCGTTATCAGAATACAATAAAATGAAATTATAAGAGTAATCTACGTAATAATATGTGAAATCCCTTATATTTTCAATACGTTTAACTGTTCGATTTTACATACTTTTAATCAGATTCTGTCGTGTTGTATTTTTTACCTCGTACTTGCATAGAAACTACAACTTTTAGAATGGTTTTATAGTTATAAGACACAGAGTATATACATATATATTTTTTCCTGTTTTTATTAAAGATTCAGGAATTCCGCACACCAGAAGCTTTGTAAACTTAATCGAACGTATTAATTAGCAATAATGAAACAACCAAAACATATCGATTCGATACAATGGTCGAAACTTTGATTTCTGTATAAAAATGTGGATTTATCGCCATTTACAATAAAAATAGCGGGAAATTAGAAAAGATTCGCAATTTATTGAAATGAAAAATTTTAAACATTTCCATACGAATGATATGTTTTATTTTTACATAATTTAGATATCGAAATTATTCTTTTAATTCAATAAGCAATACGCCCAGAAATGGAAATCTTAATAATATTTCTTTCGCGATACGCCAATTATTTAAATAATCGACAATTCTGTGATAATCGGCACAAATATATAGCTGTTTTGCTGTTTGTATAGTAATTCGCGAAGTATACGTATTGTTATTTATACAGTATCTAGTTAAGTTAGTGTAGTTAAAAAATAGTAATATATAATTTGTTTACAATTTTTCCAGATCTGTTCCTCTTTAATTTCGAATAGCGATTTTGTTATATATAGGTTGCGTATCTTTGTACAAATTTATATTCTTATGAATATGATTAAAAAGATGGAACATAGATAGGAAATTGTTTCACCTATCAAATCTTATAAGGATTATTATAATTTGGATGTTTTACCTATATATCTTTTCATATTCTATATAGTTTTGCATTTTAAAATGTTTCATATATGTATAAACGTCTGAGAATATGTAGGTATTATCACAGAATTTGCTCATATTCTGATCGACCACCTAATTTCATGAAAGAGTTTTGTAATTCATGATCATTATGCCTAACAATATAGATTCACTTTATGCATTGGGAAACCATATAAAGATGTCTACGAACTTGATATAAAATTATTATTTTCAGTTTTTTATGTAAATGCAACCCTAAAAATATGTTTCTATGTAAAAATTGATACATATTGTGTGCCATAGTGTCATACACCCATAAATAGCGCAATATGCATATTTGGTAGATATTAAAATATTCTATAAATGCAGTTTTAAACCATGCTTATTTTGTAGTAAAGTATGTATATTTTATGATAAAGTTTAACGATGGTAAAATAACAATAAACACTAGTAATATTACAAATTACAATAAACAATAAATTCACCCTCAAAAAAAGTTTTCGTGGTTGGTACTTAAAAAGTTAAGTACCAACTTATTTAAATATATGAAAGATTTATTAGGTTTTATTTATTCCAGTATTCTTCCGAAGAAGCAATAAATTTATTGAAAAATTATGTTTACAAATATAATGCAATGGATTAATTTGTTACGTCAGTTTGAATTTGTATCATTTCAATGAAAAATCATGAGCAAATATTGTAACTTACTAACGGAAATGAAATACAATATTGAAAATTAAAGATAATACTACCGAGGCGTGATTTCATTACACTTACTATCACGAATACCATTAAAAAAGATACATTGTGTTTTTTTTATGAATAAAGATAATCAAATCTATCGAATTATAATTCGATTAATATTATTTTCAAGAAAGTTATAAACATTGAATATTTTAATACAAATACACAAAGTTAAATTATTTGATTACAGTAAAAAACTCAAAATAACAAAAAAAATATTAATCTAACTGTACGATACGATTATATGGGTCATTTAGATTCTATAAATCGAATACGACAGAATGGTGAATTCTTAAATCGTACCGTCGCGTACTCACAAAACTTTAAACAATTTTGTTATATAAAGTTAATTTAATTTATTAACGATACTCTGTTACTTCATTTTGTAGTAGTACATTTCGATCTATATTTTATATTTTACGTGACGAAGACTATTAGTGACACTTACAGTGGCTACGAAAAGTATTTCCCCACCATTGTATTTATTATGCCATTTACATACTATTTAATTAGGTTAGAGTATATTAAATTTCGTATTATTTAATAGTACTTTCATATAATTAGGAAAATTTAATATTAAGAAAATGAAATGTATAACCTGATAAAAAAGCACTTCATTGGAAAATAAGGGTCTTATACCGTTTATAAAATACCTTTTGTAACCATTGTATTTCATAAGATGTGAGATATAAATTAAAGCCAAAAACCTTAAAATTAAACAACTTAACTCAAACCTAAATTGATTTAACAATAATAGTAAAGGGTTAACATCAATCGAATAAGAAGTAACTGGAAACAAGATGTAAAGAAGAAGAATAGCGATTTATCACTGGACAAGGTGTACTCGTGGCACTCGCTACTCTCTGTAATTTTCTGACGCCTCGCGCTCAATCTTCTCTCATACGCACGATTAATGAGAGCGAAAGTGATCGAGCATCACATTCGATTAAAACTTCAGCATGGCTGTTGAAGGTAACTGAACTCTGTTGACCTTAATATAGAAAACGAATGAGCATACGGAATGAACCGTGCGACGACAGATAAAACTCGTAAATTACCAATATACTGCGGATATTTATACATTTACGGAGAATTTGAAAATAAAGAAATGCATAGAATAAATATAATCTAGTGATAAAATCAAGTATAATACATACTTATAAGTTTGAATCAAATCTAATATCCAAAGTTCACTTCAAATAAATAGTTGTATGGTATTAGGTCATCCCATAAATTCGTGCCGACTTTTATGTATACATTTCATATTTTAAAGAAAAACAAGAGAACTTTTATCGAGACGGAATAATGGCCCTACCAAAAAAAATGGGAAGAAGTTGTACAACGAGAGGTGGATTACATTTTTTCATGAAACTGAAAGGTATGTAAACAATCTTAACATATATAACCGCTCGAAAAACGGCACGAACTTATGGAATGACCTAATATAATGGTTCTTGCCATTATAATCGTCAAGTATTCGATATTTATAAGCTGGTGCCGAACCTCTGAATGATTCTTCGTAACTTTCGAAAATCTACTTATAACTACGTACTTCGATATTTAAATGAATTGAATCCTTTGTAAGTAGCAATCGAATAAGGAGAGTCTTGTTGAATTCTTCTATTTAGATAAATTCTATAGAATTATAGACGATAAACGGGATTCCTATAAATTTTGTTTGAATATCCACAGTTGTAACAATTTAAGAACGATAGCCAAGAAAAGTGATTTTAAATGAAGTAGAATTTCTGTTAAAGTGCTGATAAAGTTTCGAACTTATTCGAGCAAGGTTTGATCCTCTTTAGGAGTCCTTTTTTCATTTGTAAAACTATTCATAGGGGATTTGAATCTGTCGCATTTACGTTCAAGTTTGTTTAAAATTCTGTCTATCGCTTCTTTTCTCGAAATACTTATGAAGAGTATGAAGATCATAAGGTACAAAGAGCTTGAATCGGCACCTATCTAAGTCCAATACTACATATAATGCGCAGAAATTATATAAAATATTGTAAATAGAGTATTCGTTGTAATATTTAGTAGGTAAAACAAATCTCAACTCAATTTCACAAAAATACGAATCTGCACAAATATCCGCAGTTTAATTATTAAAATATAATGCGATAATCCAATAGTGAATTATCATTGATTAATGAATAATCAAATATGTGTTGTTCTTTTCGAAATCCGATTTATTTCGTTACTTTTATTTTTGGAGAGATTTCTTGGCTTGGCTGAGTTGGTGTAATGTAGTGTAACAAGTTACGTCTGTAATCGGCTTAAATAAGGCATCTTGCACTGCGACTGAAGCGTTGTTTCGCGAGAGTGAAGTATTAATTTGTGTGGATTGATTTTTAGAGAGCGAAAGACGTTCGAGATAAATTTTCCATTGTACATGTAACAAGCAAATAATAAAGCATACCTTGCGTGTACCTTTCGGCCATTCAATTTTTTCTGCTTTTTATTTTATTTTAAGTATGTGTATGTATTTGAAATTTTACACTGGAAATCCTTTTTTTACTGCTAGATTTTGTAGATTTTGAATAAATAAATTATTAGTAACATGTATATAATACTAATAATTCCTATTTACTAAATTAATTCTATTTTTTCAAATAAAATATCAAACAATTTTGATTGTTAATGTTAATTCGAATTTATTATTGTATTTTGCATGTGTTTGAGTTATGAACATAGCCAAGTTATTTTACAACGTAGAAACATTTCTCTTAGAATTGTTTTAATTTTAATTATCCTTGAATAATACCTACGCATGTATTTAAGCTTGCGTACGTCAGACATTATGAAGAAGTCGATATAATATTTCAGGACACATCTAATCAAGTACAATATACGAAATAAAATAAAAAATTTTCATTTAATAACTAAATAATAGAATAATTCAAGAAAATATTATTTGTTGATTCAAGGAAACTAAGAAACTAATGATCAAATAAGATATATCACTAAAATAATCATTTCTCAAATATCTTGTTTAAATAATATCCCGTATCGTTGTTCAATTAGTTTAAATATGATATTGATAGACATTTTTAACGTTCTATTAACCTTCCAAAATTTCATATAATAAGTTTAATTGTTAATTTAGATTGAGAAAATAATTATAATAAATGGTGACAAAATTTGATTTATTTACACCACTATGAATTTGATAAAGCAAAATAACAAAATTTGAAATGAAAACTCAAATGTTTAAATGACAAGAAGTTATAATCTCAAACCAATAATCATTTTTATACATTTATACATAAAATATCAATCCAATTTATATTTATTTATTGAAAACTAATAAAAGACAATTTATAACATTCTTAATTACTAATATTACAAATATCATTTTACTATGGATCGAATGACTGAAAGTTTGGATCCAATTCGTTTTCTTAATTGAATCGACGATATTGTCCTCGTCTTTTGGCTCGAAAAGACAGAATTTTTTGTAATCGATGCATCTTCGCCAATACAACCAATTTTTTGAGAAACATCTAAAGTCATAAGTATTCTCTAGTATATATGAATAAAATTAAAGAATAAAAAGGTAAATATACAGGGTGTCTTATATCTAGTAATAATTCCTATTTCATTGTGCGTTTTACAGTATCTATACATAAAATAAAACAGTAGAAGGGTTGGAAATCGGAAAAATCTAATTTTGGAACCTTTTGGTTTGTCTATTTGTTCGTCCGTTTGTTCGTCTGTTTGTACTCGCATCACATAAAAACTACTGAATGGATTTTGATGGGTTTTTCTTTATTGTATGGTTTAGTTTCCAAGGAAAAAGATAGGAAAAAATATGTTTTATCCCGATCCGTTTCGTAGAAACTGAGAAGTAGCCTGGCATCTGAGTTGTATGTGTTTCCATTTTGGTAAAGGTCAAAGAACAATGGGTATTGTTTACGTCGTGTTTGTTTTGAAATTGAACATTCTATAATTTAATATTTTTAACTAAATAAAAAAGATTTTTAAATTAATTAAAAAGTGTAGCCGATGAGCACGATAAAAATGCGCATAAACCAACCTAAATTTGTGATACGTCAATCGAGGGAGTTTCCTAGAAAAATATTTCGACGAAGTTTTAGCACCTACTTCTATTATTAGCATAATTATTAACCTAAACATGATTCATATCTTTCATTTATATAGGTTCATGCTTGATATCTTTTGTCCTATCCTATAAAGAATTATGAAGAAAATCTCAGATACCATAGTTAGAGTGGTTCATGTTGGAAGTTTTACAAATTGTTTTTATTGAAAAACGTATTTTTAAGAAATCAGGAATATTTTAAAAGTAGAAATTTTTTATTAAAGTTATCGAGTGACAATATTTATGTTTTTACAATAAAAGCTGCCTGTCATGTTTATTTCTTACTCATAATTTTTGCAACTTTTGTATAGTTTTTTTACCCTTCCATGCGTATAAAGTCGTATATATGTAAACATTTATTGTACAAATAGATATATATGAGCGTGTATATGATAATATTGCATAAGTATTTTGACTGTACAGGTAACTTTAAAATATATGAATTACTACTACTTTATACATATTGCACAAATCGCGTATACTCAAGTATATTTGAGCGTATGTAGAAGAAGCACAGATTTGTACAAGTCGGAAAACTAAGACGAAAGAAGCGAAAGCGAGTACATCGTCGTCGTCCATCGACTACAAGGTATACTAACGTATACAAACACTATTTAAATATACTTGTGTCGTATGGAGGCTATATGACTGTAAAGTATATTTGTGGAATAAATTTGTGTGCGTATACCGCTTAAGTATGTACTTGCGTGTATAGCCGATTTAGAGAGTATGACATTGCTTGTGGCAGTTAATAGTATCCAGTAAGTGGTAACATTCCTCGTACAGCAGAAGCATTCCTCGTATTATATTATCGTATATTAATCGTAGAGATACTTATTTTATCTGCTGCAAACTACAGAAGGAAGAATATAATACTTTTATTATAAACATTGATAGTTTATATTCTATACCAAGAAGCTCGATTTTTAACACTTTGTAGTCAGCTCTGGATGAAATCTCTATCAATGCGGATTTTTCAAGAATGACAGGGGAAATTTAAAATCTTTCTTACTGAATTTTACTAATTATCACAAGCAGTATCGTACTTGGCAGAAATAATAGATTCCGAAAATAATGTTAACCTGCGTTACTTGAGAGAAAATAATAACATAATTTAAATTTAGCTTTAATCACGACATATTAGCAGCAAAACGTACAAGCACTCTAGTATAGAATATATGTCAAACTCGTATACGTTAAACTCGTAAATATGATTGGCTGTTCAGGAATAGAATGATATTTTTATGAATGTGTAAACGGTAATCATATTATTATATGTTAGATATGTATGTGATACATACATATTATAAGCCTTGTTGAGATACTCGACAAAATCTTCAATGTTGGACGAGTAAATTCTGTAATCAATCATGAAAGCGACGAAGATTGCAAATACTATATACCTCTTTTAATCTAATAATAATGATAGAGGACTAGAGCTTCGTCGAAATGGTTTTCTTAGAAAGCTTTCGCGATTAACGTATCACAAGATTAATTTGGTTTTGGAGCACTTTTATCATGCTTACTCTGCTATATTCTTTAAGATGAATATCTTATTTCGTTGTGTTTTCTGCTTCATCCAATGCAATACATAGAAATATAAGTGGAAATACTAGCCTATAGCGGGATTCTGCCAATCAAGACATACAATGCAATGACAAGTAACAGACAAATATTCAGACTATATTTTCACATACAATAATAATATGAAAAAATGTTATGCTACACTTTTGATTTATTTCTTCATCTAGAATTACCCTCTTCTACTATCAATTACAAAACACCCTGTATATAACAGTGGGATACATATATTTACCGGATGAAGTTTGATCAGCGGTATCAGTTTCATCTTTCACAAGATACCCATTCAATTTCCCTGACTTGGTCACTTTTGCAGAAGGTTCTTTGGTTTTGCCCTCGTCGTTCGGTGGACGAGACCTTTTCACTTTCTTTTCATCGGACGCAATGACAGAGTTTAGAGAGTAGGTATCCATACATTTTCTACACCGCCATACGATTCTCGGATCGTAAACGTCGATGTCGACGACAGGGGGTTGATGGCACAGGGGGTGATAGACTTCTTGACATTCTTGACACTCCAGCAGTATCAGTGGACCTAGCTTCGCTCCGTTACAGATCTACAGATTTCATAAAATGAAATTATAATAAACATGTTGAAGCAGTTATTGTGTAAATGCTCTTTTATACATCTAACTTTTATCTGTAACTTGGTCCGCGTAAATTATTAATACACGGAAATACCTATATATTTCTTATGCTAACAGTTAAGTTAATCCCTACAGATAAAAATATTAAATTATAAAAGATTCGATTTCAAAACAAATACGGCATAAGCAATAACCACCGTTGCTTGACTTGTGCCGAACATAGGAGCGCATATAACTCAGATGTCAGGCTATTTCTCGATTTTTACAAAACGGATCGAGATGAAACATATCCTATTTTCTTTCCCGGATACTAAACTATACATACAGACAATACCCCATCAGAATCCGCTCGAAAGTGTTTACATAATGTGACGATCAAACAGAAAGATACAAATTTCAAAAATTAGTTTCTTCCACTATACGTACAACTTATGAGCTGTTCCTAAATGATTCTTATTTTTCTTTGTTCAATCTAGAGACACAACCCTTCTATTGTCTTATTATATGTATAGATAACTAGGGGTAATTAGAGTAGCCAAATAGTTGCTTGTTATAATTGTAGGTTAAAGAAAAAGGGAGAGTTGATAGATTAGTGTTCAAATATAAAAAGTATAAACCATATTTAGAATTTTTATAATTAATCAAATTAAATAAGATTTTTATTTCAAGAGTCTACGAAAAAAGCGGGGAATATCAATTATTACGAATTTTGACTTTGAAATTTTTTGTATGCTATGTCGTATTCAGAATTGGCATCTTCCGAGTATTACGGTGGTTATAACAAGTTAAGGTATACAATGAAAAAATGGGGAATATCAAAGAAAAGCAATGTAAGAAAGGGAGAAAGCGGAGAATTATAAATAAAAGTTGAAAATGATACAGAATAAAATAAGGAATAAAATGATGTTTCATTTTAATAAATGAGAAAATATGAAGGTATGGCATTATATGTATGTATATTGAAAAATAAATTTTCCTTTTTTTATAAAAATGTTAAAATTTGACATTCCCTCTTTTCTTAACGGGCCCTTCATTTTATAAAATGATGACAATTTAAATTATTGTTACTAAATTATTTGAATTTAAATAGCGCAGAAACCTTGCATAAAAGTCCATCTCCAGATCCTTCATCAGGAATAGATATCCTCGGAATGTCCCCTTTTTCGCTACAATCCTCAATATTCGCATCAAATATTTTCATCGGTTTCCAATTAATTTCTGTTGTATTATTCGTAGAAAGCAATAGACTGCCGGTTTTTCTCAAGGCTTTATCATTACCTTCTTTACGCCAAGATATTTCGGATTTCTCGTTTGAATTCGCGAACGACTTGCCACGGATTTTCGTATTCTGCAGAAATTTCTTCGGCATCTTAGCCATCAAAGTTTTGTCAAAGCCATACCTCCTCTGGATGGACGTATCCAGCATTTTACGAAGTTTCTCCGCACTGTCGTCCTCCGTCGAATGTAACAGCGCTAACGCGTTGAAGAAATCTTGGTCGATGCCAGATGCATCTTCCGCATCCTCGTACATTATGCACACGTTACAACTTTCCCTTGAGACTTATTTTCTTTTTTGGGGGGAGGAGGGGTCTTTTTAGATTTCAGATAAAGTTTCTTGCGCTTTCTTAAAGGTGACGAGTAATAATTTTACTCACAGATTGTAATAGTTACAACTAAATTGTAGATCTTTATACATCTATACAAAATTTAAAGATACATAAATGCATAGGATATATATGATATTTAAAAGTATATAAAATATTCAAAGCAAAATAAATAAAATAAATAAATTCCATTTCTTTAATTGTATGTATGAAAATATGAATTTGCATAGATATTCGCAGTCTAGTTATAATCTAAATTAAAAACGAAGTATAAATATATAATCGGATTTACACTTTTGTCTTTATTCAAATATGTCTTTCGTAGTTTTTTACATGGTTTCTGATAGAGCTAAATTTTAGTTAACTAATTAAAGTATAGTTCAATACTGAAAAACGAAACAAGGTTATAGCCGATCAAGGCAATAATATAATTAAAATACATGACGTTTTCATATTTACCTTGTCTTAAAATCTTTACAAGTTTCACAAAACTTACAAATTTTTTGTTGATATGAATAGAAATTCAATGTGAAAGGATCTTTGTAAGTTTGAAAGTAATATCAAAAGTTCGCACAAAGGGTGAATACTTAAGCAGCCCGATTACACGAATAGTAACAATACAAATACAAACTTGAGATGGGCGTACATTGTGAAATGTGCCGAAGGAAAGTGGTTGATATTTATCAACTCGAGTATCGACTTGCTCAACCGATTGTACATCGATAAAATTGCGCCGATGCACCATTGTTTTCTGAGCTGACAAGCTGCTAACCGGTCTACCGCTATTACAATATAATACGATCGACCAGCTATAAATGTCAACAAAAATTTTTAAGAAAATTACAAAATATTTTATTGATTTGCTTATGTCGATGTCATATGGTGACTAAGATAGTTGGAGAGCGAACAGCATTTAAAATATGTGATAAATCCATGAAATTTTATAAACAATTAAGGATATATTTAATATTATAACAATCGGCATTTTTCAAATGCTTAATAGGATGCAAAAATACATAGTTAGTCCCATAATCAAACAAACGGACAGCTTTGGTAACATAGGATTGACTATTGTAATCCCTTCTATACAAAACCGAGCCATGTCCGTTCCGTGTTCCGAACCCGAATCGGCCCCCATAGTTTTGATCATAACAGTTTATACATGATCCGTATCGTGCCTGTCACTCATCCATCGCCTGGACATGCATGCCACGGACACAGTTGCTAGTCTTCGATATTTTTTCTGTTTGCCTCGTCTCGTCCCTGCATGACGCTATTTTTTGTAGCGAAAAACGCGAAGATTGAGTACTGTCTAATCAGTTATAAGAATACCGTGTCATTCTGGAGTATTTATAAAATTTTAATCCATGATCTATTAATTACTTGTAAAGATGGAAATCTCTTTTTCCTTCACGGTTTTGTTATAATGGATATACACTAAATCGTCTTTTCCTTTGTTACTTCTTTTTTCTCTTCATCCAAAAGTGTAGCTATTATAGTAAGTCTATTATAAGCTACTATAGTTAAAAAGACTCTAGCAAATTAATCTCCGATGAGAGAAAAGAGGTCTCTTCAATTCGTCAATGGGACTTATATCGTCACACCAGTTAAAAGAATTCTTTTCCTAACAGCTCATTTAAATATAAATAAATATATAGTTGGAAATGGTTAATGCCGTTCCCTAGTCGTGTATAAATTATAAATATTGATTGATATATATTAACATGAATGCCCGGATATGGAGCGGATACGGAACGGATACGGAAAGGACATGCCACGGTTGTGTCTAAATGGATCTTAAATTGAAAAATCGCTTATCAAAAATTTGAAATTAAGACGTATCAAATGCTGTATTATGCAATATTCATACAGCATTCCATTATTTCTTTTCATTTATTATAGGTATATAATCTATAAGTAGTATATAATAATGAAGAAAAGTATTGGCACAGATCCGCTTTTTTTCCATAAAACAAATTCTGCATGAATCGGGTGAACAACATCTACAATACACATAATTATTTTGATTCACTTTATTCGACATTATGAGAGATAATAAACATATAGATTCTTGATCGATTTTAATTACAAGTAATTTGAACAATGAAACTGTTATCATTAATTAAGTTTATTGGTTTCAACCAATATATCGAATAAAGCAAAAATGTCAAAGCAGTAATATTCTAGCAATATCGTATAGACGAGACAATTAAGATTGATATTGCGATTAAGACTTTTTTTTATCATGTGTATATATATATTTCATTCTTTCGGTAACGACTTCAAATACATATCTACTTACGTCAAATATAAAAGTAATAAAATGGCCTTTTTTCAACACAATTTTACAGAAATTTTTCATGTATTTAACTGCGTCAAATATACGAAGAGAATAAGAATAAAATAGTTACATAATATCTCTTTCACACAAAACAAAGTATAGAAGAATTAAGATAGATTCTAAAAATTATTTTTCAATAGTTTTGTATTGTAAATTGAGATTCTTTGAATGTTTTATTTAGAAAAATCATGCATAGAAGGGTCTATCTTTATTAATTTCTACTTCCAAGTAAAACATATAATCATATAAGTATAATTTGATGACGTATAAATTAGCAAAAACACGTGTTTTATTATATTTAAAAGAATCATGTACTTAAGGGTTTAACAATTCCCCAACCCTCAAATTCCTTTCCGCTGAGAAATAGTTTCGACATCACGAAATATTGATTCGATTTCGGTTGAGCAGAATGATTTATTAGGGGGTATTTATCTTTTATATGCAGTTTAATTCTTTAATTAATAGATTTAAATTTAAGAAATATCGCATGATAATAAAGTTTTATTGGTACATAAAAAAAATTGGTACATAATCGTATATTTCAGTTGCATTTAATTTGGTGCTGAAACCTTCGCAAATAACTGAAGAGAAGATACCCAAATATTTCTCATATATAACTGCTACAAAATCGGAAAACCTTTATATAAAACATTATCTTTTTATTTTAATATCATATATTAAATTGTGTAATAAATCGCATCTTTTAAAGGAGTGTCAAAAATCATTTTTTATACATATACACATATATAGGATCTATTCACACAATCAACAATCTATGTATTATTTTATTATCCTTTATTTTATTATATTATTATGGATTAATTACCTTATTTACCTCATTACTGTAAAGTTTTCAGTTTTTTTTATCAAACAATTTCAATATGTATACGCACTTTATATTTATTAAATCATTTAATGACTATCTGTCAATAAAAGTGTTTCAAATGTTGAAACAATGATATCCCCGATCAAATTACATTGTCACGAATAAAAATAGGTTACATCAACCGGATACACTCTTACAAAAATTGAACCAAATATCTGCGATGCTTGCGATATACGAAACTTTATCCATCATATATCCCAATCACCTGTCATAAGTATAGCACGAAAAGAACACAGCATGGCTTACCAAATTCACTAAATATGCTACAAAAAGAGATCCATGCAAAAAATTTCTATTTTTCCTGAAGGATTTTGATTTTATTATCTATTATAGATAGATATGTGTTTGTTCCACTGATTATCATCATCGTGGTCACTAATAATCTTGGAAGGTGCATGGGACTTATAATTAAACTTATAATTTAAAAAAAAAAAAAAAATGAAAGGAAAATGAATATTCAAAATTAATCATTAATAGTACTAACAGGGAATGAGTATTTCAATTATCACATATGTCCCAAATACAAACGAAGCTGTAATAATTTCCGCTATGTAATGAAAGAAGTGCACAATCCACTGTGTATATTGATAAAGAATTCTTTCTCTAAACCATGATACGATTACAAACAATATTTATTTATATTACAGGTTATATGTTTGTTCATTGTGGCCAATATATGTACGTAACGTTTCTATGACATTCCATAAAATATAACATCGAAGTAATTTGTTACATTTAAAGCGGCTATACTTCCAAAAAAATCATACGTTTAAGGATCAAACAACTCTCCACTAACAATGAGAAACGGCTCCGACATGGCGAGACATCGATCTCTCTCATTCGATCTCGTTCGAACAGAACAAGCCAGCGTTGTCGGTGTAGGGCATAGAGTGTGGGTCGAACAAGCCGAAGAAGACGTAGTCAGCGTAAACGGCGGAGGAAAGGAAAGGAGTAGGCGAGTGAGCAGGGAGAGAGACGCGTAGCTCACCTGGCATACCAGCAGAGTATCGCGACACATTTTGATCGAATTCTTCTCGAGGTCGAGGAATGCCGGTATCTCCGGTAGATATTATTACATATTTAGGTGAAACGGTGCGCTCCCGAAGGTAATACACTTAGACGTATTCTCTCTCGGTGCGCGTTGCTGCTGAACATTGGTGTTAGTGACAGTGTTACATAGGTATTGGTACAGAGAGCCGACGATAGGGGTGATAGTAGCGGTGGTAGTAGTGGTGCAACGGGGGATATGTATCTAGCTTTACTCGCGCACACCGCTCTATAACCGTGTGCCTCTGCTCCCAACCTCGAAGGATCGCAGTTCTGCGCGATATCCTGCATATCTCGGCATACCGTCCTCGTCGTTTCCGACATTGTTCCCCGGCCCCGGCTCCGACCCCAGTGTCCCGGCTCCAGCTCCCGATCCACCGGCGAATAATCCTACTCGTTCGACGTCTACCGGGCCCGGCTTCTCAGCTGGATTCCACTCGATTCTGGTACCGTGCTTGCAGCACCCAAAACCCGCCACTGTCCATAATAATTGAACGCTTTTTCGAATACGACTGAATAGACTTGGGAACTGCAGATTCCGATTAGATTTAGATTTAGATAATTTTAAGTGGTAGGTTTGACTCCAACTTGTTTATAAGATTATTGTTCGATTTGATTGGTTAATGTTTGTGTAGAGACATTAATATAAAGAAGGCGAAATTGTGATTCTTTAAATTGTGTAGTTCTTGATCATCGAATTAGGGCCACTTAAGATCTTCAAGGTTATTTATTCTTTTAATAAAAGTAAAAAAGCAGGGACCAAAAATAACAATTTTTATAATTTTTAATAAATTCATGAAATAAATTCACGAAATTTTGTTAAAAAAGCAAAGGATATTTTTAATATATTATGACATTTATATACATTTAAAATATTCAAGAGGATAGAAAAAATACAAAATTGATGTAAAACAAAAATATAACTTTTAAATATGGCAAATATATTTCGTATGATCTTGAAGATTGTTCCATCATAACACGATTACCAAGAAAACACTAAAAATATAAAATATTCATAGCAACAGTTTTTCATTACATTGTTTCCAATAATAATTCTCAGTGTTGTAGCATTTTTATTGTAAATTTTACGATGCCTCTCGTATCTTCCGTCGTCGATTTTATTACTTAAAAAGAAAGGGGTAAAAGACGTTCGATCCATTCCAACCTTCGCATCATAAACTTGAAAAACATTTCTTATAACCGGCGGATGTTTTGCAGGGGTGAGATTCTTGGTAGAGCTTATCACAGCAATGATTTACTTGTACGAACGACAAGCTACAAAAGTATTAAAATATCGCGTGAACAGCGCATTCGAGGAATTCCCGTATTATCCGTGGAACAGGGATGCTTTTATAAAACCCTACTTTTCTTTACGAAGTCTATCTCTTAAAATTTCTTGCAAATACCTTTCGCATTTTAAGAACACGTTATATCCTTTATTACGGCCTTTTAAGTCTCTTTTTGCTTCCGCATTTACAATCCGTTTATTATTTTTGATTAACAATTTAAAAAATGTTTAATTAAATCATCAGTAACAATTTTAATTTCAAACAATTTAAAATTAAGAATTTTAATTTTAAGCAACTTAAATTAAAAAGTATTCACTTTATTTTTAAAGTTTTAGTTTTTAATTTGCTAAATTTAATTGACGATTTAAAGAATTAAAAATACAATAGAGGTCCATAAAATAAAAAATACACCAATAAGAGTACAAAATTATAACGTTTATATTATTATATAAGATATTACTTTTACTGTATGTAATCAAACTTTTCTTTTTTAATTTTATCGACAATGTCTTGCATAATGAAATTCTACTTATTACAATCCATCGGAAGACAAACAGTTAGTAGGTGTCTGTGAACTTTCGTTCAGAAAAGTGGATTCGATCTAGCAGGAGAGAATAACTAAAATATTATTGTTTTTAATTACATACAATTATGTATTATATCGTCATTAACTAAAATAAAATGGATTATTATATTTTGATGATTATTATTTATAATTATATATATATATTAAAATTTTATTATTAAAATTTCGTTCGAATAAATGGAATTCAGATAAATAGAGTTCTACTATATTCGTAACATTACTTCGGATGTTTGCAAAATCATTCATACTAATAGGTTAAAAATAAATTATTGTTTTATTTGGATCACTTAGATACACTTTATGTACTATTTATGGAGTAGAATCTATATCCTTAAATACTTAAATGTTGAAATTTTGTAAATTTTGAAGAAACATGACTACAATTGAAATTATTACAATTTTTTCTCTATAGCTCTTCTGTTTAATAAAATAACATAATGAGTGTAGATTGTTTTTAAAGATACAATGTTAAAATCTTCTTAGCGTTATTGTGCTTTTTACGAAGATTGTACATAATGAACTAGAAATTAAAAAAAGTGCATTATTTTACAATTAGTATATACATTTATAGATAGTAACGCTAATTGTAGCAAACCGTTTGAAGTATATCGAAGTTTAAATTTATTGCTATATACTGCTTTATTTTTTGTTATCATAAATAACAAAATATAGGCACTTTTGTTCCAAACATTATATTTAGAATTTACTTCACAATCTCATAAATACATTAGAATGCAAAATACAATTATAAAAACTAAATTTAATTTCTTTCAAATTCGCATATACCATATATGTACATATTCTATATTAACATATATTTTTGTATTAAAAATATTTAATTTATTTGTAATAGTAGATTTAAAGTATATTAAAAATAATAAAATTAATAAAACATATGAAATTGTACATATTACATTCTGTGTACTAAATCATTCCATAAGTGTTGTTACTTTTACATATTTTATTTTATTGATAACTTTATACAATTAAAAACAATATTGGAATTATACATATATATCGTACACTTGCGACGGAAGATATTCTGCTCCAAAAGTTTGTTTCCTAGAAAAAGCGGAAAATTGTTTGAACGTAATTAAATCAAATTTATAAACGAGAATAATTCTCAGAAAATAAGTAAAAGTATATTTTTTCTTCATTTTTAGTTTTTGGAGAAACACCTGAAGAACCACCCTCCTAGTCAGGGCACATCTCATATCACATAAAACGTATTTATATAGCATAGTGTCACATGAATCACGAAGAGCGAGATAATTGCTCTCTATCAACCATCTCTATGAACATAAGTGAATAATATTTTCATAATTGGTCGGGGAATGTCTCATAATGATAATTGGAAAATCGTGTTTTTTGAGTTGTTTCACTTTTATTACAAGAGTGCGATATGTAACTTTACAAGATTATATAATCTAAAATGTTATAAATTTGTCGCCTTCTAGAACTAATTCTTTTAAAGAATTATTAAGATTTTAATGCAAGCAGTTCGATTATCCTTTCGATATTCTCCAGTGTGTTAAATTTTTTATATTTTAATAACCTTATTTTGTAATCGAAATAATTGAAAATCTGCCGGCATTATGTTTGTAGGTAAAATGAATGACGTAATAATTTTCAATTACATACATCCTTCCATTTTATATAATTTTTAATTTTTTGTTTACGCATATTATTTTAATCTTCGACAGTTATCATTTGGTTTTGTTTTAGATATGCAAAATATAAAATAAGTGATGATGTTACATACTTATAAAATGACCTAATAAAATCATTAATAATAACAATTATTATTATTTATTTTTCAGCTTGCCGGACGTGGAAAGAAACTAGTTTATAATTGTTATTCTTATTTGTTTTGCATTTTCAACCATACGATCCTCAAATACATATAGTTATGTATTTACACACTCCTCTTATCAGGCTATTTAACTACTACTAACCTAACTATTAACCTAGCTATATCATATTTGAGGTCCCGGGACACTCCTCTTTTAAGCTTTAGGTAAGCCATCATGGGATTTTAGTTGGTAAGAGTCCGACACTGCCCCGCCGCTTCCCAGAAAAGCGACAGGGTGTCCATGAGGATTTTTCCACGTAAAAAACAAAAAAGAGAAGCTATTTCATATTTATAAAATCATTACTTATAAACTTATTACACATATTAATTGATAGACTTTTCTTGCATCTAGTGCATTTATAGAAAATTTAAAGATGCAAAAGTGCACCGTATGTTTAGAACGTAGGAATACAAATAAAATATTCAAAATATCTTTTCCAATACCTCCTATAATATTTAGTAGATAAAACAATTTCCTACCTAGATTCTATAATTTTAATCATATTTATACAAGTATGAATTTGCGTAAATATCCGTAGTCTACATCTTATAACGGAATACGAACATTTTAGGATTTCCTTTTTTCATTAGGGATCAGAAAAGTTTTAAACATTAAGATTTTGATAATATCAATGTACCAGTGACTATTTGCTCTGCCAACAAGATACCCAAATATAATCTGACCATTGTAGCGACGTCACAAATCCAAACGGAACCTGAAATTGACCAGCTTCTGTGCCCTGAGGTGCAGTTTCAAATGCAGGAACAATAGGTGTCATTTTCGCAAAATGATGTTTTCTGGTTTGTTCCAGTTTCCAGTTAATGAGTTTATATAACAATTATTATATATAATACTATATCCAACTTCTAATTTTACACACAGCAACAATTTTTATAAAGCGACATTTCCAACAAACATGTCTACTGTGATGTGATACACACACACACGCGCGCGCACAGACACACACATATATGGGGTATATATTTATATATATATACTGTCATGGTTTGGTTTCATTAACATATTGGTTATACCTTCCTGATTAAAATAAGACCAAATATGACGTTCTTATACAATTCGTTTATATTGATTAGGCTTATGAACCTTTATTTGTTAAGTCTTGCGCTGTATTCAGTTAGAACATAGCCTTATGATGGTTATAAATCTTATTTAGATAAGCATGCCTTCAAGATTTCGAAATTCTATATCATTTATATTTAATTTTATTACTTCGTTTTTTAAATATGGTTTTATTTAAATTAACCAGTAATTTTACATTAATATGAAATTACAATAAGCTCCACTTTTAAAAAATATCAATAAAAAGAATATCTTTTAGCGATTCTCACATTAATTCTATGTAACTTGAATCATTTATACCCCAAATGAGATTTCATTCATGAATTTCAAAGTGTATTTTTATTTTTTTTCCAACAAATCCTTTAAATGTCTAGTCTTAGTAATATCATAAATTTAGTTATTATTTTAAAAGAAGTAGGTTACAAGTTATAGCTTATAAAATTCTTCCCGTAGAATGTACAAACAGTTTTTCGGATTTATCTACAAGTTATAAGTTAAATCATTGATATTATTGTTTATTGTTAAGGTAATCAATTAAGTCATGAATAATAATTAGTTCTTATAACATATATAATTATAAAACCTGTTTGTGCAACAAACAAAACTTTTCAACCTGTAATTTATATCTTGTAAATTCATTAATATTATTACATAATCGGTAGCTTATTTTGCAAAAGAGCTCTGAGAAACGAAATTGAGAAAACAATTAGTGGATTTGGTCAGTTTGACTTCTGAGTGACACATATTTATAAGATTGTTATTGGAACTTTTCCATATATTTTCTCTTTAAGTTTTTATCTATTGTCGTTTGAATAATTATATTTTTTTATTGATGCTCAAATCCACAGATTACCATAAGTAGTGTTAGTTACATGATATATAACATTTTTTTTCTGTGGAAGTAATATCAAAATTGTCCACCTATTAGATAACATCTTCATTTATCAAAGTGAGTTATTTATTTATAACTGTTCCATATATGTATTTGTTTGTTAATTATATGTATTTATTATAGTTTAAAAGAATATAATGATGGTTTTATATGTATAAAGTATATGTTATTATACAATAACTAATTTACGGCACTACCACTTTTCTCGCAACTGTCACATGAAAGGAGTTGATAGTGAATCTTTTGCAATCACAACCACTACAACCAAAACGACTAATTTGACGATTTTAAATTAGTGACTTTTAATTGCAGAAAAGAGTATTGTCGAAAATTTTATGATTTTACGACTATCGACATTAAGGGAGGTTTACAACACACTAATCATGCCGCATATGCCTCCTCCGAAATAACTCGTATAAATGGAGACCATAAGAAGAAAGATAATTTGTCAGTTTAATCGTGAATAAGCAATTTCATAGGGAATTCTATTATATATATATGTACATACACATATTATATTATATTACATTATGTTATATTATTATAATTTTTTATAAGATAGATAGATAACTTCATTTTTCTGCCTTTCTCCCTTGAAAAGGGAGTTAGCATGTACTGTATATTACGTATATTACGTATATTCGTAAATTATAATAAAAAATGTTATCCTTATGAATCATCTCTTCACTTATAATATATATGTATACTTATGTACATGTATATTATCACTTCATTTAAAATATATACCTATAAATGTACATACATATGTTTGAATTTTAAATAAATTTGTAAACTTTAAATATCAAGATAAATATAAAATAATATATATATATATATATATAATATTATAAATTATAATTACAGTTATAATTATATTGTATATATATTATAATAAGAATAATAATATACATAATAATAAATAATAAATAGTGCATATATTTTATATTATTTCATATTTGTTTTAATATTCGTTACAAAACCACTCACTATTTTGTCTAAAATATTAGGTTACACACATCTATAAATTGTAATCAATACTTCATTAACTTAATTATAAATATTATATTTGAATCAAAACAGATTAAAACCTGCTCTATTTATACATAAATCTGCACAATATCTCATATCAAAGATGTAAGTTACACCAAAAGAAGACGTTATATTTCATTTTCATTAGAAAATTTCATTTACCAAGCGTCCTCGCTTCTAAAACGAATTTGCAACTGTGTATCGTACAGCTATACTTCAATGGAGGGTGAAGAGACAGCCACGGGCACGAAATTGCTGTGAAACTAACGGAATCGTTTTGCCCGCGCGTGGCTCGTCGACACGTTACGAAAATCGAGCGTTAACGTAATTAAGTAATTAAACCTCGCGGGTGAAATCGGACCGTGCCTTTCCCCCCATTGAATGTGTCGCGTTCGGTGAAAATCCGCACGAAAACTGTGCGCGTTTCAACCCCGCGGCTTGCCAGCCACTGTCACCGTGCGCGCTCCGCTACCCTGTGGTCGTTCGTAAACATTTGTCGAGGTACAATGTGTCCAACTGACAAAAGGAGCTTGGTGCAGTACAGCACGCGCGTTTAAAAGCATTAATTACGACCGCTTTTGTCTCCCTGCAAAAGGCACGCTTTGACCGTCATTTTGATACGTGACATTCGATTTTACGAGCGTTTTGTCGTGTTTAAAATCAGCCCGATAAACGATCCATGTGTGTGCACAACGATACCGACAGTTTCCACCTATCAACGGTTCAGAAATAATATACAGTTACTCGCGAAAGTATCCAAACACTTGTAGATTTTTTTTTATACGTTTATTATGTATGTTGTATACGAAACATTTTCAAATTTCATTAACATGTAATTGTAATGATTCGAGTATCATAATTAAACTGCAGATCTTTATCCATTTCTACGAAATTTAAAAATACAAAAGGTTACAGAATGCTTCTAATATGCAAACATATAATATAAAATATCGATAATACATGGCTCGTTGCAATTTATATTAAGTGAAACAAATTTTTTATTTGGTACTATTGCTTTAGATGCGTTCATAGAAGTTTCAATTTGCATAAATATTTGAAGTCAAATCATGATTATATTTGTAAGATTTAGAACAAATTCGAATATATATATATAAAAATTACATGCTATTTAATGCAAGTATGTATGTACAGTAGAGGCCCCCTTATCTAATCACCCATTATCCGAACGTTGTATTATCTAGGCACCCATTATCCGAACATAATATTTCCCATTAACGAATGTCTTTTTCGGTTTGAGGTATATACTTCATTAGTATTCATATACAATGTATTCTTTCCCTTATTCGATTAGCGTTCTAACTATCGGAACAAAATACGACATAATTAGAAAACTAAAAAGTAATGTAAGTGCAACAGAATGATCAAAAATACATGATGTTGGAAAAGCCATACAAATAATTAAAAACATGACATTGAAAATTTTGAAATCTAAAGCACATAGATTTTACAGATTTTGGAAACAGTAGAAAAATCTTAAATGCACTGATGTAACGATATGGTTTCATTGCAACAAAGACGACAGTAATGATGTTTATACAAATGGAAATAGCAAACGAAAGAGGTAATGCAGAAATGCCTCTTCATGTCGAAACATTTGTGGCATTCGAAAACGGGTTCGATGGTTCGAAGTACAAAGAGAATGTAGCTCTATGCAGTTAATTATGCTGAGAACATTATATCACTTACTTAACAACCAAAAAGATATGGGATAAATAAATTGATATATAAAATCTGTCAACTAATCTCAATCTGTATTTGATGAAATGAAATTTCATATGAAAAAAAAAATGATTGTTCTATTATTCGAAAATTCCATTATCCGAACAATTTTGTTTCCTTGCTAGTTCGGATAAGGGAGGCATTATTCTACATATTTTGTAAAAATCATAAAACCATTTAAACAGTCACTCTATTACATTAATAAGCTTCAATACTCAACTTTTAACACTCATTATACGCTTAATGTGAGCATTTATGCCGTATATTAATTTTTTTGCTAGATATCTGTTTATAGTAAATGTCACATATTTTCAGATTGGTTTCAAGTTTAACCAATTAAATCATATCATGACAGTCGTGCCTTATAACACATAGAATTGACATCAAATTCCCTATGTTGAAATACTTTTGTGAACCATTGTATACATACGACATGTACTTTTATTTTCGTGTCACTTTATGCGTCAGTCAGTTTTGTTGATTAGTTGAACGGTTTGTTGCATATATAAATGTGATACACATGAAGTTTCTTTTTCTCTATGAATAGTATAACTTAAACAAGTTTTTGTTATACTACACATATATCCAGTACTTTTTATTATAAAAAGTAAATTATGTAAATGATATAAGTGGATTAAATTTCCAATAAATCATAAGTGAACAAACTTTTCTCATGTTGTTAGCTTTTACTCTAAAAATCTGTAGTACATTGAGAGAAAAAGTTAAAAAAAGTAACTTCAAAATTATGTTCTCACTAAATATTAAATAAGAAAAATTTTTAATATACTTATACATTATATATTTTGTAAGCGACAAAAACATATTCAATTCTACAAATGAAGCTTATTTATCGTTAATAATTTTATTTACGATTATAAACTTAAATAATCACAGTTATAATTGTTATTGTGGGTTCATATGTACATATTTGGGAGATATTTTTTGTTCACTTTCTATTTTTCAAAGCAATTTGTTTTCGTACGTTATTTTACACATATGTATATATGAGATACATAATAATTCGAATAACAATGGACGTTTAGTTTCATGTCATAATTATATATAAATGCATATTTATGTTTGTAGAAGTAAAAAATTACACAGTACAATTTATTGTGTTTTTCGGATAAGATTTCAAGCTACAATTGACTTCTGTAGATAAGGTAGAAAGTTGATTATCCGAGCAGTAAAGAATTTACTGATTTGATAAGTTTACAAGAATATATTCAATTTATGTATTTTTTGTAATAAAATCAGTAAATGTTAAATACAAGAATTCTAATTTGCAAATTTATAAAATAAAATATGAAAAAAGCTTACATCTTTATAAATTAAGTTTGAGAATAACTAATTTTTAATTCATTTATATTTTAACATTTTAATTCTTTCAAATAATTATTTTATAATTATATATCATTAACTTTTATTGTTAAAAATTATTAACATACTAAATATACCTGTGATATAACATTGTAATAAATATTTACCATTTTTATGATATAAAAATTCATATTTATAAAATTGAAATCTTAAATATGAAATCGATATGTACAGTTGATAGGAAATTATATCGTTTGCTTGTCGGTAAACGTGATTTAAGGTATGGCGCTTATAGCGCACATGAATTATATACTCACTGAAAATTCCATACATGAAGACCTTGAAATTGGAGCAGAAGTCTGAAGAAAGGCGTGAACCTGACGAATTGGATCTAAAGAAAATTACTACACAAGAATAAAGGGTTAGATACTAAAGGTGAAATGGTGAAAACTCTTTTTCCAACGGAGCATAAACGTCATAAAGCTTAATTCTTCGGTCAATTTCTTAAATTCTCATGTACATAAACGATTTCTGATAGTTTGCTACCGAAAAGGTACACGTGAACCTGTTTATATGTAGAAGATTGTGACGTGATCATCATTAAAAGATAGAAATGTAACTAAATTTAATGTAAAGAGTGAAATATATAAAAAAGCGATTATTATTCTCAAAATAATTTACGAATTACAAAAATATATTTTCAAAGTACAATATATTTTATTATTACAGAAGCGGATTAGTTCGTACATGTAATAAAGAAGGAGTGCATTATATTTGATAGCGCATGTATGTCCAATATCAGATTGCATGGAAAAAACGCGTATGAGAGAGATAAAGGTGGCCGTTTTGCGGTTGGTGTGTTGCCATTTATCAAAAGGTTTATTCGAAAAACCTAAAACGTAACCTCTGAAATTCAACAAGTGCCCCTCGAACATCGAGCGAGAGAGAATAAACGAGTAAGCGAGTAACAACAACCAACCTCTATTACGTGCGTGACGCGACTGATCTCCCGCGCGGGGAGTGGGGAAATGCGAATCTTGTATATCGCGGTGGGGGTAGGTAATCGGCTGACTTCGGGGAGATTCGTGCTTAATCGGGCACGTTCGGCTTCTGGTTTCTCCCGCGGCCGCATAAGCGGTGTCAGCGTGTGCGCAGACCGGCTGCGCAGCAGGCGTGTGCGTTGTCCAGATTCTTTGTGCCATTCCTGGCATACCAAAAACAAGAGTGGTGACTGCGCTCGTATTTACCGGGGTGCAGCCTTGCGCGCTAATATTACTGTGCGAATTTTACCCGTGGTGTGAAGGCCCCGCGCGCGCGCGACGCCACGTCAGCTCGCCCAGTGGTAAGTACATTAAAGAAAATAGTGTCGAAAGATCGTGGAAAGAGCGCGTCTACTCGTCCACGCCCGTGTGTCCCAGCGGCGTCGTCCCACACAGGGGCCGCGCACGGAACGGATTCGACAGCAGCGACGAGACGGCGATATACACACTGTCGGACACCGACAGACAGACAGACAGACGGACGGACGAACGAGAGCGAAAGACAGAGGGAGCGATAAACGCTCGTGCGAAAGAAAGAGACGAACGTATAAACCTATTGTGCGATAAAGATAAATATATAAAAGAGGAACTTAAGCTCGACAGAGTGCGTGAATGATGTATATGCGTGGCGACGTTATTCAGTGCAAAAAAACACACAACCGATCCTCGTCATATTCCTTGTATGTCGTGGTTGTCAGGTTCGTACTTCCGGTGACCGTGATGTTCGCATTGCTTGCTCCGGTGTTGCTGCTAGTGCTCTTACTATTGCTTTCCGACTAAAAAAGGAAGAGATAGTATATACGTATGAGCGAGTGAGAGAGAAAGAGTGTGCGAGAGAAAGGATAGGAAAGTAGAGGGAGCGAAAGAGAGAGAAAGAAAGAGAAAGAGAGAGAGAGAGATATGTGTGATAAAATGATAGTCGGATCAGTTTGATAAACGAAGAGCTCGAGTCGTGCCGGTTTATACCTGCGGTTTGGCGGTGCATCCGTCTTTGTCCGATCGTCGCGTGTTTACGAGCGTTGTGTCAGCTGTGTGTCAAGAGAACGCAACCGTGTGTATACGTGTGTGTTACGCGAAGCGTGTGCAGTCTCTCTGGCAACGTGTACGGGACTCAGCCAGCGACGGAGACTCGCGTCGAGGAGGTTAGGAGCGATTGGTGTGCCGGTGGTGGTGGGCTGCGTGCGTTTCCCCGAGGAGAGCGCGCCACGACAGAAACGTGTGCCTCTCTGCCTAGTGCCTGCGTGCCTGCCCGCTCGCTCACCCGCTTCTGGTGAATTCGTATGGTGAATTATTGATCCGCGGCGGCGTGTGCGTGCGGAAAAACCGCGCGCGACTATAACGCACCGATTCACGCTCTATACTAAAACCTGATACTAATAAACGAAAGAAACTAAAAGTTTACCGAAAGTCAAAGATACAGACATAGTAACCTGTTGTTTTGAAAACTGTGCGCGCGACTACACGTATATTGTATGAGATTGGAGGTGGAGCAGTGGTGGCAGGATTTTCTTTCCCCTAGACGGGACCAAGCGAGAAGTGCGTGCACATATTCCATTGCTCCGAACGTAGTGTCTTTCTCTTTTTCTGTCATTCTCTATTTCCCTCTTTCTCTGTTTCGGTCTTTCTTTCTCGTTCTGTCTCGTTTCCCCGCTCTTTCTCAGCTATATGTGTATGCGTCTCGCTCTAGCTGCGTTACCTTTGCCGCGTGTGCATCCACGAAACTAAACGCGGGAAAACCTACGGCGCGAAATATATCCCAGAGGAATGTACACTTATCGTGTTCTTATCGTGGAACACGTTCAGTTTTCGAAGCTCGGCCAGTGAGTGAGATTTCGAAGACCGTGCGAAAGTATGTTGGCGTGAAGGCGACGAAAGTATGTTGTGAGACGACCACTGAGATTAAGGTTCGAGGAACTTGAACGCAAACCTCTTTCGGGTATTGATAATCCAGGACGAGCGCAACCTACCTCCACCACCGCGACTTGGATGGATACTGTGCATTATTTCTGGAGTGAGTTTCTCTTTTAATCGTGCGCTTGTGTATATACATATGTTGCATGGAACCATGTTTCCTGTGTGTGTGTATGTGGGAAGGAAGGGAGGTGTAGATGTGTGAACGACGATGTGTCTTCTAACGTGCTGTTTTTTCGCGTCTCTTGCGACTCAAATTTACCGCCGTCGGGACATGCGTTCGTGTGAACTGCTTTACAATTATTGCTATGTCTTTTCTATTTATATTTCTAGCATAATTTCGTCTATAAATATTTTTATACTTTTTCTTATGTTAGCGAATATTTTTAAGGTATATTATAAAAAGATAATATATAAGAAAAGTTCACCTAGACTGTTATTGTTTATGTTCGGATATTTCTAAATTCTTTTACAATGAATGCATCTTTTTGGACAGCTTTTTATCCGATTCATACTTCCCGCGTTATTTCACCTATAAATCTTGCTACATATATGCTTCCTCGTTTTAGCAAATACTGATGTTAATATACGAAATGTAAAATACGCGATTATTAATATAGAAAGAATATTTAATGAATATTGTAGAAAATAAATGCGTAGGAAAATATCCGCAAACCAGATTGCTTTTAGTGAGTCTTCTAGACGTAAACTGAGATTGTATGCAGCTATGATTTATTTTAAATTTCATACTTATTGATTGACGGTTGATTCAAACAATGACAAAAGTATCGTCAAAGTGACAGTGACTTTAATACCACGACGTTATCAGAGTAGGTTATCGAAGTAATTCCACAATAACATAGTGTAACACGCTATTACATAAATTTAATCAGATACTTGTTATCATGGCGGATAAGCGGGTACGACCAGGTACGTTGTCGGGAAAAGACTGTTGCCGTCGATTGCTCATTCTGGGTCAGTTTATTCGCGCTGACCTGTCCCTGTCATTGTGTTTGTATTTCAATTAAAAACTAGTTAGCCGGAACGCCGGTTTTTCGTGTCCACTTTATAGTCGCTATAAACTTGTCATACAATAGCATATGCTACAATCAACAATTTCTTATGAATAAAATCAAGATGTAGGATAATCGTGACCTGTTCAAGTGTACTAGGCTGTTTATGCTTCTTATTTGGAAACCTTTGTTTACACGTCTATGAAATTTAAATAAGTTAATGCGATATTTCTATATCTATTATTGGCATTGAATCGTAATTTTCTTTTAGACTTTTATTTTTAGTGCTTTTATATGTATAATACACATGTACTAGATTGCTTATGCCTTTTATTAAAGAAAGTTTTTTCAAGATTTAACACGTTATAATACACAAAATTTAAATAAATTTATTTAATATTATTTTTATATTATTAATATTGAATGATAATTTATCTTTAGACTATTCCTTTTATTATTTTTGAATAATTTGTATTAAATGCTTGCGATGATTGTAATAGCTGAAATAATCAATAATGTTTCTATTAATAAATTTTGATATATTAGAAATAAGACAAGGGACAGAAAGTTCTTTACTTATCGTAATAAATTTTAATAATAAAAAAACAGTCATTTTTGTCATTAGAGATACCTAATTTCGGGAACGTTACAATAATCAAACTTTGGAAAGTCTTCAACAATTTTAAAGTTGTATCTCCATTCGAATTACTTAAATTCATTGAAAAGTAGCTTTAATGAATCTGTAACCTAATATACTAAGTCATTTTGTTCTTTTTTTAATCAGTGAACTATTGTAAATTTTTTAATTTAAATGGACTACCGTATGTCGGTTTCTCCGTATTATTTTTATATTTAGTGTTCCAATGTACGTATATCAGAGTAGGTAAATACTAAAGCAAAGAATTTTTAGAATTTTAATTACGTTTGCGAACTGCGTCGCCATTATGTTGCATATTTAACCTCAATAATCTATAAGATTTAATAACATCGACGCTAAAGGAACTGAAATTACCGACAAAATATGCATGAAAACTGTTTAGCACGGTGTTAATTATATTTTCACATTTAGGTTTTATTTTTATCGGAGCTAATCTACAATTTAAAAAATTAAAATACCATTTTGATTATTTCTACATTTCACGTTAATAAAATGGATTTGCGTGTGTTTTATAAGATTATTGCACCTTACAGGAGTTGAATGTAAGTAATGACGTTTTGATAGAATATTAATTTGGTTTGGAATAGTTGAGTTTAATGGCGTCGTGATAATAACCGGTGTACGATTGAGGCTTAGAAAGCTGTAAATTTTGTTAACACCGATGCATTATCTTTATCCGTATCTTATCTGCTCGCACCTATCCGACTTGATTGAAGAAATATCTGAAATTGAAAACGTGGTTTGAATGGAAATATCAATAGATAGGGCAATCGCCGTGTATTCAACAGTTGCGTCGTAATTTGAAAGTTTGTGGAAATATAGTAAGTACATATGTACTTCGTTTCGTCATAGGAAAATAAACAGTTGTTTGTTAATGTATGCTAATGAAATTTGAATACTTTGAGAAATGATTATTCGATATTAGGAATATTCTCACGTACGGAATTGTTTATCTTGCATTTTTTCTCACGAAGTGGAGAGTTATGTGGAATATTTAAACTTTATCTTGAAGCAGTTGTCTTAAATTGATGATATTTAACGCATAAAAAAGTGAAAATTATATTATACCAATTTCTAAATCAGAGTATAATAAGATTCAAAAATCTAATGTCATTTTTCAGTGTTGTCATCTTGAAATATGGTTTGTTATTGAAAAGTAGTTTCATTTATTGAAATTAAAAATTATAATAACGCGTTATTACACGCAGTTTTTGTAAATTAAGAGATATTGTGTTACGCTATAATTAAACAATTTTTAAGCATTGAATTTAATTTAAAAATTATAATTGACGATAAATATGGAAGTAAATCTCCATTTGCGCAGAAAGTATAATGAAACTTTATTTTATAGGCAAACAGGAAGCAAAGCAAAAAAGACACGATAGAAAAATTGTAGCATATTACTTATTTAATTAAACACATATTAATACTCTGCAAATTTTCTAAATTTATTTATATATCTAAAGTCATATTTTCCGGTTGCTAATGACTACGTTGTATGATCATGTCGCATTAGAACATAATAAATGCATTATTCATGTTACGTCATACGTGGTAATAATAACAACATTGTATGATATGAAATGTTTATGTGGAACATAAAAAACACGATGTATACGGTGATCACGGAATATAATGGAAACCATTATCCTGGAATCCTGGAATAGTAAAGTTGCTAAATTGAACACTTAGAACAGGCACTTTGAACAAAAGTGGAGTAATCCCAATATTTTAATAAGCTGTATATCTTTGTATTTAAAGTAATAATAGAATATATATATATAGTTATATCTATATAATCTATATGTATTTCTATATTCTATATTCTACATTTTTCTTATGATTCTTCTCTAATTGATACAGCTTATTAAACATTAACTTAAATTCATGTGTTCAACGTCTTAATAATATTAATAATAATAATAATAATAATAATAATAATAACAACAATAATATGGTAATTCTACATTATATTGAACTTTCTAAATCGTTCGCAATATACATACTTAAAATCACGCATACTTACATAATTATCCTTTAATTTTTATAAACACGTGATTGTCCGCGGAAGTGTCGTCCGCATGGCGGTGCGTGTTGAAAGTCAAACGAGCCGGTTAAAAATCGTCAATGCTCGTTTCGAGGCCCGGGCCCGATATACATCCAACTTTTTAACTGAGGGCCCGATAAACATCTGGGGTTCCCTAGGAGGGGAAAGCATATCTCGGGAGTACGTTGCAGCGGCAGCAGGTGCAACCTGTGTGTTTCTTCAAGCTTGTTTCTACCCCCTCCTTGTTCCCGCTAGCCGAACAGCTCGTTTTTCTTCTCGAGAAGCAGTGCACGCACGCGAACCGCGGAACCGGTAGCGTGGTAATCGGTAATCGGTAATCGGTAATCGGTAATCGATGAATTCGATATTCATATCACCTTCGCTAAATTCATACACACTTTCTACGCCTGATACCAGAAGCTTTTTATCTATACGTCTTATCGGTATATGTCAAATATTGAAGATTCAATAACGTTACTTTCTTATCCTTTGTTTTTTTTATATTTTTGGATTTTAAGACTATTTGGATTTAAAAAAAATTTTTTTTTTTATATTTCTTAGTTTATAATATACAGTGACTAATAAAAGTCTTAATATTCGAACACTACGGGGTTTGAGTGATTATGGTTTTATGTATTTGTTTATGATATTGTTATTGAATTTATCGTTATTTAATATGTTACAATGCTTATTGTAGCCAGAAAAAAACATAATTGTTATTTATTTATTGTATACACATTTTACATAATGAGCAGTAAACTAGATAATATATTTCTTATCTTTTGTTTCATATATTAGATCTCATATACATATATATGTATAGATTCTATCAACTGTATCACGAATTAACAGATTAAAATAGATACTAAACGGATCTAAAGTAGAATGCATTAGAATTAGAACCTATAAGCTATTAATTATCTTATATTATGGAATAAAATAAAAGTTATGCTGTAAACTAAGTAAAAGAATAAAAAATAAAGAATAAATGAAGTGAAGATTCTGTAAGTATTTAAGGCAGCTGTTTGTTTTGTGTTTATTAACACTAGGATTTCGTAACCCGTCTATTTGACGGATTTCGAAATGAAATATCCCAAAAATCATAGCATTAATTTTAACTATTTTGCATCATAAATTAATCATTTCATCTAAAGAATTTATACCCACAATTATTTTTTCCTAGGCTTTCTAATTTTTAAAATCTGTATGTAGTATACCTATCTTTACGAAACCCGTCAAATTGACGGGCTAACTGACTTCATAAACAAACCGTTTTTCAAAGACAGTGTGCCCAAGTTCCAGTTATTGTAGACATTTCCCATTATTGTCTCCGCTTATTGTAAGTATTTACGATAGGATAATTGAATTTGGGCACAGTATTTTCTTTTTTTGACCAATCCCCCTTTTCTAGCAATCACGAGTAAATCCAGGAGATATAATAAGATATTGAATAAAATTGTCAACATCAATGAAGATTTTTCTGAAGATACCTTCGAAGAAGATCAATATGAATTAGACCAAAGCGAAGCTGACAGTGAAAGTTCTGAATACACTGAAAGTGGAGAGACAGAAGGATCTTCGGATAGTGAAGAGGAAAAGTGTGTCGTAACAAGAAAAGGATGCGTATTTTTTCTAGTTCTGACTCCGAGGATAAAAGGACGAGCATTTCAAGCACATCCCAAAATGTAATGGGTGAAATTGAAATTGCAATTAACGGGACACAGTGGATAAAACTGAAAGCAGGCGGATCTAGGGATAGGACGACCGTTCGTATGATATTCGAGGATATCGCAGGGCCTACTGGCTATGATAAGAGAAATATTATGTCGGGTTGTGTAACTAGTGCTTTCAAATTGATAATTGACAGACACATAATGGAACACATAAAAGATTGCACTGAAACCGAGGCGCATCGAGTTTTGAAAAAAGACGGACAATCACAGTTGCTGAGTTACGTAGTTTTCTAGGAATTCTATATGCCGGGGGCGCATATGAAGCGAAATCATTGAAAGCCTCCGAAAGATTGCAAACAGATAAATTTGCGCTGATATCCGAAATATGGAACAGATTTATAAGTAATAGCCAGGCTTGTTACAAGCCATATAAAAATATCTCAATAGATGAACAATTATTTCCAATGAAAGCCCGATGCAGGTTTACACAATATATGCCGAATAAGTTTCGTAAATTTGGCATTAAGTTTTGGTTTGGAGTTGATGTCCAAACAAAATATATTTTGAATGGTTTCCCTTATATGGAGAAAAATGAAACTCGATGCTCAAAGGAAAAAAAGAACAAGATGACTTTGTTTTCCTCAAATTTATATAAATCAGAAAACTGCACGCTTACTGTGTATAAAAATAAATCTAACGTAAAAATCCTCCTTCTAAGCACCAAACATACAGGTGTACACGTAGAAGACAATTAGAAACGTGTTCCAGAAACCATTGCTTTTTATAATAAAACAAAGTTTGGTGTGGACGTCATTGACCAGATGGCACGCAAATATAGTGTGAGAGCAGGGAGTTTTCGATGGCCCCTTTAAGTTTTTTTTTCAATATTTTAGATTTGGCAACAATAAACGCGTGGATATTGTGTAAAGAGTGCACCGGATCGAAAATATCCAGAAAGGAATTCATATTTTGCCAAAGATCAGACGCTTCATTTCTGTCACTTTCAATGTCAGAAGTGCGAAAAAGTTGCCAAGTGGGATACTGCAGAAAAAAAAGAAAATAGGAGCAATAATTGTTGTATATATCGCAAAAAGATCGTATAGCGAAAATGCACAAACAAAATTCAGTATATTTGTAAAAAATATGCTCAATAAATATGATTACCCTATAGCATTAATATTATTGTTATCATTTCCGTGATAATTAAAAAAAAAAGACTTTACTTATTAATAATTTATTTAAACGTGAAGCCTAATATTGTTCAATTCAGACTTAATTTGAATAAATCGATTTTTTAAAGAAAATACGTTAAAGAAAATCTTCGTTTACCCGTCAATTTGACCGGTCTTCGTAGAGATAGGTATATAAGAAACCCGTAAACCTAGTGTTAAAAAATATTGGTATGATTTATATGTATATATGCATATATGTGTACTGTCATGTATAATATATAGAAAGAAAATTTTTGCTTGTATTTTATATAAATTGTTTTATGTTAATTGCTTTATGTAAAAATGATATTTTCTTATTAACTAGGGAAACGTCGATATAGAGAAAAAAAGACAGATTATAATCATGAGCCACTGTAATATTCTAACCTTTTTTACTTTCTTCTGATGTTTGAAAGAACAAGTCGTGACTTCAAAAGTTATGCTTTAATATTAATCATCTTTGTGCTTTAAGCATTACAGTGATATCTGTTAGACGTAAGATTATCCATGCATATTTCTACGAATCTATATATGTACAGATTTTCAATATCACTTTATTCAAAAACGAACTTTCCTACAAGAAAATGTCATCTCACACGTTCTTTTCATTACTTAGCTTTGCAAGAGAAACCATCCTTTTTTGGTTTGCACTACGATTTTCAACGTACGTTATATCTGTGTGTCTACTGTCAACATTGCTGTACTCTCTATCAGAGGATTGTCTTGCGATTAACCAGACTTATATATACATACATATATGTATAGTATTACACGTGATGATCATATTTACTATTTCTAACGTATTGTGAATGGTTAACAGTTATTCATATATACTACAGTTATTCATATATACTTTCACAAACGACCGCTATAGTGGTAGGATTAAAGTAAAAATCTTATTTAGAATGCAGTTTATTTAATCTTTATTTTATTCCATAGCGAAAGTTCTTTGTCTTGCTAAAGAAAGTTTGTTCATAGTTTAACACCTACAGTGCACAAGAGTTGAAAAAATTAATTTGATATTATTAATACAATATGGAAAGTTGCTTTAGATCATTCCTCTTATTGTTTTATATCAATAATACACGAGTATTAGGTTGTTTATGTTTCTTCTTAAAGAACGTTTGCTTATTGTTTGACATGTATAGTGTACAAAATTTAAATAAGTTATTTTAATATTATTTTTATATTAGACTATTATTTTTATTATTTTTGTGTGATCCGTACTGAATGGGAGCGCTTCAATAGCTGAAATAATTCGCAATTTGTGCATTAATAAATTTTGATGTATTAGAAATAAACTAAAGAATAGAAAATGGATTATTTATTATATATTTTATTATATTTATTATGTTTGCACTAGGAATACTTAACCTCGAAACGTTGTAACAATAATTAAATTTTGAGATGTCTTTAACGATTATAATATTATATTGCCGTGTGTGTCCTTCGATTCTTTTCCTATTTTATCGTAAATTCGACGTTCTTTTGTTTAATAGAGGAACGACCGTATCTTAGTAGACTCGTGACAGCAGCTAGACTCATTAAACCGAGGCTTCTTCGCGATATAAATAGGACTTCTTGTCCCGTTGCAGTACGGAAGGAGCAAATAGATTATCACGCGTACCACAGCCCTCTACTCGGCGACTTCTCTCTTCTGTTCTTTCCCTTTCTACCGTTTGTGCCATTCTATTTCTCTATTTGTACACTCTCCTCTCTTCTCTCTGCCCTCTCGGTTTCTTTTGCTCTTGTGAGAACTGTGTGCATCTATCTTTTTCTCTCTCCAAGAGAAGCCGGTACGCGCGTGACTTTCTATTTGGCGTAGACGGTGCCAAATTGTCAAGTAACTAAAATTACCTTCGAAGGTGTACGCTGTGTCTTTCTCTTTTTCCCCCTTAACGTCTTCCTCGACAGTTATCCCTTTGCTTTTTTCGCGCCGCGCCGTGCCACTCGCGCCACGAATGGCGGCGATTCTCCTTCTGAACGTCGAATTTCATTTTCCACCCCTGTTAATTACACAATTCCTCTTTGTTCTGCTTATCGAATATCTCGAATTGAAAAGTCCTGCCCAGGAAATGTTTTGTAGAGTATTTTATTAATATCCTTTAATTTTCTTTGTTGAAGAATTAGAACAGTTAAGGATTTTTTTTCATCATGCATCTAGATTTTATTTTCGTTATTTTCACTAACAATTTCAGATATTGTTACTAAACCTCAGACGTTTATGCCCCAGACTGTAGTTATTACTTATTGTAATATTTAGAAGATGTAAGAAATTTTTATTTAGAAATTTCATTTCTTTAGTTAGGTTTATACATATGTGAATTTTTACTAGATTGGATATTTTTATGGAAACTTATGGATAATGTAAAGATACGTCCTTGCACGTTAAGTTTCATTTCTACTTTGTTAATTAGACGAATACCAAGAATATTTCAGTTTGTTTTTCACAAAACAGAAATTAAAATCGATCGAAAGTTCAATACTGTACCAATATTCTGAAATAATTTAATTCAGTGAATTGGTATTTCCTTGTGGAATTGACAAATTATATTTATAAATTCAAACCATTCACTTAGAAACACAATATGTACTTCATTAAAATTAAATATACTTACAAGTTTTTTGATGTTATATATGTATAAGAGTTGAATTAATTGAGAAAGTCACAAACTGAAATGTGTTAAGAATATTTCAATTATTTTTCTTAAAACAAAAACAAAAGTTGATCGAAAGTTCAATGTTACACGGAAATTCTGGAACGGTTTAACTGGCGCGTGTTTCTGTCGAGTGTTCATTAATTCAGAAACGGGTCTGAGACATTAACTCGGTGATCCGCATGTGTGTGGCAAAGGACGGTCTGTTCGACCATCTAGTGACCCTAATAAAACCTACACAAAAGGTCGTCGTTCCTAGATCGATTTGCAAAAGGTCGAACGTCACGCCATCAGAGATTTTCTGCGCTTAAACCGGTGTAACCGGCCCACCACCGATTCAAAACTAATTTAAATTGTTGTCTTTGAGATTTAAATAGCGACTGCACGTACGATGGTTTGTGCAAGAACCGACGTTCGTTTGTCTAATTAATCTTCGTTGTTTTCGTAGACTATGAACGATACATGCACTAACTGTGATTAAATCTTTGTCATGTAAATTGTATCTGTCGGTGTACGAATTTGGAAGGCCTTCTGATTGGTTTTGAGATAACAAAGTGACAATGTTTGGGCAACAAAATGTAAAGAAATATAATAGAATAGTATGCAATAACATGCTGTTTATTTGAAAAACTTACATTTCGAATCTACGATTTTTGTAATTTTATTTGTAATAAATTTTTGGAATAAAATTTAGGGAAATATTATGTATTAAGAACTACAATTTATTACAAAAACTTAAGATTCTTAAATTTTCATTTATAACGCTACATAACCTTTGAATACGTAAAATTTAAAGGAATATTATGTAATGAGAATCGCAAGTTACTTAAAATTATACAATTAAAATGACGATTAACGACAAAATTACAGCGTCATGTAAAATATTCAGGATGCGGGATAATGATTGGGTTGGGATAAGTGTGTTCTTCAATAGCAGCTTTTGAAACGCCAACATTTGAGAATGAAACATATTATATATATTGATATTCTAAAAGGTAGATTTGTGCGTTTTAAGTTGAGAATTTTCAGTGTGTTTAAAAGTAAAGGTGGAGGAAAACAAGGTAAATCTTTGTCATTTGATGTATTTTTAATGCAGGAGGAGAAAAACTCTGTACAAATAACAAAAAAGATAATGTATCGTTTATAGGAATGGTGTACTGCAAGTAAGCGTATCGTTCCAAAGTGGTTTCGGTTCAGAAGTGGAAATTTTGATTAATGTTTTGCCAGGCTATAAGTATTGAAGATGAGCAAATTGTAACGCTAATTGAAAATAACTTGAGCCACACGAGACATACGTTCTTTTATAAATCTATGTATTATCTTTGAGTCTCTCTTAAAAACACTATGAACCATATGTTCCAACCCAATATGTACATATAATTATTTGTATGTATTTTATTCTAGTTATTTCAATATCACTTCAGAAGCTACTAATACCGCTATTATTGGGACAGTGAAAAAATAATATCGGCTTTTCATACACAAATTACGACAAAATCAGTCTATAAGATTTGATTTCTATATTTACAAAACCCTCGTTTGAATTTAGAAATTAGTGCAGATCGAGTTCTAGTTAGTTTATTTAGTTCTAGTTCTGTTTTCGGTCAGCTATGTTGTATGAATTGAAGGAAATTGCAAAGACATTTCTGTCAATTGAAGTCAACTCCTTCCTATGCAGAAGGCATAAGGAAGTTGACAAAACAGTTATATACATTATAATTATATGCAAGGTGATTGATCCTCACGAGGAGTTGTCACTTGTTAAAGTATCAATAGAGAAATGTAATGACATTAGTGGTTTCGTGCGGAAACCGTAGGAACTTGTCGAAATATGTTATAAAGCTCAACATTTTGAATAAATCTTTCCTGTACGTCCAATTAATTTTCAAGTTATATGCAAAAATATCCCGCCACTCAGTTTTAGTTTTGAAGCTGTTAATTTAGCTATACATTGTTGCAGCCGCAATACAGCCAAGTCTGTTGCTTAGTAAAGAGGAGTTATTTACGATACTTTCGAGTACCATTTTTCTTTCCTGTGCCATAATATCCTAAACATTCGAAGGCTCGTGTTTCTTTATATGTCACGAGCTTGAGATTCGTTCAAACATTAGCATTTTCCTTCTTTTATACGTGTTTTTTTTTTTAAATCTTTTTCCAAACTATTGAGATTCAACGAATTTATTAAATTATTCTGTAAAGTGATTAGGTAGCCAAATGCTGATACTCTGCTCATCACCTTGCATATAATGGAATTTAGCCTTCACTTTGTATGTCGCATTATGCATGTCATGTCCCGAGTTAAATTTTTATCGTCCTATCACACGAGTCTGTTAGGTTCATACTGAATTGTGTGTATATATACAGTATATTAAACTTAAATAACCAAACAGCGAGGACTTAATCTATAAGCGAAAAGAAGAAAAAGATGTTATATAAAGTTTGTCAATAACGGAGTTATAAACGAGTATTGTATACACAAAATAGATAGCGACGCATTTTCTATCACAGCACACGGAAGTTCACTGTATTATTGTGTCAGCCTAGTTACATGCTTTTTTCTTATCATGTGGTAACAATTACATATCGTTAATAGTTATAAAATATAATAACATTAAAAAAATTATTACCTAGTAATTGTTGCTCTTGTGCTTGGATTCAAGTTTTACGTCAGTAAACAATGGAAGTAATTACACTACAAGGTTTTACAGAGAGAATTTTGCTGACTTTCAATAACTACATCGTTACCCATTTCATGCGTGCAATATTTTTTTATAACTGTGTAACAGAGCGTTTATTGACAAATTTTATATAACATATTTTTTCCCCTCTTACCTGTAGATTAAGCCCTCGCAGTTTGATCGTTTAGATTTGGCACACCCAGTACATGCACAACACTAGAAGCAAAACTGTGAGTAATGCCTCTGTTTCAGTATCAAACAGATTATGGTGTCGGGGAGTTCGGATAATAGAATGTTCGACTAGCAGAGTATGTATTCCGATAGCGGAAGTTTAGACAGTAGAAGTTCCATTGTGTATGATGCTTTATTTGTTTATACTAATAGCAATATTAGCTTCAATAATACTGATGTTGCTACAATAGTATGAAATACGTTAATAATTAATATAGAATCTTTATGTTTTAGTATTCATAATTAACGACGGTTGAGATTTCTTTATATTTACAACATATTATGTTTCAATTGATTTATTTATGATGTCTGCAAGAAACTATTTTCAAATAAATAGTGAAATTTAAATAGGTGCAAAATTAATGGTTTTCTGATACACAGTGACTTAGAAAATTTTATTTGTTTCGCGCTTGCTACAGAAAACGTTTACCTTGTATGTGTTACATAAAAAGTTTGAAATTTCATTAGCACTAAAATGTGATACGACTGCCATGATTATGTTCTATTTTAATTTCCATTTCTTTCAGTTTCATTTTTCAGATCATACTTTTTCATGAAAATTTCAAAATTAAACTAAATTTTCATAATTAAATTTTCATAAAATATGAATTTACACACTAATAATGATGACATCAGAGATATACGTATGTATAAATTCATATAAATTCAAATAAATAAATCGACAACGTATATTGTTAAGAAAAGTACAGCATAAAGTATATCTATAAATAAGTATATGAAAAATACATATATGAGTAGATAAGCATATAAAATACAATAGTATAATTAGACTGTGGATTTTTATGCATTTATGGGGAATGCTAAGGTGTCAAAACACAAAATACACATATAAAATAACTAAAGGAAAGTACTCGTTATATTTCCTATATGAAATAAAATTCTGCATTGATTCCCTTTTTTAAATTGTGCTTATTAAAATATGAATGTGTATAAACATCGCAATCTAAATAAATAAATACAGAACATACAGAATAACATACAGAATAATGCAAAATCGAAGTAATAGAAATCGGAACACCATTCGAGCAATTCCAAAAAATGACAAGTTAAGTGACGGTTCTCGAGCAATTTGTTTATTCAACAGACACGTTTTCGTCCGAGAGAGATAATTTCGCGTGACGTTAGTTTTTTAAATAAATGTCACGTACATGTGTTGATCGTATCTAGATCGTTCGTTTATAAAACCAAACTGCCAGTCTCTGCATCGTCGTTGTATTTTCAGTTTCCAGGTTTGTTCGACAAATTTTTTTTATTTTGCTCTTTTTTTTGTTCTCCATTCGTCATTAATAATGTAAAATTGAAAGCAGTAAATTAAACGTCAGCGCGTTTCGCGCTCGCTCATTCGTTCGACCATGAAAATTTCATCGATGAAAATCGTACACGACGCGTTGATTTGTATCATGCTCATTTGCCCGTAATATTATATTTCCGTAATATTGCAATCGTGAACGTGGTTGTTTCAACGATCCGTTGCACGATTGAAATCTGCCGACGAATCGCGCTGACTGCGCGTATGAAAGTTCAATTTAAACTTGATATTCCAAAAAAAAAGATAGAAAGAAAATAATGTAAAAGCAGGATGAAAGATATAAATATAGTGGTAGCCTGATAATGTTGGTTGTTGAAAGATAGATAGAGTTATTAAAAGCGAAAGTACTTCCCGATTGATGATCCTTGTAATTGATAAGCAATTGTCTGATAAGTAGTGTCATGATGCATGCTACTTCGCTGTGATTTCTTTTATATTTTAACCCGAATTACTGATATTAGATTTAGGTTGGCTTTAGGTTGGGGTTAAGTTCTGCACGATGTTTTTTATGTGCATATATAAATTGTATTTGTATAAATTTGTGAAATTGATATGTGAATTTTAGAGTTTTTGTGAATGATACCATGGATGATACATGAACATATATCGAATTGAAATGATAATTCAAATGGTATTATGTATTATCTATATAGATTGTATAATTTCATTTTTCTGAAATTTGAAATTTTTTAGCAATTTTAACCCTAAAATAGTTGAAATAATTAAAAATTCCTATAGATATTAGTAAATTTTGGTATGTTAAAAACACACGACAGAGTAAAAAATTAATTATTTTACTTTGTATTCATTGTAATAAATATCAGTGGTGGAAATTTAACCTGGAAAATGTGGGAGAAATAATAATGAAATTTTGAAATGTTTAATTTTAAATTTCATTGAAAAATCATTGAAAAATTAAATTGCACAACAAAATCATAATTGCAATAAAAAGCACAATAATAAATGTATAAAATAAATGTATGATTTTTATGTATATATGAAAGATTTAAAGACGTAAAAATAGGCGCAGCTCATATAATATGTAAAGATATGTGAAATATCCAAAGTAAACTACATATTCATAAAGATATGAATTCACATAAACACAATCTACTACCTAGTGCACCATTATTTTTTCAAATTATGAATTCCTTTTTTTTAGATCACTAAGAGCTACTTTTCGCTTATGTACTTCGCTATTATGCCTCGTTATGGAGCACACGACGTCACGATTGTTATTACGAAACGAGAGAGAATGTTTCTGCCAGTAATCGATACTCGATATCCGGTAATAAGACGGCCGATAGAGTACATACATGCTTCGTACAACAGATAGCACTAGAGAATTTATCGGTGTGTACACGTGTAGTCCCGTATCTGCCGGTTGAATGCGGAGAAACGTGTGCATTTCAATCGCGTGATTGAGAACTAGTACGGGGTCGAGCACTCCCCCGGGAAGTTTCACGGGTCAGAAAATCATGGGGTGGCTTTACCACCTGGCCGATGTTCCTTTCCCTCCCCTCTCTACTTCTACTAGTCCCTTATGCGCGTACATGTGTATGTACCTATATAGGGTGATTCTACGTGAAAAAACATGTCGAAAGTATGAAACAAAATATGTTCATTCGACGCTCCGGTTTCGAGAAAACCGAACTTATAAATTTGTTAAGTATACCTGGACTTGATTAACTCCGTTAACTAGACACGACCGCATAATCGACAAGAGGTTATTTTACATGTAAAAATATGTCGAAAATATGGAATGAAGCTTTTTCATGCATTGTTTCGTTTCCAAACGAATGAAATTTTAAAATTGACAAAGTGTGCGTGTACTAAGTCAGTTTTTAATTGAACATCTTCAAACCTTATTTTCTTGGAGACCTTATTTTCTGGAGAAAAGATTATAAACAGAACAATTTTATTTAACATTTTTTACTTGTTTTCGCACGTAGCCTAACCTCCTGCTAATTGTTTATTTGTACCCAGTCACTAGTCATTAGTCAGTAATTAGCTAATTTCACATATACCGAACAAATCTTTAAATCCGATTTTATCGGAAACGAAGTATCTTATGAAAACATTTTATTCTATACTTTCGATTTATTTTTTCATGTAGAATCACATCCTTGCCGATTGTACCATGGTTGTGCCATAGTTATCGAGACACTCTGTATACACACACACAGAATGATAGAATTCCCCTTACGTTCGAATCATCTCTTGTCCCTCTTCATCCCTTTTTATCCTATTCGTCATCTACTTTTCTCTTTGTGAAGAAACGCTGCACCCCCAGTGCAGTTTGTCTGCATATTAGCCATGCCACAATCGAGCAATTCTATCGTACGAACCGGTCACCGAGTATATGATGAAGTTCTCTCTTCTTCAGTCTCTTTGAAGTTCTTTCGGATAGTACGATTTGTGTCGTGCTTTCGAGATAGTACTGTGATATATGAGTGTGTGTGCTCTTAGTTTGGGAGGTTTGAGGATGTTTGTTGCAGCTCTTGGATAGATTGCTTCTATATTGATAGATTAATTATGCACAAATAATATTATAAAATGTTACAAACAATAAGTTAAACATTATTAGTATTAGTAAAATCATTTGCATGACAGTAATAGGTTTGATAATAAAATAAAAAGTTATAAGATTGTAAAAAGGGAAACCTACGATTTGTATCTTTGCAATTTACTAATAATATTAATATTAGTTAGTTAATTATTATGCAACAGGATTATTAAACGCTATATTTTTAGCAATATTTTTGAAATTACGAAGAAAGTGAAAAATACATGCGAATATATAGCCTCAGAATAAAATAGAAAGACAATTTTGATAATATGAAATTAATCGGCAATCTTCTGTAAGAAAAAATGGAAAGTGTGATTTATCGTGTGAAGAACATGAAAAAGTTGAACAGACTTTTTCCACAGTTTCGTGATGTTTAGCTTGCGTTTAGTTAAAGGCAGTGTCATACATATAACCCAAAATACGTGACGAATCGAATTCATTTTTATAGGGAGATCTTGATTCTTCTTTCTGTTAATTAATTGTGAGATTAAAATCGGTTCCAGTATATAAAATGGGTGTTTAAAAATTCGTAGTCACTACTAATGACGTGTAATAAATACTGTGCGTTCTGACGCTTACTTCAACCATTCTGTTGATGCAATTGTTGCGTTTTCATTTTCGTCGAATTTGTCGCATGTTTACACTTAAAAAGAGAATATTGCATAGCAGTGATAGCTATACTCACTGATTTACTCACTGATTACTCACTCGATTTTTGAGAATTTTTTGTCCAAATAATAATTTATAACAAAGCCAGAGGCAAAGCCATTTCTGATAAAGGCTATATCGTTCCTGAGAAAAACAAATGAAATTATTAAAATATGATCTTTAAATATGTCAATAATAAATGGTAAATCCATTTAAATTATAAGTCACGTTACTTAGTTTACTACAATGGATGTTGAATTTTCTATTTTATGAATCTGGGGATTTATTAAGTCGTGTAGAGACAAACTAAAAATTCTTAGAAGATATTTGAATATTTAATATTGTACTTTTTATAATGAAGATGACTTTGGAATATTGATCCTTGGAATAATGAATTATGGAAAAGTATTTAAAATTGAAAAAGATAGAAAACTTCTTTGAAATTTCACGTCCTCCGAATTCATAATTCATACCATATCGTAATTTATATAATTTACGTTTACAAAATTTCCTTCGAAATCTATAATAGAAATATATAATAGATATATATCGACAAATATGCGCAGTACTTCGATTTCATATTAAAATTGAATTTTATTATACGTAGTTAATATAATAAATGCAAAAGTAAAAGTGTAATTATAAGCCTGTCAAAGAATATACTTACTTAGATATATTCCAATATTCTTAACAAAACTCCAATCTTATTTAACACGAATAAATAATTTAGAAATTTTTATTGAACGTAATAAATTTTCCACAGTTTTCTAAAATATTCAAGAATATTTGCTTTCATCGAGCATACGAGGGATATGAAAAATGTTGGCAATATATTCAAAGTATTCGAAGCGTTTTAATTATTCCGTAACACAGAAACTGCGAACGAGTTTCCGCGATTACATCGTTCATTATAACAATTTTTAAATTTCCCCCCGGGATAATGTATTCATAATACTTAAACCCGAACACCGAGGGATCGGTTTCAATTTGCAATTCAAAAGCCGTGGACTTATTTCGTTTCCCAGGAACGCAATATCCGTAATAAAATAGCCCAATTTCAGCGTGCGATGTACTGTAACGAAGGATGCTAATCAGTTTTCACCCGACCCAAGTTTGCGGTGCGGGCTCGACTCTGTTTTGTTACCATTACATAAAGCAGTCCACGTCGATGCATTGCAAAAATACAGTCGAAACTTGGTAACTCGAATCTCAATGAAAAACCTAAAATCTTTGTGTTGCGGAGGTTGTGTCATATCGAATTTTTTTAGTGAGAGAGGTTTAACAGTCGAAAATAGCTTAGAGAGGATTCGTACAAGGATTAATTTTTCAAATTATAGACGCTTGAAGACAGTCAATTTCAGCTTTTAAAAAACGATTATTTATTTAGAAAAATGAATGACAATTTTCGTCATATAGAGTGATTACAAAAATTATTTATATATAGCCTTATTTTCAAATGAAGCGCCTTTCTATCAGGTTTTACATTTCATGGTGCCAAATTTTTGATAATGTTTGAAAATTTTATTAAATTAAATTAATCTAAAATTTGATACAAAATTTAATTTACTTTGATCCAATTAGTTGGTACATAAATGCTGTAATAAATACAATGTTGCCTCAATACCTTTCGTAGACACTGTAGGTTGCGTGTGAGAAACACGTAGTATAATTTCAAGTTGTAAAGGAACTCATAGAACTACACTTTGACCCGCAGAGATTGAGCTTCATTCCAAATTTCACTTATACAGATAAAATAGCGTACTTAAAAAATGTGCTAAATAATTTGAAGTAAAGTAACTGTACATTTCGATTTGTAGAGCTTTACGCAACGGAGTGGAATAGTCTTATAGAGGTTTTTGAACTACAATAGAGATCCAATTCATCGATGTTTGACTACATAATGCGCGAAAGAAATAATCGATTACAATTTTGTTTTCACGTACGTTTACGATACAATATTGCATATTATATATTATGTACATATTAAAATAATATCAATATCACTATATTTTGCACGATACATTATGTAAAAGGGGAATATTAATATCTATTTTTTTATAAAAGACACGTATATGTATTTATACATATTCGTTGAATACACAATTTTTTCAAAATTAACATCATTTATTCAATCAGCATATTAAATAAGTAAAGGAAATCTTAGAAATGATGTTCGTTGTTTTGGAGTGAAACATACAATGACTTACAAAGATGAAAATATTTGTTGAGAAAAAGAAAACTTTCGATAGTAGATACAATGGAATCGGACATTTTATATGTTGCAGCGTAATAATACAAATATCAAGAAAACCATGATACAGAAATGCGATGTATTCAAACGGGGAAGAAATTAAATTATACTATACTCGTAGGTTCATAATCGGCGATTTTCGTTATACTATTAAATGTACAAATTCCTTACAATTGAAAATTTCCAAATAATGATTTTCGAAAGTTTTAGTTATTTTCTAACGGTTTCTTAGGTTTATCATATTCCTTAGCAAATTGGTTTATATTTTTACAAAAAATCATGCTCTTTTATTATGTTAATACATAAAATACAATATTGTAAATATCTTATTAATACGCTGAAATACTTAAAACTATTGTTTAATTGTTGTAATTGACAGTTTATTTTTCTGTTTTTTAGATGAAAAAGATTTTACTCGTATTTTTAGTAAATCACAAGTTCAACTGGCGTTATTTAAGCTTCCGTAATGAATAAGAATTTCCGTTGACAATGCCGGTCATCGCATACGTCGGAAAGAATAATTTTCCTAGGAAATGATATGCTTCCACAACGGAAAGGACCGATCCGCGTCGAGCAAATAAAACACGCACTTGTTATAATCGTACCCCTTCTAGACAGGCCCTCTCTCTCAGCCAGAAAGAATTTACGATACGATTTATTATCGATCAGAATGCCCGCTTAACATACATACAGGCTTTCTCCATAACCGCCACCCAATTGGCAAAGAGTTAATTCTAAGTGAAAAAAAATGGAAAATACGTTCGTGTAAGGTTTGCTCACGTGCAGGAATATTTTGGCCGAAAATTTTTGATTGTCAATAACTAAAACACAAAGCCGAAAACGCAATTCCTTTATTCTTGATTTTCGTCTTATTTCGGCTTCAAGAATTACCCCTTAAATTATGTTGAAATAGTAGCCGAACACCTTGTATAGAGTAACATTTTTTCATACAGCGTTCTGTTCTGAATCGAATTTAAAAATTCGCTTAGTATATGCAAATTTAACTAATTACTGATTAGATACGAATAAAGAATCAGAAAACAACTAGCAAATTTTTCCAAGACAATAGAATTTGAACGTGTTCAGTTAAGAACTGTTCTCATTCAGTAGTATTTGATCAATTTGTAAATTTCATTTGGTCAAAAGCGAAACATTATATAAAAATGCTCTATTCCGTATGTCGACTTGTTTTTTCATGTAGAATTGTCCTTTTGTCAAATGCTCATGATTACTGAGACATCCTGTATACATTTTCACATTGGTTTCAAATTTTATAAATTAGAATCATGACACTGAAGTTTAAATATAGCATTAATAAAATTTCAGAATGTTTTGTACAAACAAAATGTTTGATGTAAGTATGAACACTTTAAATACTTTCATGAGCCACCTTTCATGAGGTAAATATTATGCAGCCAAGATTATTGTTTCCGGTAGGAGGAGCGTGTCATGGCGTCTAGCGCTCTTCGTCTGTCCCGAGGGCTCTTGCGTTGGTCCACTGGTAAGGTAATAGAAATCGAGTAGGTAGTAGATGGATAAGGTGGAAACATTTTCTCGATCATCGAATCTCCCTCCACGGGTTTGCGTTAGAAATGGCCCTTGGGCCTCCTCGACACAAAGAAACGACCCTTTTATCTCCGATCTCGAAGATCTCGAGGATACGCCCGACTTCTCCAATCATTTGAGTCGAGTTCCTGTTATTGCTGTTTGTAATCGCCGCGTGCGCGTCGCCTCGAATGAGACGTTTTTGGAAAATAGAATGGTGGTTTTGCTTGTTGGTATTTAGATCTGTGGGGACGAATTGTGAATTTAGTGTTTTAGTACTGTAGAATATCGTAGTAGTGATAGATAGATTGCGTGTTTTTATGCATTTATGTGAAATCTAAAGGTGCAGAAATACACGCAATCTATATATCAAAAGTAGAATACTTATAATTTTTAACAGGCTTCTCTCTTTATGTTCCATATATTTTTGTACAATTTGTCTAAAGAGACATTTGACAATTTAGAATCAATGATAAGATATTAAGAGATACCGAGAATTTCTTATTTACATTTATTATAATGTTTTGATTTTTTCCTTTTTAATGTATGATTCATGTTTATGCTTTGGACAATAAAACCGATTCCGAAATTTGATTCTTTTATGTTAAAAAATAATTTTAAAAAAGATAAATAAATAACGTTTATCTTAGTTCCTCGTGCTATATATTGCATATTACGCTGTATTGTAACAATTTGATCAAATTTATACATATAGGAAAAACAACTAATTTTATTATGAAAAGTTTTATTTCTCATTGTATCTTTCACACGAGAGTCTCAGCTGAATGCTGCCCACATTTTCCATAGGTCTATAATTGATTGCCGCAAGTTCTGCCATTAAAATGGAAGTTAATTTAGAAGTATTGTTTTGTTATATCATATCTACAACTACTTATTCTATCCGTCGAATTGCCGTTGCAAAAAAGCTCGTTTCTCTTATTCAGCCGCGGTAACTGAAAATTATTTGTCTCTTATCTTATATTTCTTCTTCGATTCTTCTGGGTCCGTAGTCAATAAGCTACAAATGAGATTCCCCTCTTATTTGTCTATATATATATATATATATATATATATATATATATATATATATAACGTTGTATTTCAATAAAACGGACATTGAAGTATCGAAGCACTGAAAGCTACACAACATATTGTGTAACAAACTAAATCCAACAAATGAATAATTAACTTGTATTCTTTGACCAACTACGTAGTATATTAATTGTATTGCGAAATCATATTATAAAATTATTTCAATTCCCATTGCCTGAAAAATCATTTTCAAGCAAACAATATGCTCAAAATCATTAAGTATTATAACTTATCGGCTATCACAAAAAGTTTACAAAATGCCGTAAATTCACGTCAGCGGTAAGCAGAAACAGAATTTGAAATGACATGAATTCACGTCAGCGGCAACCAGGAACAGAATTTTAAATGACATGAATCACTTCAGCGGTAGCGAATGTGTTAATAAACTCTTTTAGTACATTTATAAATAATTTTCTTCAGAGAATTGCGAAAATAAGAGGATTTTTTCTGTTAGTATGCCTGCAACTGTACATATAACTTTCGAATTTTGTCAAGAGGTGTTGTTTAAATATTCTTTCATCAACTGAAATTATTATTACTCAAACTCTCAGTTCAATACAGTAATAAAGATTCTTGCTTATTCCATTTTTCCTATAAACATTATTATTAAATCATCGGTAAAAAAGATATCAATTATAAATAGTTTCATTCACTACTAAAAATACCTTTATTACAATAGAACTCTATATATAATAAAATAGTCAACAAATTCAAGTTTTTCACGCTCGTAACTGTAGGTAGCCACTTTGAAGTAAATAATAAATAACAAAAATTCTATCGATAAAATATTCGTAGGGCTGCATGATTCAACAAATGCAATGTATTATCAAACAAATAAAAAAAAAACGAGTAATCCGCATTTTATATTCCCAGGAGTTTCGCAATCGATAATGAAAATCGTTTCGTAGTCACTTGATGCGATGCATGGATGGTTCGATCGTACACAGTTAATGGACTAGAAAGTCTGGTGATTAGAAAAAAAGTTTCCCTCCAACGGTAAATTTCTCGCGGGGCTGACCTCTGCGTAATTTCGATCGCAATATCTTCTGCGATGATTGTTGCTCGATATATACAAGGTGTTTCGTAAAACTGTGTTAACTCAATATGAACAATGTATTTGGATTAGGTTATTTGATTTAAAAAAATACAGTGATCACTAAGATATTAGCATCTACCCTTACTTTCTAATGAAGCACTTATGTAATGAGCACTTATCTAATGAAGCACAATATGTAATTTCAAAAGTTCTAGGATAGCAAAGCAAACCTCTTCCTCAAGATGTTCTGTCTTGCAACATAAGACATAGACAATTATCTATGTATGTATACAAGATGACTTTAAAATATCTACAAATGTCTTTGTACAGTTTTAATTTTTCAAAGATATTGTTATATTTGTACTGAAAATGTGTTAAATTTTATTTTGTATAAAAATTTCCCGTGTAGCATCTTGTGAAATTACACATACGTAGTAATTTTTAATCAGTTACATCCAAGATATTTCCTATTTAGGATATTTGCTTTACCTTTTCCTTGATTAATAATTAAAAAGATTCGAATTATTCTAAGTACTGTGTTTAAATTGAAAGTTTTTGTTGGTTTATGATAGTGTAACGTAATACTAAAAACATTGGAGAAGAATAAAACGTTGGTATATAAATTTACCAAGAATATGTGTATTATCAAATTTTTAAATTTAGAGTTTTAAGTATTCTAAATTTATGTAACATTCTTTAATTTTGACCATTTATCTATAAAATTCCATTTTATGCGAATACTTTGTGGAATTTATGCGAAAATCTCAAATAATAAGGTTGCTCTGCAATACAATGCAGTGGTCATCCATCGCCGATTAAACGTAACGGTTTGATACAGAAACGGCGAGGATCGACGGCGAACGAGTAGTTAGTTAGAAAGGTGAAAGATCAATAGGAAGTCGTACCGGTGGATTTCTCGAACAAGTTGATACCTTGGCAATTCCGTTTACGAGGTCATCCAGCAACAAATTCGCCAAGGTGATCGAGAAGTTTCCTGTGAATCTAGTCACTGGTAATGACGGATTTCGTTTTAAAGTTGTTTTAGTTATAACATACAGTAATATGTTTTAGTAAATAACAGATATTTTAGTATATTACGTGTATTTCATTTTTTAAATTTCTTATTGTGTTTTATCTTATTTTATTTGCTTCAAAGAGGTACAGTGACGAACAAAAGAAAGTTTAGAAGATATCATTTCATTATAATTTTATTATAATCTTAGAAAACGGAATTATATTTTACAAGAGTAATGAATAGACGTGATATATATTCCCACAATAGATGACGGTTACTAACATGAATAGTAATCGCACGGGTAGGAAAGTATAATACCTAGTACAAAGTTACTAATGCTCACATGCAAGTTTCAATTTTGAACTTTCTTTTGACCACAACTCTATACTGTTTCAAGTAGTCGTGATGTCTTATAGGAGTTTAGATAATGAAGTTTTACAATGGCAAGCATATGTGTACTCATAAATTCAATTATATAAATGCATTGTGAGTAGTTTTATTTTTTTATGCAGCTTCAAAAACTTCACATGCAATATACATACACACATACATACATACAATATTGTACGTACATTTCGTTGTTAAATCATACATTTTTTGCTATTCTCATGTGAAACAATAATAATTGATCTATTATTACAAAATTAACAAAGTAACACTGAATCAACCAGAAAATTTTGGAAAATCATTTATAAGAGTTGTAAAGAAATAATGAATTGAAAATTATATACTGAAGTTTATAATCTTTTGACGTAAACCTCATTAAGAAAGCTCTTTCCACATAGGAATTCAATGAAGTCTGCGAAAATTTCAATCTGAATCATTTATAACATGTATGGAATCAAGGAAAGATAGAATGGAAAATCTAATAATATCTACTTGAGTTTGAGAGAAAAGTTACATTTTATTATTAACAGAATATGTTGTTATTATTAATAGAATGATTTATTGCCAAATAAATTATTGACAAGATCCTTATTATAAATAGAATATAAGATATATAAATTCTTTATAATCCATGGTTTCAAACGGCGTAGTAATTATAAAGATTTTTATAAATTTAATGACTTTTCAGGTTTATTGCATTTTTTATAGTCCTAGTCTAATACGTTATATACCATTTCACTCATAGGAAGGAAGGGATTTCACTTATACTTGAAGGAACCTCGAAATCCTTATTAGGGAGTTGATAATAAGTTCCGTACGAAATCATAATAAACGTCCTTAATTAATTTCCAGGTTAAAAATGATTAATTATCGTGCTATTAATTGCGAAAAAACAGGTTGAATGGGTATATAATAGTAAAAGAGAAAGAAAGAAAGAAGTGGAAGAAAAAAAGGCCTTCGAAAAGTTGACTGGTGGTAGAAACTCGATAGGAATCGAAAGCGACAGGCTTATAATAACTGGTTGTTGCATGAGAGATGGTTGAAACGACCCTCATTGCTCTTCGTACTATTTCTAGTAGTCCATTAGTTGGTCGAGTAAGTGAGGAAAAATGTAATAAACAGCGACACGTCGCGTCTTCCATAACGATATAGAAGCGTCGACACCGGAGAAAGATTAAATTGCCACTGCCACTATCACTATCAACCCTCCTTTCACCCTTTCCAGTTTCCTTTTTTCTTTCATTAGAAGTCGAGAAAGATGCTCGCGATCAAATTTACTCCGAGACTTTTCATCCTATCTTTCATCTTATGCTTTGCTTTGTGCTAGTCTTCGGATTTTTGGAGGAATTGAGAATTTTGTCTTGATATCTTTCAGTATTGTCTTTTTAGTATCACACATACATATGATTATTTGGAATTTATATATACTATTAAAAGTTATTCGTATATTTCTTGAATGTATTGCAAGTGAGTATGTATATTACGATTGACAATTGATATTTTACGATACAGAAATTTTTCAACTAAAACTGAAGTATGTCTCAGGTATACGATTCACGTATTATACACGTATCAAATAAGAAATACTTATAGAGATAAATCGATATTCGAGATGTTATAGAGGAAAATCGTATAAGATGCTTAAAATTTCATGAATTTAATTGTTGACTCGTTCTTGAAGTCATTAATTATATTGTAAATTTTTATTTTCAATATGTTGTTGTGTAATCATCAATCACTTGTCATTTAATCATTTCGTGATTTGCTAATTTTGTAAAACGTTGTTATATTTACATCACAATGGAAATTTTGATTATACTTATTTATGCATTAAAAAGTTGCCTATGCTTGCGACATCAAGCGTCAAGAAAAATTAAGAAATTAATAAACTGCTTGTAATAAATTTAAAAAAATTTAAATTGTATTATATATATTAAATTAGAGAGTCTCTTATATTGTTAGACATGTGAGTAATTGTACCGCAATCCATAATCATTCACATGGTACAAATCTAATGTATTTGGAATCAGTGTGAATACCGTCAAAAATTGCATTTCACTCGATCTATAGTATAAAACTAAAGTATATCATCTAAATAAATAAAGTGGTTAAACCCACATACACTGCCAAAATGTATATATATGTCGGGTTGGCGTTAAGAATTCTCTTATTGGTACCCGCATGCATGGTACACATAGTCCACTTTAACATTGACCGGAATTACGTCAATTGCATTTCTATAAAGTGAAACTTTAACATAGAACTACAAGAACAAAAAAAATTCATCTAAAGAAAATGAGTTAATCATCTTTATATTTATACGTCAAGTAGTATTCATTGTTCCTATTGATATCCGTATAAATATTATATATATGTACATACGTATAATATAATAATACATAAGTACTTATACATATATAATGGTGGACCGTCCGGATATTTATTATAGCATAAATATCCTACGATGTCTACAGATTATCTGAAACAATTTCCAAACTTTTAATTGTAATAATTTTTGAACTAGTACAAGTTTGGAGTACAAATAACTTAATACATTTTGTAGAGATTAAAAAAGCTGCAACGGCTAGCCCAGTTAAAAGTATTAAAACTACTAGGGTTCTGTAAAAAAAAGAGCAGTCGCATTTTTCCGATGCATTAATGCATAAAAACACATTAAATTATTTCTAGATTATGTATTATTGGATACTAGTCAATTTTGACTTATAGTATCTTCATCCATCTCTAGCTGTTTGGAAAATACAATTTGCCCCAGTTGTATTGGATAGTCAGTATGTATATAATATAAAAGTACATATACTGTACATGAGCCGTTCAGAAGCTTTGATTAACTTCGTAAACTGAAAAGTACAAAAAAGTGACGACGTTACAAACATTGTTTCTTAAATTTAGCATAAAATTTACTATGACGCCTTCAGTTTGGTTTCAGGTTTTACCAATATAATTATAATAATTGTGTTTTACTGTGGTATTAATAAAATTTCGGAATGTTTTATATATCTTACATTACATTATACTATTGTAAGAATAATGTATTATAATCGATACCCCTTCACGTACAGATTCCCGTTTCGATAGATAAAAAGTCTCGGTGATAGGTGAAAGACGATAGAAACGGGTTTTACAGTTACAGCTTGGTGTTTACGAGTTCCTTTCTGTCCTCCTACAAGATACAAACGCTATTTGTGCGTGCAAAATCGGGCGCGTCAAACCCTCACTTTTCTTCCTCTTCTTTCGTTGTCATCGTCGTCGTCGTCTTCGTCGCGAAGAAAAAAACAACGTGGACGACGACGACGGCATCATTGTATTAACACGGTCGAATGGAAATTACAGCGACCTGGTCATCTGGACGTTTCGTGGGCGCGTTTACGACGTCGTTTCCCCACTTTTAATGAACAATGAGCGCAACGAACGTTTTCTCTATGGCTCCGTTTTATCGCCGTCGTACCGGATAATAGTACGCTAGTACACTTTACGTTTTTCTATTCCTTCTCTCTTTCTATCTCTCATGATCTTATTTTATTTTCTCAATATTAAGAATTCTTTCAGAGATTTAGGAATAATTTTTCATTGAACCGTCGTTTTATTTTTAGTATTGCAGGCAATTTATTTACATTTTCGTTTTCCATTCCACAAATTCATTTGAAACATTTTATTGTGTATTTCGTGATTCCGTATTATTGTGATTCCGGTTAGGCCCTGTATTTGTCATGGTTTTACAATGGTACTACGTATCTATATCATAGTATGATTGCATATTGTATTACGTGGGTCTAACGGAAAGTGTCTTTTTAGTTTGATTAGGGGAAATCACTGCGAATGGGCTCTAAAGGGAGCGGTAGGGGAGATTCACTATCGCAGAGAACTATCGTTTTTCTGTTGGTGGTCATTTAGTGATTTCTTCCTTGTCCGAGGAATTTTATTTGTGAATAAATTTAGTTTTTTCTAAGTACAGTTAAAGAGATTACATGTTATTATTTATTACTATTTTTCTTTTTTCATAGACTTTCTGCCCCCTCGAGTTAAAACTAACTTCCCGTTATATTTTTCTTTGCTTTACACTTATGGTCTACTTCTCCAAGCTTAACATTTTTTGTACTTAATATTTAGACTTAAAACCTGCAACCTAAACTTAACCTTAAATTGTTCTTATATTCTTTATTCTCTACGCTTTTACTACATATATTCTCGAAGCGCTCAAACTTCAACAATATACACATCCAAACAGGAACATAAAATAGACTGCCTCTTATTTAATAATATTATATTTTATTTAAGTAATTTAAAATAATATTGAATATTTTTACAAATTAGAGTTTGTAATATCTTGAAAAAATCCATAAATAAATATGGTAATTATTCGGAACAGGAACGACCTCATCGTTTGCAATGACTGTCAAAAATTTTGTCAAGGTCAACATTCTGAAGAATCTTTTCCTACACATAATCGTACTCACGCCCTCATTACTAAGATAGTCGCAAAGAATTTCAATTAAATTTAGGTTACGATTATATCTCATTCTGGAGTAAGCAGCCGCATTTTTATATGACCTAATCTAAACCATTCATAATATAGATAACCATTTTTAATGTTGTATGTATAAAAAAAATAGAAGAATCAATGAATCGTAGGTTGGACCAGAGTTGGGAACGCTTGAAGTAATTCTCGATGAATCAATTGATGTATGGAATGTTGTACTTTATTTTGATTTCTGTTCGGTGAAAAATGTGTCATATATACGTCATTGAAAAATTATATACAGAATAAAAGGTTATAAAATGAATTGTTAAATAATACATATAGTATGAAATATAAATTACATTATAATTCGAAAACTGATGCCACGTCACAGTTATATGTATAGAAGAAAAAATGTTCAGAACATTGATCTTGACAATATATTTTAACATATTTGAATTTTAATATTTGTAGTTAAAATGACATATTTGTAGTTGCTTGGGTTTCGATCGTGTTTTTTACTTAAAGACGAAAATAAAGAGATGTATCCTCTTATTAGTAAGTATATAAATAGAGAAAGTTCTAATTTAAATTGTAATTATTGCTTGAAATAAAAATTACAAAGTCGTTTTATATTTATGGTGCTCCAAGGTACATTTTTAATTTCATATCATAGAAAAAATACCATAGAAGTACTAATAGAAAGAAATGATTATAAAAATATATACATAAATATATATATGGTTATCATTGTAAATAATTAATAATTTTCATAGATTCTCTTGCGATATAGTGTTTTCGGACATTTTTTTATACTCTTCTCTAAAATCAATGTATAATAATATTTAGTTTACTATCAGTTAACTACATCATACTTTTCCATTAACTTGTATCTGCTTTATCGACAAAGAAACATACGATGCCAATAACATGCACCCTTTACAAAATGAAAGACATAGTTCCTTGCGATCGGTCGTAAAAGTTTTAAACGTCAATGCATTAACTCAAGATTTATTAGCACTAAACCGCACTTTATTCGTGAGTAAAACAAACGAAAATATGTACTATGGTTATCCATAAAGACAAACGAAAGACTTAAAATAATAATTTCTCCTGGCTTCTTTCGCTGAAATAAGATTAGTTCATTTTCTACTGGTATTGTATATTATATTATGTATTATATGTTCGTATATTTCGTTTTTCAAAAATATTATTTAAATTAGAAAATGCTCAGTAACGAAGAAACAGAGACACTTAAGACTTCACAATTAACAACTTTTATTAACAAATTAACAATACAAAGATTCTCAACGATTTTACAAGCTGCGTTTTCTATGCCTGTTCTTCTCATGTAATTCTGTCTCTTCTGTTCTGTCCTTTAACCAGTAAATTATTTTCCAATGCTCCCTCTCTTCGTGACAATATTCAATCTTCTTCAAATTAAGAACATGTGAAATACGGATTTCAATTTCACTACAAATCGAACTTCGACATATGCATACATATATTACAGAGTTACGTATATCTAGGTATAAAAAACTAACTTGTTACGATCAATTTTTTATGGAAGCAAAGTTCTTTTAGAATATTTTTATATAATGAGCCTCTCATAAGTCAATCTGATCAATTCTACTTTTTATACAATTCATTTTCATCTGTTTTATCAGTTGTATCTGTTTTACTATTGCACATTAGCATTTAAGAATCAGTTGAATCACATAATATGCTATTAAACGCAATTACGATAATAATGAGGAATAAAATCACTCCCAATCATTGATAATTTTCTAATTAAAACACGTCCGTTTGAAACAAACAAACAAACACATACATACACACACGCATAAATATACAAATATTAATAGAATAATGTATAATATAATAATAATATAATAATTAACGTAATAGAAAATATTAATATAATTTCCGACTCACACTGAGTTCTAAAGGGTTAATTATATCAAGCTTCCCTTTCTACATACATAGAACAGTTACTCAGCTAGGACAGTAAGTTCCTTTCCATAATTCGGAATAGTCCGACCACTCAGCGTAGAAAATCGTCGGCCACGAGAAACTTTCTAAGTGCAGACTGCATAATCCATTGCATGTCGACGCGTGCGCACGTGTTCACGTTCCAACTCTAGCTATTGTGACGCACATAAACAATCATATAACAACGTATACAGTTGTCTGTGTGTTTGTACGCGGTCAACTTTCAACTTCGATGGAAATGTAACAGGTAGTACGGCGAGGGAAATGTGAGAAAGTAATGATGCTTTGTCACATGTATAATCCGTTCTTTCAACCTTGATGATACGATATGTGATAAAGTTCGTCAGGTTTGGAATTGGTTTTTTTTTTAAATGGGATCTGCCCGCGGAGGTATTATGAAAGATTAGTGAATAGTGAAAGTTTGGTTGGTTGGCCATTTGTGGCATGGTTGATAGAGATGGAAAATTGTACTTCGCGCACTTATATGTTGAACTATTGAATTTGTAGAATATATGGTGCAATAGAGAAATTGGAATTCTTTTTACTTCATCCTTAAATAGTATCGTTGTATTGTAGGTGACTATAATGATTTATGTTAGATTACTAAAATTTAGGGAATTTTCTCTTCTTTTGTATTTTAATATAAAAAAGGTAATTAATACAAAAATAGATTATATATATTTAACATTTCTAACATATATTTAACATTTTCCACCCGATGCATGCACTCATTTCTACATAAGATAATTTTAGAATGAAATGAAGTGTAGGATTATGGTTCATAAGATAAGATTTAACATGACTTTACTAAATTATCCAGTAACACGAATTACACGAAGATGCAGTGAATTTATAGACCTCTATTTGCTACTTTGTTTCTCGATAAATTATGAAACTCTATGAATTATGAATTTATTATGAATTTCAAACAAGTGAGATTTCTCGTAATAGAATTTTTAATTTCAACAAAAGACCATCGTTTTAAAAGTTGCATAAAAATCACATAAATTTATGAAATCTTTATTTTATACTAATCTTATTTAAATGTAAGGGAAACAAAATATTACGCAAGTATAATATTGTTCTACATCGTGTTACGATTTAATAGGATGGTTTTAACAATCTGCGTTTTACGAATTTTTCTGATAATGCTAATAAAATATTCTTTATCTGATATAACAATATAATTATTCATATAATTATTCCATGAGAATTGATTAGTAAAGGTTATACAAATACTATTGTATAAATATCTAATGTTATTAAATTTGTTAGTGTAATAAATATGTACTGGGGTGTGTCATATTAATAATTTGATTATTAATAATATAATAAAATTGTCTTCTAAATATGTTTCTATTGATTGTTATTCTGTATTGATTAAAAAATGTCTTTTTAACGATTTAAATCGATTATTACGTTTTATATATAAGACCAGAAAATATCCTAATATTTGAGTCTCTCTCAGAGGCTAAACTAATTAATTCCACTTTTTATTAATTTCTTATCTTCATCACATAATTACACGATTAGTCCAATCTCAATAGAATCAAATAGAGTCTAAGGTAGATTTAAAAACAGTGTTTGTGATATCATCACTTTTACGTATTTTTCAATTTGTGTAGCTAATTAATATGATTTCTGTAATTGACATTTGTAACCTTATAATAATTTCTAATTTAAATTCTTCACCTATAAGTATAATCTACAAAAAATATATAATATAAAAATGATCGCTCGTGTATGTAACAAAACACACACACATAAAAAATTTAAATAATAACAATTTTCAAAACGACTCATTTGTTTACATACACGTGTATAGAACATTTGAAGTGGTATTATGTAAAGGGTTTCGGAACTGATGAAAGTTTCTCATAGCTTCTGCGATTGTTCAGAATAATATAAATTAGATTAGCTTCGATAATGTCTGTCCGTTGGCCAGCTTCCAAAGCTTCAACATTACGTTTCATCAGTCTTTCAGAGCACAGTGTTCACACTATTTTTCACTTTGCATGCCGCGATCGTGTACGTTGATGGATGTTCTGAGAATGTCCCTTGGTGTCCCACGAACGAATAGAGATAAATCTGAGACAGTTTGTACATTATCGTACGCGATACTTCAACCTGACAAACGCTCGGTTTACCGTCCGTATTTTCTAGGAATAATTATTAATCACAAATGGATACGAGCGCGTGTTTAGATTCCACGAGGCTGCTCACCTACACTTGGAACCAAACCAAAAACCAATTTGAATTGAAAGGTATAAAAATTTACGATTTTTATTTTGAATTTACGCTATTCGATTTTTATAGATTAAAAATTATTATAAATTATAAGTGAGGAATTTAAATTATAAATTACTAGGTAATTATCGTTATTTCCACCTCACGGATTTCAATAATTTTTTAATATCTTATAGAAATCAACATTTTGAACAACTTTTTCCTTTACATATAACCACTACTCGGCCTCAGTTTCCGAGAAATCTGCAAAAGCTGTCGGTACTATTCAGTGAATTCTGCCTATAATTGTGCATCCGTGACAGCGTATGCATCAGTTTGGTCACCGGCCGCCGCACTGTGAGGCGGTCGAATAAAATAGCATCTATCCCTAAACTATAAACGAAAGATAAAAATCAGGTTTGAGACTTATCCGGCCTCCTCACGGCACGGCGAAAAATAATCAATACTAACGCACACGTCACAAGATACGTATTACAGACGCACAATTATAGGCGGAATTCACAGTTTTTTTATAAATATCTCGGAAACTATATAAGACCGAGTGACACCTACATGTACAAGTAAAAGTTATTCAGAATCATGTCCCGGAGAACATAAAAAATTATCGAAATTTAAAAGGGCGGGAGCTTTCTAAATAATTATCAAAAATTTTACAATCTATTTTAAATGGAGTTACCATATCGCAAAGTTTGAAATATATTATTCTTGAAAAAAAGAGAGGAACAAATCTACTTACAAATCTATCTCAATAATTTAAAAATTTAATCCTTTGCGCTCGAGAGGCGACTCTCAGTCGTTACGGCGTTTCATGCGGCAACTCGAGTGGCGAGTGAGAAGCAACAGTCTCTGTTTATGCTAGATTTCGACATCTCCAATTGATAAGAGCGCAGTATTGGTTCGTAAATAGGTTCATTAGATTTTTATGCTCTTTGTTAGGAAGTGTAAAGCGTTACACTTTAAAATGGAGATAAACTATTTAATCCCAAATTTTTTCGAAACTATGGTTCTGACAACGTTTTCGACGTTAATTCAAATTCGGTTATGGAAAAATTACTATAGTTTATAAACCCTAAAAAAATGGATTTCGGAAGTGAAATTAGCTCAAATGAAGATGAATTTGATTTTGAACTGTTGAGAAACGAGATCGATTGTATTCATGAAAGAATTATTGATAGAAAAAATGGAAGCAGTGATGGAGATAGTGATACTGTCATCACATTCAATTTGGCAAATATGGCATAATGTCACCAAGGGAGAATTTTGGCCAAACCAAGGATGTATCTTGGTGAATGCTTTATAAATTATCATACAAAAAAATACAGTAATTAATATTACAAAATCATATTTTCAAAGATGTAAATATAGATAAGTTATTAGAATATAATGTTTTTGTAAATTAATTTGTATATAAAATCATTTTATGCTACCTGTAAGACATTCATCACATATGCGCAAAATCATCTCGAGTTTCTACTTAGCCTGACTGAAAAAGTCGACGAGCGCAAAAGATTAATAACATACGATAATATGTAATGGAAGCTCACTATATCTAGAATAATTTTGTATTATTAATTATACAGAATTAAAAGCAAATCTAATTTCCTGTAAATTAAAAACAGTTTTGAATCTTAAGAAAGAATCTTAGTTTCTGCAACAATACAGTAATACAGAAATTCTAACTTTGGTATCTGATAATAGAAAATGTTCAATTTCTCTAAAGAAAAGATTAATAAAATAGTAATATAACCAATAGAACTGCATTTAAATTTTCCATGATACGTACAATAATCAAAGGAACAAGTAATTTTTGCTCGGGGAATTCCATGAACGATGACAGAGTGGTTATGACAAATCAAGCATCAGGCCAACAGGATGCAGAAAGAGAGGGCGAGAAAGAAAGGGGGGAATAACAAGTCGACGAAGAGAAAATACCGATGAGACTTCTCAACGCGATACAAACGTAGTTAATGACTGGTTCGTTAATCTAATCTAGCCGATAATAATAATACGTGAAAATGATATTGTATATTCCGGTGTCTGATTACCAGACTTATTACCAGACAGATATATGCCGGAGCTTCTTTGTCGAATTGACGGAATGCAAGCGAAAGAAAGATAGCGAAAATTTTACTACTCATCTTGGAGGTTTTATAATTTTTTAAAATTGTAATCGCATGCTTAACAGCAGATAACAGTAAACGAGAAATTAAATTTAAAATTGGAATTCGATTTTTGTCTAATAGAATGATATAGAATTTAAAGAATTAGTCGTAATAATAAAAGTTTTAATATGTTTGTAATTTTATTTTATAATTTTAAATATTGTCTGTTTTTGAGATATTGAAAAGGTCTTGAGATATGTATTAAGTTTTAATACTGTGCTTACAGGAGTTTCTGGTTATGAGGCCACTGTATTAGATTAATTCGATACATTATAAGAAGGATTTTCTATTGTTTCAAAATTAAATTCTTTTGTTTACCTAAATATTCGGAGTGCATATTTATAAAGATAAGAAAATAACATTTAATAGAAGAATGTAAAATGATGTGTTTGAGCTTTTCTTTTGAAATTACGTACTAAAGACATATATATGGAGATACTTTTAACAAAATTTAATGTTAACTTTTACATTTACTATATTTATTTTGAGATTATATTTATTGACATATATATTTATATATTTCCATTTTATTTTCATCTTGATTATAATTATTTATATACAATATATTTATACAAACATAGTAGAGACTATTATCTGTTCTAGTGTTAAAAGAATTTAAATAAATTACACCGATATATTTAAGTTGACTTTGTCCAATAAGTAACAATATAGACCATTACTAAGGCAATGGTATTCATTAAAAATCCACGGAACGGTACTTTTCTTTATTAGTACTGGGTCCTTCCTTGCAACCGCACGACGCGGCGGTTTCTTTAGCTTGCAAGCGGTTTATCATAACATCGGTCTCTTAGTGATTTATATGTGAAACCTTTTCGCTCTAGTTTTATTTTTATACTAAGGTAGATTTATTTCTGACAGTATATACGCTTGTGCATTTACACCGTGTTACAGAAATTGCAAATTTATCGTTATTGAGATCTTCTTATCATTCATGTTGAATAAGTTAACTGTATGTGATACTGCAATACTATAAAATGAATGATAAAATATATAATAATTTTATGTTGTAGGTTTATTAAAGTTTTTCAATTCTTTACATATGTAAAAAGAGTTTGTGACTCGGATGAAAATTAACACAAAAAGAATATGTTTTATATTCATAAGAATTGTCGAACTTTCGGTATTTTTATTATGATACAATTACTTTTATAGAACTGCTCAATTACAATAATTATGTTTTGATTAATTTCTAATAGAATTTATTAAATATTATGTTTATAGGACAGTAGAATTAATGATAATGCAATATAATTTGTATAAATATTAAAATTTACTAAATTTACCGTTTGCAATAAAATATTGCAGTATAATATAGAATTTCTTAAACATTATTTCTATGGTAGATTAGTAAATTGCAGATATTTATTCTGAATTGTTCGCCATCTTATAATATGTAGTGCCAAATTGTTAAAACCGACAATTTCTAACTTTCAATCACCATCAATACGTGGAAGTCGCAATTTGGAATCGAGTCATTGAAATGTTGTTTCGATCCACGGCGAAACGGATAACGATCAGGTAGAATGAGGGGTCTGGACGTTCACGGCCCCTCATCCTGAAGAGAGTCGACGCGAGTAGTTTTCATTAGGACTCGAATTGGCCTCGGAGAAGCGTGGTTTGGTTGGATCTTGCACGGAGGGCCGTCTAAGTATATCCATGTTATTTCTGGCGGGAGCTGACGCACTGTTTCTCTCCTCATCGCCTCTCTCTTCTCTATTCGCGTCTTCCAAAGAATTATTCTCGTGTAAGCAAAGCACGATACACTTGGATCGAAATTATTTCGCTTCTCGAGAATTCGATGTCTGAAGCTGATCTTCTTTATAGTGTTCATTGCCACGGTTCCTGATGATTTTTGAAGAAACTGAAGTTGCGAAAAAAAAAAAAAAGGAAAAAACAGCAAGGCTGATTTATTTACACTATATACATCTATTACACTTATGTAGATAGAGATGAAGGATTTCATGCCAAGTATCAATTAATATTAACATAACTCTTGAATATGTAGAAAATTGTGAGAACTTATTATAGTAGTATTTAACTGTAGTTAATCATGTAACACCTCGATATGAGAATATTAAGTTTATAATCATGGAAATATGTATTACAGTACGCATCTTTCCAATTTAATCTAATGATTAGCTTTCGAATAATGTAAATACATAGAATGTTGCTTTTCATTATTAAAGACGTGGTATTATATAAACAAAAGTACCATACATTTACTATACATTTTAATATGCTCTTTGAATTCATCTTAATGCCCCGTATAATACAAAAAAGGTACCAACATGTTTCATTTATATAGTTATACATATAGTTTCATTTATAAAATTCAAATCGAAACCAATATTTTAATGTTATGACTAGCAATATTTTTAAAATTACGAATAAGTGAAGCAATATTGCTCTCAATGCCTTAATTCGCTTTATGCTTTGATACCTGTTCCAAATTGTATTCGATGCTATTTATTGCAGTAATATGATTGCTTCTACGCAGGGTTTGGCCAAATGGCATGTATATACAAGTGGATATAATATAATGGCTTATAAAAAAATAAGAATATGTAGAATAACATTTTTTTATATGTCGCCTTATCTTCAAGGATATCCAGTTTGAAAATTTATTAAGTATCGGACGAGAAAATGTCGTTCTATATTTTGTATTTACCTACATGCTACCTGTCCCCAGTCTCTCGAATTCGTTAAAGTTGGAATTGGTTCTGATGAATATATTCGTAAATGGAAGATTGAAACTGAGTTAAATTATTATAACTGAATAGTAGTATTTAGTTGATATACAGTCACTTACAAAAGTCCCCGTATCTCCTATAAAATGATTTTTATTAAAATAAATGAAAAATAAAATACTACAAAGCATTATTATGAAGTTGGTACGTTATCTACCAGAGACTGAAACTTGTTTTGTTGTTGCTTTGTATATAAGAACATAAATATGTTGTTTTATGACGCTATAGTCTGAAGAGTTATATTATTGTTTTATCTGTTACTATTATTATATTTTCATTACATTTCTAAAGCCTTTTAAAAAAAGTCATTGGAAGTTTCATTCACAAAGATTTTTGCGTCTTCATTATAATAAAATTCAATTATAAACTACTACTTTTTATTAATGCTATTAATGAAAGTCAATGATACGAACTTTCAACTTCTTTCACAAGTTTTATAGCATTCTTTAATCAGTTTATAATGAAAAAAGTATATATAATCCTGTTAATATTAGTTACGAACTCGAAATCAGTCAGATTGAAAAATGGTAAGTTTATGCTGCATGAAATTAAGTTAGATCCAGCAATAAACGAGTGAATAAAACAAGAAGATAACTGTACTTTCAGTTATAATTAAGATCCAAGGGCGAGGTAAACAGTATACCATCGTAAATCTAACAACGAATACAATAGAAGTGGATGCAAGATAAAGAATAGTGCATTATCCATGAATATAAATGTTCAACGATTCGTAGATTTCTTTCACATATTTTGGAAGTATGTATTGTAAATGGCATACTTAGTTAACTAAGTCAATTACAAAGATTATCGTATTATCTTTCTCTACGAATTTGATATCAAATAAACAGTATACTGCAGATTAGAACATTATTTGAATAAAACATTTGAGCGATCATTATTTAAAAAATATATGATCTTATGTAATTAGTTTGAAATAATTTACGATTTCAGTAAATGTTTATTGACAAAATTTTTCAGGTAGTTACTAATTGCATTATACACATTAGCATTATCAAAAAGTAATTGAAATTAAAATAATTTTGAAGTTAAATGTTGTCACGTTTTAAGCACAATGATTTGGATATATAATTTATGATACAAACGTATACAAAATATAATATTTAAAACTCAATTCATAATTTTCATAGAAATCTTATTGATTTATAACAATGTAATTTTAGGAATTTGAATGATACTTTTGCAAAACATGTAGAAAGATTTTGTATTTCTCTTGTAATTTAAAATAATTTTCCTTGTACTTTGACTTCCTTGGTATAAGTTCTATCCTTTATTACGCTAATTAGCAGTTTTAATGCTAAATGTGGCAATACTTCTATTTTTATATTAATGTATTCTAAATTTATCCTTGGATTTATTCTTCACAATTAAATCTCGAAATTTGTTCTGCACAATTTTATCTGTTTCTTTAATGCTCAAACCTAACAGCTTACAAATTTCTCAAAACATATCAATAAATTTCTCCAGTCTCACAATTAACATTCTAAAAGCGTTATACACGAAAAATATTCCAAAAATCAATCAACGTGGAAGCTTCTTTTATCCTTGAATCTAGTTTTGGCAAGGATAGGCAGCAACGAAGGCAAGTAATAGCCGCGTAAAAGCCAGGCAACGATTCTCGTGGAGAGAGAAGCAGCAAGCGTAGCAGCGCTGCGTGCGTTACGACGACGATCATGGGTCCCCGTGACTTCATGGCTCGACATGAATTATTCATTGGGGCCGTGGCAGCCGTTGGGCCCTCCGCTCACGTGATCCACCGTCAGATTGTATAGCCAGTCTATACATATGTATACAACGCACCTATGATCGCGTGTGCGAGCGTACGCGCGAGCATCGAGCATCCTCCGCCTTCTCTCCTTTCTCCTTTCGTCACTCATTTTACACTACCGCTTATAAGTATCCGGACACTTTGCTCGATTTGCAATAACTGTACGTAGCCATTACGAAAATGTGCGAATTAATGAGAAATTAATAACAAAACGCGATAATTATCACTTTCTTGTGGAATTAATATAATGAATTGAAATCAATGAAAATGGAATTAATGAAATGAATTAATGATTGTTTTAAACTGTTTACTGAAATTGTTGTTGGCTGTGGGTTTTGGGATTATAATTTTTTAATTTATCATAACAAATCGTGCAATCAAAAGATATTCTACATGTGTGTAACATCAACACTGTTATCATTAGACTGCCCATATTTATGCTAATTCATATTTTTATGAATATAATTAAAAAATGGGATGTAGAGAATTGTTTCATCCGGGATATTATAATAAATGCTATAATCTAAATATTTTATATATTTTTGCATACGTGCATTTTATAGGATTTTGCAGATTCAAATTTCCTATAGATGTAGAAAAATTCGTAATCTAATTAATCGCTATTATCCCCTAGATTATAAATTCCCAAAGAGTAGAGCGCCAAATATAAGAGTGTAATATGATATAAAAAGAGAATAAAATATGAGTAGTGTACATATTCATTAGGAGAATTTTATTTATCGAAAATTGCCGCGTGAATAATCCAAAAATGATCATTTCATAAAAGTTTGAGAACCTGTGACAGAGATAAACCACAAATAATAATTGCTTGTTATATTAATTATCCCATAATATGTAATCATATATATTATGTAATAGTATATGTAATACTAGTGTAATATATATATTACGAGAAATTTGAACATGCAAAATTGTACATAATGCGTATAATATGCAAAGATATAATATCCAAAATAATGTATATATTATAATATTTGGCAAATAAAGCAAGATTCTATTTAAACTATTCCTTTAGTTATGTTTACGAAACTATAAAAATGCACAAAATTCAGCAGACTATTTTTAATTGTACATATAGTTATAAATGCATACATATTTCTATCGTTCTAAAAAATCTAAAATTCGTCCTTGTCCAGTAAAAAATATGCAAATGAGTATACTTTAATGTCTTTAATGGGTACAGTTAGTAGATATATATTTGACATTTACGTTAATATTATTTTTTCTCATTCGTTTTAATGTTATATAACGTGGGCAGTCCAAGAGGCAGACCATGCCAAACGAACGATTAACCTCGAACTTGCCACGACCTCCGACGCCCGTTTACGTTTCCCATCCGCTTGCTCTCAGTATTCTGTGGAACCAGCGAATAGTTTCATTTGCTTAATAGTCGTCGATCACGATCAGTCTCCGGTGCCTGTTTTCATATCATATCATGTTTGTAGCAATTTAACTCCAAATTAAACGTTTATTCCGGTCTGTCCTCTTGATTTGATCTCATTCGACTTTTAGTTATTATATAACTTCTGTTATGATATTAGGATTGTCAAGAATTGCTGATATTTATGTTCATATTTACTGGCTACCAAAATTGTCAAGATTTACAGAAAAAGAATTTTTAGAGCAAGACAAACATACGAAATGTAAGATACGAAAGTAATACTAAATTTTGAGAATTATGAAAAAATTCAAAAGCGAAAATTATGAAAATATTGGGAAATTACATAAAGCTTCGAAATTATTAAAAATGTCGAACGCTGCTAAAAAAACTTCAAAGATTACAAAAACTGCAAAACTGTACAAAAGATATCATAAATTACTGAAAACTTGGAAATATGTCTGTGATATTAAACAATTTGAAAAGTTAAAAGTTACGTAACACTGCGAAAATTATGAAAAATTTTAGAAGCTAGGTTTTTTAAAAACAATTTTTGTTTTTACCTACGAAAAAATTGAGAAGCTAGAAAATTTTCCTAAAAGCTTATTTGTATTAATCGTATTGATTAAGGCGATAGTTTTTAGTTAAGGTCTAGTGTTAGAATTGTGATACTAAAGGAGAGGATTGGCGGAGTGAGGTATGTTTAACGATTTCTTGAAAATTAGCCGTGGATTGTCTAGAGTCTAGGTGGAGCGTGAGAAGAGAATACAGGGAGAAAGAGGAGATGGTAACGGCAACGATGAGAAGTAGCTTAGCGTCATTGAAAGGTCAACACTATCAAGTGCACACTTGTCGCCCGGCTCGTTTACAATGCACGCTGCATCCCGAGCGGCGAGCACGTCGCTTTTCTACGGTTCGTTCACCCCGTACCGAAATTTCTTTTCAAAGTATCGCGTTCCTCGCGGACAGGAAGAACGTCCAAGGCTACAGATTCCTCTTCAGTGCTTTGTAGGGTCATTTACAAAAAACGAAATATATGTATTTAGAGTTATATAATTCTTTATTATTCGTATAAGAGGTGAAGAACGTACAATATATAAAAATATGCAATATATGATAAATGTAGAACGTGCAAAAAATATAAAAATATAGAAAATTAAATTCGGTAGAAGCATGGCGCATTTACTAAGAATAGAATATGTATATGAAGTGGAATGTAATTCTTAGTGTTGGTATATGGCATATAAGAATTTTATATGGAACTATACGCAATACATAAAAATATAAAAAATCGTCGATTCGCTAGAAGAACGAGACATCTCAAAGATGGTCAGTTTTGAGATACCTACAAAAATTGACTAAAAGTAAAATATTTAGTAGAATTCAGTACAATATTCAGTACAATATTCAATAAATAATATTACAATATATAACGTTCCAAGTATTGTTTATATATGTAATATATAATATATATATTTTATATTTACATTTTGTAATACTGTAATATTATTTATTGTTTACTATATTATTGTAATATTTATCATATTTACATTATATACATACAATATATATTGTAATATGTAATATTATATAGTAAACAATATTCAAACAATATTTAATACAGCTAATTATCTAATAAAATCATATTATCCAACAAAAAGAATATCGCAATTCACAAAAACTGCTTAACTTTTTTTCTAAGTAGTAAGTAATATACATAAACAATATTTTTCTTTCAATTCAAAGTATATTAATGGAATTATATAAAAAGAAAAATATTTTTATTGTTAGAAGGTTGAGTAATAAATAATTTTCTACTTGGAATTTTCTATTTTAAATTGATTTTTTGAAAAAATTACTTTCCTTAAGTGTGTCATTCCTCTAGAAAACCTACGATGTATTTAAATAATAGATGAAATATTACTTTTTAGTTTAGGAATTTTATGCTTGGAAAGTTAAAATTGGTCAATGATGACGTGTAATATTTCTAAGTATTTTCAACATAGGAGATATTAAATTTATATATTGAATAATTTTTTGTTATAGTTGGCGACTTCCTTTTATTATTACGTATATCATTAAAAGATAATATATAAATAATAAAAATTTTGTTATATAGAAATAAAGAAGATATGTACTTAAGAGCGATGAATAAAATAGTATAGAATGTCCCAGGAAAATAACAAACGTATTTTCGGAATTAATTTACATATCTATGCGAATAGCACATCTTTCATTTGTTTTTATATATTTTGTATATTGGAATATATCCTCTTGCAACCTATGATTATGTAAACTGTCGTAAAATCTGATGTTATTAAAGCCTCACATTACTTATATGTCATGATTAATTGTGGAAAAAAAACTTACAAAAAAGAAAATATTACAAAACCATGCGTCGTTACGTGCAACGATGGGAGTATATTTTAGAATTCTTCTTACAATTATTTAAGATTCTATATCTGCATTTTAATCATTCTAAATACTATTTGATTTCAATGAAACATAAAAAGTCTTCTAAATACTTTGTGTCAAAGTATTCAATCAAAATCGAAATTTATTAGAAGTCTGTATTAAATTTCTGCCAAATTTTTATTTACATTGATTTACATCATACTCTTAGGTGTATTCGTTTGTATGTTTTGTAAATATGTATTTTATGGTTGCTTCTTTTTCACTGTTCCCTTGTTTAGGTAATTCTAATTATCCCCTTCTCTGGTATCTCTCATCATCATTCCCCTCTCGTGGTCCGTGGCCGGTCCGTGGCTCTTCCAATGCAATTTGGACGTCGCGTAGTCGCGTCCCATCGCAACATTGCAGTCCAATTAAACCAGTCGCTCGAACGAATTCCCCAATCTCCATTTTCATTTTCACGTACACCAACACTGTTGTATTTACGTGTCAATTTCCGTGCGTCGCGACGACGGATGAGGCGGCATCATGAAATACACAGAAAGCAAGGATGAAGAGTGGAGAGAGAGGTTAGAGATGGGAAGGCATCATCGACAGGGCTATCTAGAATTCGAAGCTGGGCCGGTTCGTTTGGCGCCAAGCCAGGCCGACTTACCCAATTAGGTTTCATCACTGGGTCGCCAGCTTCCCTGGCTGCCAATATTTGCAATACCTAACTAAACTGATCCAATTATAACCAAACCGCTGCTCCATCACTCGATTGACGTATAGTTCTGTTCTGCGCCAGATAGTGGATCTGCCTGCTGGATTTGTCCTTTCTGCGTTTATTGCGTTTATATAGCAGCTGATAACGATATACAGTGCTTACAAAACGTATTTTTGCACATATCCCCATTTTCCAATAAAGCGTTCTATTATCAGGTTTTTTATTTCATTCTCATAGTAACAAATTTTTGTAGTTACATAAAAGTACCTACTATCAAATGATACGAAATTTAATATACCCGGACTTAATTACTTATTGCTTTACTTATTAATTACTTACTTTTTGCAACCACTGTTGTATCGTATATTATAAATCGAAAGTCTAAGAACATCTATTGATATAGACGTGTTCTATAGAGGCAATTTAAATTTTGGACTGGAACAATTATTTGCAAATTCACACGTTTATAGTTTCAAGCAAGAGCATCTGTAATACCAATTCAAACGTTATATGATTATTATTAAATTTAAATTTGATCTTAAATAATATGTGTAATAAATCTATATTGATGACATATGAATATTTGTAGTTGTTTGCATTTTGATCATGTTTTTAGTAGTGCTTTGCACTTTATTTTAATGTTTCGCGGACATTGCGGTTCACTTCTCCGTAGAATCGACATGTTCAAGTTTGACAGCGAGAAGTGAATTGCAATAATCATGAAATATCTGAACATAATGCAAGCATTATTAAATGTACGATTGAAATCTGAAGAACCACAAATACTTCAGTTAAAAATTGTAGTGAAAATTCAAAATGTAAAATATTTTACATTATATTTTTAGTATTATTTATTAACTATTAGTTATTATAATATATATTTACTACTGCTAGTGAAAATTAACTTGTAATTATTAAACGTTAGATACGTACAATACATTTGAAGGAGACAGGAAGAAATAGTTTTGAGTTAGCAAATGGACTAATGTCTTTAAAAGCGTCTCCAGTTATATTTCTGTATTCAGAACGTGTAAATTTTAGTTCTTTACCAATCTTATGATTTTGGTTTTTTTCCTAATTTTATGATTATTTGGTACATCGTTTTCATCTATAGCCAAACATTTGCCGTGCATCAAATGCTAATATGTCTTATAAGATAATGTAAAGTAATAGATGCATAATAATGTGATAGTATAAAATTCTCATTAAAAGTAAGACGTAAGTGCATAATTATATAATGATATAAAATTCTGATAAAAAACAAAAAAAAGTAAACCTTCATTTTATTTTGTGGCAAATATCTCGTTTTCTCGCAATGAATCAATGATCGATGAGTGGTAATACTGGAGATGATTGGATAAGGAAAGGCATAATATGGACTATAAAGGATGTTTGAATGAAGTATGAGGTACTTAGGACAGTGCGAAGAGAAGTAATTGCTTGTTTATGGAGGGTGGTAAGGAGTCGATGGAGGTTGTTTGAAGGGTTCAATTGGGACTCTTGAAGGTTAAATAGGAGGCGAGTCGATGTTTAGTTTGAGATTGAGTAAATGATTTAGAATATTTGGCTTATGTTAGTGGATGGTGTAAATGTCGATAATTCTTCGACTGTGATGTTAAAACTGTTATTCTGTATGTCAATAAAGTGAATCAATAATGTTACGTTTTTTTTTATTAGAATGTGTCAATATACAGGGCAATTTTAATACAGTGACGAGTATGTAACTGTAATAATTAAAATTATTTTTTATATACGATAATATAAATCTTCTAATATATTTTAATTATATTATTGTATAAATTTTGTAATACCTTTTTGTTTAAAAAAATGCATTTTGCTGCTAATCATATAATAACGTTCAATTTCTTCTCTTTCCTAAGGAATAAAATTATTCTAATACACTATATCTGTAATTTTTTAATTATAAAATATTATTTTTTTTTGAAAAGTAAGTTAATGTCCTGATTCTTTTGAACAGAAGTACATACATATGCTTACCATTGTGCCTTATTCGAAAAAGCAATTTCAATCTCTTGCATTTAAGATAAACAAATTTTATACGTAATTCTCACTCAGTTATGTGACTTTAATCCTTTGAGTGCTACGGATATATTGTCATAAATCATTCTCTCAAAACGCAAAAAAATGAAGGAGCAAAATACAAACGAACTTCATTTTGAGAAATTCAGTGAACTTCCACGAATGAATACATACGCTCGTAAACAAATACAATTACTTCTTTTGTAGGACAAAATACAGTATAAATACGAAATTATAACTATCCCTATAATAAACTAATCAAAATGGAGTGGCCAATAAGCGATTTCTACATTCCAAACTTAATTAAGATCTTAATATCGACCGTTTAAATATAAGCATTTATCTGTTTAAATATATAAAAACAGTATTTAAAGAGTTAAGTCCAATAACTAGACTACGGATTTTTATGCAGTTTATATTTTTATGGGGACAATTATGACAATAGACTTTAAATAGATCTTCCTTCTATCTATTAAGAATTATAACCAGTACTCTATTTCAGTTATTTTAGATATTTTTATATATTATATGTATTCTGTGCAATTTTTGCATCTTTAAATTTTATATAAATGCCTAAAAATCCACACTATACCTACAACACTAAAAATCACCATCTTCCCTAGATAGAAACCTATATCCCATTCTTTCCCACAATCCAAAAACTCCAAAATTCGATCCTCTACTTTATGCCTTAACAACTGCCATCTCCCCATCTCACACACCTAAACTTCTGCATTATACATATTGCCAAATACCCCTAAAGTCCCCGAACATAGTCCTCGAAGCTAGTCCATTGGCATCGGGCAGTCCAACGTGTTTCAACTCGAGGAAAACGTTCTCCATATACCTACACGCACGCACACACACGTACACACAAATACAACCTGCACAAAGCAGAGACTATCAATAGAAAGACGAAGACAGAACACACCTACCCATACCTTTCTCCTCAGGAAGGCTTCATGTTAAAAAGAGAGAGAAAGATGGAGCCAACAGAGGGTGCAAGAGAGAAAAGCGATGGAAGAAGCCGCTCACCGCTATTCCAGGCATTCGATTTGGTATTTTTCTTTGTGTATCGCGGATAGTTCGAATTGTTCTGCAAGCAGGGCATTGATATATCGTCCCGCGGGTCCTTTGAGTCGGCCGCGCGGCTCCGAATTATCGTTCGCGTACTCTCACGGAACCTTCTCTCCTCCTTTCGCCGAATGCACTCACCACCCATCCTCTTTGCCACCCCTCCTTTATCTTCCCTTCGACGAGCTAGAGAGAGATCCAGAGAATCAGGCATGGTTGGTCGGTCTTTTCTGACCCCTGGTCACCCTCTTTCTCTCCCTCCATTGGTAGAATGGCTACCGGTCAATTTATCCACCGTGTTCCTTCTTTGCTTTATTTCGGCTCTGGCTTTCGGCTCGAAATCTACTCATACCTTACGGTCGCCGCGTTCCGCCGAAAAACGCTTTTTCGTGGTGCTCGCGTTCAGATACCTCGCTTTTGTCTCTGGATGTGACCCCGAATGAAGAGTCAAAAGGCTTTGCGAAGCCGACGAGGGTGAGGATGGAGACTTGGGTGTGAGACGATTTCAGATATCTTTAAGGGCAATGTATTTTAACCTTTCTTAACTTTCAACCTCTATCGTTAGATTACAAGTAACCAATCTAAATCAGATTTGAAATTATATTATTTAATCGTAAAATATAAATACAATATACATATTAATTTTATAAATGAATCGTAATTTTAATTGCCCAAAAATTAGAAGCTTACCTTACTTATGACCTAAGGATACCAATGCAAAGTTAAAATTGATGACTGGAAAAAAGTTATTGGACAAATACTACCTGGTGTCTAAACCCATTCGTGATTAGAAAGATGCATATTAAATATTCAAACTAATTATAACGTATTCGGCCATTTTATAACTAGTGTTACATTTGTATGTGTAATTTAGAAAAAATATAAATTTTATTGTATTTTGTTAATGTATAATTAGAATTTTTTAAATCATTTTTTAATTCCTTTTGTAAACTTTTTTATTCAACTAGTACAAAACTATTAAGATTTTAACTCAGAGTATTTGGCTATTGTTTTGAGGTTTTCTGCTAGATTAAATTTTACAGTTTTTACAGTATTTTAGTATTATAGATTGAATAAAATGAGAGTTTATTGGTATTAAAAATTTGAGTTGTAACAATAATTATATACAATTGTATTTTTTTATTCTATCTAATATTATTTCTATCACAATATGTACGAAACAGTATCGATTATTTTTGTATCAGTGCTATTTATAATTCTTTTATTAACTACTACCTGTAAGTTTCGGAATTCCATTTGATTTTATCTTGGGAATTCAAAATTCCGAACAAGAGACGACGTTTCAAATTAGTGTTATTAATTTACTAACCATGTGCAAACGTGAGGATTACGACAGTGCTATTGTTTCTTGACTTCCTAGATAAGTTTTTTTATTACTTTATTCAGATTTTATTACTTTATATGTGATAAATATTTCAAAAGATCCATTCTTTATAACAATCACATAACTATGCTTTGTCAATAAATCTTTATGATCATGAAAACAATAAAACACATAAAATAATATGTGGCGTGTAGGTACATATTTCATAATGATTTATTAACTGAATATTGTATCACACTATCATATTTAACAATTAATTTACATTAATCTTTGATTAAATTAAGACATTATTCATATAAAATATTTTTTATAGTAAGTTCATTTCAATAGTATTCTTCTTTTATATTTACATTACAATAAATTTCTCTTTTTATTCATAACCCACTTTGAGGCACTAAATTTGCCCCTAAATCCGCGAACACATTTTATTCATCGTTCCATCTTCGATCCTTTCCCCACTAGCTTCCGCCGTGTGTCTGATCTTCTTTTCGTACACGACGATAGATCACGTCAGGACATTGCAGCTTTATTGAATTTTCTGTAGCCATTTTCCTTCACTTCCATTCTGTTCTTACTTTTACATAACCATCCAAATTTTTATTTCTATCTTTCTCTATTTTGTAATTTTTTAAAGCTCTTTATCGTAGATTGCAATTTATTTCGAAAATATTTGGCAAATTTGTATATGACGCGTTAATCACAGTAGCATATGGTTACCTAAATTTTTAGCTTATATCCTTTCAGTTTGTTAAGTCGTTTGGGTATTTTCTAATTAATCTTTTTAAGATAGGTTGACTGTATAGATCGTTTACTTAGATATTTGGATAATAATTGACTAATCTCTTCGTATCTTTTGGCGTATTGTACAATTGCTTTCCCGACTGAATCGATTCCGAGATCTTTCCTAAGATCTTCGTTTCTGAAGTATTTCCTTGTTAGACATATTTTCAATTATTATGTCTCAAATTTCTATCATTTTTACGTTATATTTCAAATTTCAATTAGTTTTTTTTTATTCAATAAGAAAAGAAGAAATTCATTAAGAAATTATTTTTGTAATTTCTTTAATGAAACTGGAACACATGCATACTTAATTTTCGATTTCAAATTCTAATGCATAAGCAGAAGCTTTATAGAAGATTATTCTACCTAAGGTTTTAAGACTAATATGGCTTCAAAAGATTAATTAAAAAATTATTTTGTTAATTTACATGAACATGATATAACGAACATGAGTAGAAAAACAAAACCTAGATAGAAATTTGTTATGCCATTAGAAGATTATAAAAATATGTTTTTTACTATATTTCATATTTTTGATTATATTATTATTATATATTTACCCATAGTATTTTCATCAAAGAATTTAGTTTTCCGTAGTTTAAAGGGTTAACTTTTGAAAGAAGAACACTAGTTTCAAAGTCAAGACGTGGACCGCGACGAGGTTGAGACGCAAGCGTCCAAGCTTTCGCCTCCCGCGTCCCGTTACTTTTCCAATATTCATACGCCACGATGTTTCCCGCGGCGCGTTCGTCCGGTTTCTCATACCGGTTCCCTCACTAACACCGAACGAATCAGGAAGGAAACGAGGCGCGAAAGAAAATTTTTTCCCTAGTAAACTCGCTCATTTTTACCTGCGACTTTCACAATCTCACATCCACCTGAACCTGCAACAACCTTCTCGTCTCGCCTCCAAACTTCCACGGTGATTTTCTTTCTTTTATACTTCCTTTTTTCTTCGTCTTCTCCAACTGGCCAAGGCTTCGGTTAAGTTTCCCTTTGTGTGTAACGGTGAATCACGAACGAACGACGGACAAGATCGGTGGTAGAAGAAGAAGAAGAAGTAGTAGTAGTAGTAGTGGTAGTAGTAGTAGTAGTAGTAGCAGTAGCAGTAGCAGTAGCAGTAGTAGTAGTAGTAGTAGTAGTAGTAGTAGTAGTAGTAGTAGTAGTAGTAGTAGTAGTAGTAGTAGTAGTAGTAGTAGCAGTAGTAGTAGTAGTAGTAGTAGAAGAAGAAGAAGAAGAAGAAGAAGAAGAAGAAGAAGAAGAAGAAGAAGAAGAAGAAGACGGTCCAAGAAGAGGCGTGGGAACAAAGGATGGCGAGCAGATGAAATGAGCCAAGACGAAGAGAGAAAGAGACAAAGAGAGGGACCGACTCGTCTGATCTTCTCATCATCCCTTTCTTTTCTTTCTTCGTTCCTCTCAAAATGCATCAACCTTCTTCTTCTTTTCTTCATCATGGAACCTTCTGCTAGCCTTTCAAAGCGGGAAAAAGAAATTGCCCGGGAGTTATCGGAAGTAGTGCTATTCGTGGAGATTGCTCGTCGAATTAATTCCTAAATTGCCCCTTCTCGCGGATGGTTAGATAGTTTGATGTCTGTTGGAAGGTTTTCTGAGGCAGAGGCGGTTTTGTTTCCAAGAGGAAGTGTTTGGAATGGTGGACGTTTGAGTAAAACGAAATAAAAGGGCAAAATTTTGTTGTGTTACTCAGGACTTTCAGTACTAAAAAAAAGGTTTCCTTTTATAGTAGTATTTAAACTGTTAAAATACCCAAATTATATAAATATATTATACTATACGAACTACATGAATAGTCAAATAAGCAAGTAAAATATGATAAAAAATTCACTTTGTATATTGTGATTCTACATAACAAATAAGACAAAGATGGGAATACAATTTTTTTCATACGATGTTTTTGTTCTAGAAAATTAACTTAGAATATTTATTTGGCTTGTGTATGCTTAGATACACTGCTGACCAATAGTATAAAATTATCCCGTTCTCAGCTGGTATATTATTACCATCGTTAAAACTATTATCCTTTTTTTTTAAATGTAAAATATACTATATACGATACTATTACAACATCTATGCAAACAATGAATTAATATTGCTATTGAAGGGTGAATCAGTGCCATATAAAAAATTCTCCTTTTTCTACTATTCAAAACCTTTTTTTATTAAATCTTGGACTTTCTACTGTATTAACAATCATTATTTTTAATTCTTAAACTATTGAATATTTCGTATTATTTTGATTTTTAGCGAGTGGTATCTTCCATACATTCTCCATCTTATCAAGTTTCATGAAAGACATTATGTAAAAAAACTTTTTAAACGAGTTGTTTAACAGCTGATTGAAAACAATAAGAAATGATAAAAAAATATTCAAAAGTAAACAAATCTAACTCTAAGAATAAGTAAAACTAAAAAGAATAAACAAATTAAGTCTAAAAATAAATAAAGCTAGATAAAGTAATTAGATTTAGATATAAAAATACGTTAATCTAAATCTAAAAATAAACGAAACTGATTCGATAATAAACACTGAGACCGTATGTAGTCACTGTACAATCGTTCAAAAATGATATCGAATTAAATCTGCCAATTAGAACAAGCCTGTCGAGTTAATTGGCGGTTGGCTTCGATTCGAGGAGAAATTCCAGCAAAACCTGGTACTAGGTTCTTTCATCTTTCATCTTTCAAAGAGAAACTAGATGGAGCACAGTGACCTTTGGTGTGCGTAGCCTAGAAAGGGGAGGTAATGTAACGAGAAATTGACATCGAGAGTCGTCGAGGTCATGTTGCGAAGCGGCAGTTCCTCTGCCACTCTCCTCCTCTTCTTTCTCCATTAATTCATATTTTTAATATCGTATCATGGAATATTCCGTATTTTTTATTCTGACGTTTATAGATTACTAACGATAATGTATTAAATAGATATTTTTTATTTCAACAGAATTAGAGTTCTGTTTTTCTTAGTTTTCTGATTTTCATCTTACGGTTTATATACTTTGTGTGCAAAATGGAGTATTCCAATATGACATAGTTGAAAAGAAAGCTATTTAGAAATAGATGATAAATGAACAATTTTTTGTAAATATATACCTACGAAGCAACAAAACATATATACATATAATCCCAAAAACAAAAAGATAGAAGTTGGTATGAATTTGTATTGAGAAAATGAAAACGAAAATGAATCTATAAGATAATATATTATGGAGTAACATATAATTTATTAAATATGTATTATAATTAAGAATAGAAAATGAAAATAAAGAATTAACTCTTTTATGGTCTTGCACTTTTTATGTATTTGCATTAGATAAAACAGATGATGCCACATGTATCTTAAAATGAAATTATTATCGACAAGTAGTTAAGAAATTAAAACAAAATTAATATGTAAAAGTGAAATAATGATAAAAAATAATATGATAATATAATTATATAATATTATATACAAAAATTTGCATACAAGAAATATTTCCATTCTACTATTTCAATAACTATCAGCCAATTATCTAAATAGAATCACTTTTCGACTTGCACCTCTGTTGGATTACTCGCTTATTAAATTATTAATTAGTAATGTGCATTACAAATAACATTAATAATATCCTTCAATTCAATAAAATTGCTTATATTATGAATAACTATAATAACTAGTTGTACAAAATACATAAGAATTCCAAACTTGTGATCCACAAAACTTGTGAGCGTAATATTTGTGAAAAACTATTTTGTCTCATTAGATGAACAAATTATTTACAGAAATATAAAAAGTGGTATGAATTTTTATTGAAAAAAATTGAAAAAATGTATGTTGTAAAAAAAATTAGGGTACAATAAATTGGCAACGTACGATGTAAACGATCAAAGCTTTAAAATGTACCAGATTTTTGGGGGATCATGTAATAAGATATCAGGACCTAATGGGTTAATGCAGCAGCTTCCGAGTGCGGCCCGCTTTCCGGCTGTACCTGTTTCTACCACGTTGAAAGAAACGATATTTGAAAGGAGGGAGTTCTCTTAGGTGGGGGATACTCTACGACAGATGCGAGATGTGCCGGGATTGCATCTTCTTGCATGCACTCTGCGTAACTGGCTGTCCAGCGCGGGTTCCTTTCTTCTACTTGAAAATCTATAGTCATGTTTAGTTACTATATTTGGTTTTGTTACTATATTCCTTTTGGAAATGAAGCAAATTTGAAGTGAATTATAAACGTAACAGGCATTTATCGATATATGAATATGTTTCGTTTTAAAATATTCTTACTTTTTCGATTGTGTTATAAGAGGACATAAGTATCTATGATTAGATCCATGAAAGAAATTGCAAAGAAGGTAAAGCATATATTATTTAGCAAGAGTGCGGAATTTATAAGTGGAATCGTATTTTGTTACTATATCACTCTCGCAATCATTTTTTCTTACAAAAGTATTATCCCATTTATGTAGAAAATATCATTAGTTTAAGAGATATTTTAATTTAATATTGTGTTATTTTCGATACCCATTGGCGGTTTAATAAAATACGTATGTCATGAATTAAGACTTGCGACAAAAGTTTTCAAAACTAGTGGTCACCCTTATGGTTTGAAATTAATAACTTTTTGATATATGTAAATACCTTGATATATATCAAAAAGTTATTAATCTGGAACCATAAAGGTGACCATTAGTTTGGGATTAAGTAATCTTTCTTCTATAAAGAATGACAAAGTTATTATATTGAGTAATAAAATAAAAGATGTGTGATCCCATTGAAAAAAAGAGAATTTTATCTTAATATTTCCTCTATGCATCCATATAAAAAACTTATAATAATATCAAAATGTTTCCCGTTAGAAACGATTGAACTTCGATCTGCAATATTTTTCGCTATAGATGAATAGTATAAACGTAAGTCAAAGTGATAATATCAAGTGTCTGATTGTGACTGTTGAGTATCCATTTAATATGATAATATATGGTAATTAATGATAAATTTCTTACTAGTAATTGTAGGAAAATGAAGACGTGAACGAAAGATACGTCGGAACTGCATGACTTTTTACTACCATAATCACGATCGTGTAATGTGATGAGTTTATGACACTGTAATTATAATGACCGTGACCATACACGATTAATGAGTATACTTGCGATAAGTGTACTCTTGATGAGTGTAATTTCCATTTGTTATATGGTTGCGGTTAAAATAAGATACATACTGCGGATACATCGTTACAATGAACTGTTTCTTCTTAACCTACGCTGCCTATTCTTTATGTCTGTTATTGTCTATTTTCACTTTCTGCCTGTATATATTTTTATGTGAAGTTATATATTGTTATATAAATGTATAATTCACAGAGAATGATATTATATCATAATTAGATATTTTAATTATATCTACATAGAATATTATCGTTCTTTATTTATTATTAAATATGTTAGATACATTCTATATATTTTTTATTTTATATATCTCTATTATATATATATATATATTTATTTATTTATTTATTTATTTTTTATTAAACTCACGTGGTGTTCTAAATACATAATAGGTCCCTTTCTCTCTATTTTTTATGATAATATACTGTGCACCGAAAATATATATGTATATGTATTTACTACATAGTACATACATCAAATTTTTGAGATATGTTATCTTTTTGTCGCATAGTATGATTCAACGTCAATATCAATACATTTCATAGCTATACATCCATATCCAAAATATACACCATTACAATCACAAAACACATAAATAGAATCATAGCGGTACATGAAATACGTACATTTAAATGAAACCATTGCATGATTAATTGCGATCACTTTAAATTTTCGATAAATTTCACGGGTATAGGGATGTCGGCGATGACGTACTTACGCGTCGTTAAGCGTCCACAAATTTTACAGCGAGTAAATAGACGGAGATCTTTGTTTCACCGGCCGGTCGTTCAATGCGAAGAACGCTCAATCGCTTTCGCCACATCGTGTTTCTTCGTGGCCATTTCCCACTTCAGACTTATGACTTTCGTTTCGCGTCATCCGCCTGCACTTGCGCGTAATGACACGTAAACACGTGTGCGTCTCTACTCGTCGACGAACCGGCATGCTGATGGAATAATGACTCTTCGGGCACGTGTCACTCGTCCGCGTTTACGTTACTGCTTCGTACCACCTCGTTTTTCTCCGCCTTATCCTTTTCATTTTGCTGTATATCGAGCAAAGAGAGTTTTCTTTTCCGAGATCAGTTTTCGTCGATTTTTATGGATTTCTCTCGTTCTGAATAGTGATGGGACTAAGATCAATATGTATTTATAAATTCGTAATAACCAGGATTCGCTTCATAGGGTTCGAATACTAATTACAAGATATAATATCATCGTGTTTGTATAGTATTCGATCTTCATGAGCTGGTTTCGAACCTCAGAACGAGTACTCGGAAAGTTCTGAAAATCTACTTATAATTCTGATATTTTAACGAATCAAATCCTTTGCAAGTAACAATTGAATCACGAGAGTCAGAAAGGCGTTACCGTTTCATTGATTTCTTACAATAGAAAAATTCTATAGAATTATAAACGATAAACAAGATTCCCATATTTTATTTCAAAATTTGCACTTGTAACTATCTAAGAACGATGGTTGAGAAAAATGATTTTGAACGGAACGAGCATTTCTGGCAAAGTGCTGGTAAAGTTTCGAACTTGTTCAAGCAGTAATCGACTCTATTTGGCAATGTTTTTTGCTTTTGCCAAAATATTCGTAGAGGGATTGAATTTGTTGCAATTAAATTCGAGTCTACGTAAAATTACCACTTCTTTTTTTCTTTTAATATTTATAGGGGATTCAAAGCTATCATTCAATGTAATCGACTCTATTTGGCAATGTTTTTTGCTTTTGCCAAAATATTCGTAGAGGGATTGAATTTGTTGCAATTAAATTCGAGTCTACGTAAAATTACCACTTCTTTTTTTCTTTTAATATTTATAGGGGATTCAAAGCTATCATTCAATGTTCGTACTTTTTTGTGATGTATAATATCTATGAAGATGAAGAGAAGTCCCGTGGAAGGGATGCCGGTTACATTAGTTATTTCTGATAAACCCAAAACAATCATAAAGATAAGAACGTGTATTGGCCGCAAATGTCAGGATATACGAATAAAAGAATACAGTAATGCGTGGTGGTGAGCGATGAAGAGCAACGCTTACTTTCCTTACTCCTGTGCTGCCCCGTGGTACTTCTTTCCAGTACTTCTTGAATCCATCACTAATAAAAGGTGCTTTCTTTCTAAGGCAAGTTTTCGCCCATTGTCATAGATGTTTCAGGTTTTGGGACTTTTTTTTCTATAGCGTTTATTGACCAGTATTTGTGTATTACATGTGTGTGTTTTCCATAATAAACAATGAATTTGGTTGTGGAGGTGGTTCAAGCAAAAATACCGATACGTGACGGTACGGCATAGCCACGCAATATTTGTCTCGCAATTACATTTTTTAGGTTTACAATTGTAACTTAAATTTAAGTCGTTGTAGGGCGTTGCTTATATATGATATTGTTTTTTTTTTCTATCTCTGTCCAGAAAACTTGGTCACAAAAACAGGATAGTTCTCAGGTTTTGGGACTATGATGAGGACAATGAGGTGAATATGAAAGTCATAAGTGAAGAACATAATAACAAAAATTGTATCATATTTTATAAAAAGACAATTTCAAAATTCAGTATATCGTCAAGCAAGTTTATATGAAAGATATGTTTTCCAATGGGATTAAATCATAATAATAAATATTAATGTATTTTATATTCTCTTGAACATTAATAGCATCAGTCATATACTTGTAATACTTGAAATGTATATATCAAAATATATATGAGAGGTACATATAAACTAATAAATAAATTACATATATAGGTACACAAGACTACTTTTTATGTTTTTCTGTACCTTCATCTTAATCATTTTAATGAACAATGAATGTGTTGAAAATATAGGAATGGAATTGAACGAGTTGAAAAATATTTGATAGTTAAGAATTATGCAAAACAATTAATGTCTAATTTTAATTGTTATGAGAAAAATATCTTAGAATTTTAATTTTTCTTTTTTTTTTAGATAAAAATTTCAAAGTCACTTTACTTCGAATTACTTCTACATAGTGTTGCAAATTTCATATTAGAAGTTGGTATACCGCATAATTTATATATCATTAAAATTTTTTTAAAATACTTAGAACAGCTCAACTTAGTTCAACAGCTCCTAAAATGAACCAAGAAGTCTCTTTATGACAGTAATCATGTCGATATACTAATCTTTTTGTTGAAAGAAATCACACAGTAAATTACCTTAAATTACATAGTATATCAGAATTTTATTGCAGTAGAGACAATTTTCCCGTAGTTCGATCGTTATATCACAGAGTTATCATACTCCAAGGCAATTAAAACACTTCTATCAATTTACATGAAAGTCCAATGACCCGCGTAAACAGCTTAAAAAATTGCAACCCTCGAAACGATAAACTAGTCAGCAATAAAGTATCGTTCTACCGCTTAAGCTAATAACAATTTATTCGTGATTTCCGGACTTTACGTACCGTGAATGCTCGAAGGGGAGAGAACGAGAGTCGTTTAAACAAACATACCTATCGACTATTTTCTGTGTTATATTTTCCGCATTTGTAATAACTCTCGAATTTGTTCGAGTCTCTAGAAAAATCAAGTAATAAAATTAGTAATCGGAATCGGAGCCATCTGAAAAAGCAAAAGTTTGCCAATCGATATTTAAAGAACGTCAATTTTTTTTGTGTATAGTTCCTTAGTTCACTTAATTTTATCTTCAACTCTTAATTGGTACCTTGGATTTTTAACTTTTAGTTAGTTATTAATATCAATATTTATAATAGTTTAGGTTATATTTATTAATAATAGGTCAGATTTATTTTTAAATATCACTGATATCTATTGTCGATGATATTTGTCATCTAAAATATAAAATAATTTTTAGGAAATACAAAGTATAAAATTTATTTTAGAGTTTTAAGTAACCTAATCCAAACTTAACTCAAATTATCGTGGCTACTTATAACCCAGAAATACTAGTTAAAACATAATATTGCAGGGTAAAAAGATTCGCAAAACCGAAAACTTATACTGTTTTGAAAATAATTGAATAATTTATTATGATGCTTTCAACTAGTTTATTCCAAATATGATATTTAATAAAAAAAATGTGTGTCAAACTTAATCACTGTTTGTAGGTTTTCAGTGTGTTTGGTATATTTTGGTATAAAATTTTTAAGGTATGGGCAACTACTTCGTGTCTTGATATTTTGCAGTTTTTAGAGGTATCTCATTATTGTAAACCTGTTTTACATGTTGAATATTAGAATTGGCTTTTCCCTTGAATTAATTTCGTGAACCTACAATATGTATGTCATTGTGTTAGAAAATAGTAGCTAAGGGATGAGAATTTTATATTATTTTCGATAATAGATTGGTAGATAGATCAAATAACAAATTGAGGATAGTTATACCGATAATTCGCATAGTATCGAAAAATGGACTTGTGTTATTTTGAAATTAATGAGCTTAGTTATGTATTGACAATTTTGCAGACATTTTTCTAATTTTATCATATTCCTAAAATAAGTTTGGGGCATATTGGGGTTCAAAATAAAAGACTACTTTATGTAAATAAATATTTTGTTCATAAGATGTTATGTTTTTATAGTATTGAAACAGTAATTAATTTTGAAATTGTAACTATGCAGTCATATTTAAAAATGAGTTATAATTTCAATATTTGACATATTTGCAGTTCTCCGAATTTCGATCGTATTTTTAATAGTACACTGCGTTTCGTTCCGTCTTGGTGTAAACGGTGCAGCTCAGTTTCACTCCTGAAAAAACGACAGACCTAAAACAGTTTCAAAGCGCAACGTATCATTAACAACTCGATCGGTGCCCAAAGAATCACAAATATGTCATTTAATAATCATCGTGAAAGTTTACAATCTAAATTTATAATATTCCTTAAAAAAATTACCAAAAAATGTTGTTTCGTTCAAAAAAGGTGCCGAAACTTTTGGACAGGAGTGTATATACTTATTTAATACATTTGTTAACTTGAAATGTCCATTTACATCAATACAACAGCTATTATCATGAAAATTCTATTCGACATTTGTGGTGCATATTCGTTACAACGAGATTGTCGCTGGTCGAAGCGATTTAATTATAGGTCAACCAAGCGAGTATCATTTCCCTCCTTTTTCGTTGATGCTCGCTCGAGCAGCGCCGTTCTTGAAAAGGTTAATCGTCTTGCTTTCTTAATGACACCGTTTACCTGCGAACAGTTGTCGCTCGTTAAACGTTCGGTGACGTTTGGTCTCATGTAGCCGCACCCGTGTAACGTCAGTCAGAGAAACTACCATTATATTCTACCTTAACCTGTTAAGTATCAAAACAGTGTAAGAATCTCGCAAACGGAACATTATTTAAAAAAGAAACAAACATACTGTTGTAGGTAATATTTAATGGCTAAAGATTTTCTACCTAGAGTAGGATTACTATATATTATAGGGTAGGGTAGGGTATTTATTTTAATCATACTTATAAGAATATGATTTTGCCTATACTTATATCCGTAATTAATATCTTATTATACTATACTTATACTATACCAGTAATTAATATCTTATTGAGCTTTACGACTTGTTTTACTATAATCTCTTCTAACTTCAAGCCATCATGAATTAAAACTATCAGAAGAGAAAAAAAGTCTCCAATGTTTCCATGAGCTGAAGGTTTCGATGGTAGTTTTTGCAAGGGGAATTTTCACCCTCAGCAAAGGAAAGTTTAAAGAACATGATCGGCATCGTTCGATAGGATCTCAAACGACCGATAGGGGATTCGAGCCGTGTTTGATCAATTTTCGAACGGTCGATTGCTTCGTAAATCATAGTCTGCTGAAAAATCAGCTGATTCACGCGAAACGCATTAAGTCGGCTCAGCGAAATCCCAAAGTAGAAGGGAAAACTGGGCAAAAACGATCGTCTATCTCTGGAAGATGCGAATGATGATAACATTCATCGTTGTTCCGTAGTACTGATAATTTAACGATGGAGTAATTTCAATGGCGTTATTTTCGAACGGTCGCTTTCGAATGGTCAGAAACGTCTCAAAGGATTTTCTTTTCGCAAATGAGTTTTCTGTGTAGTCATCATGAGTCTCATTTCAGTGGAATTGAATACTTTCTATTTAACTTGATATTTTTGATGTAAAGACGTTGTGTTATTGCTGATAAAGTAACAATAAGACAATTATTATTACTAGACTGTAGATTTTTATGAATTTACGAAACACAACGGAAAAATATGTAAAATATTGAAAGCATAATATACGTTAGAATTTACGGTTGATAAACCAATTCTCTAGTTAAGATCCATTTTTGAAATTATGTTTATAAAAATATGAATTTGCATAAGTACTCCCAGTTAAATTGTTACTATTGTTACACGTATACGGGTTTACGAAAATATTTGAACATTTAGTATGGAAAGCTATTATCTGCTAGATGAAAAATTCAAATTTTTAATTTCTTAAAATTTTGTTAACATTGTTATGAGACACATCTGTCATGATTATATGTTCTGGTCAAATTTGAAGACAATCTGAAAATAATAAGATATTTAGTGAAAGTGTGTATTTCGCAAAGATCATTATTCAAACAGCCAATTATCCATTAAATTAATAAACCTCAATACTCAGGGGGATCATATTTAACATTCATTATATGTTATAGTTATTTACGCTGTACACTAATTTTTGTTCTAAAGATACGTTTGCAATAAATATCGTAATTTATCATAACACAAACTATACATACCAGAATAACTGTAAAAGTATGGTTAAATATTTTTTGCTAAATATTGTATCGCAGATAATATCTAGATAATGTCTAGATAAAATCTAGACTTTTATTAAAAATATTGCTGACATATTTTGTATGTTCTTTACTTATATATTTGTATACTTAATGAGTACAAACATTTGCAGTCTAGCTATTACTAACAAAGTAAGTTTACCCAGGTGTTACATTTTCAAAATATTAAAAATATTAGTTTAAGATACTAAGAAAGCTTAATATTAAACTATTTAAAACATTAAATACTTAATTAAATACAAATATTATAATCCATATATTTCGAATATTTAGTATAATTTGATATATTTTCTCCTATTCCAACTATATTTTTTACTTTCGGGAAAAATGTATCTGTGTCACTCTTTCATTAACCTCTTCGGATATGACATAGGTAGTATATTTATAATGCAAATACAGAATATAACAATTTTAACGTAAAAATAGGTAATTTATCAGAGTTAAAATTTTATGATGCCTGTTTCTCTAAGACAGTATATAACAATAAGTTACGTGGGTTTAGATTTTTATCTGATAATTTTTGCGAGCTTTTACTAATGGCTTTTATTTTCTGTTCTTATGTACTTGAATTCTTCTTTGAAATTATATTCTTCTCTGTTAGTCATTTTACACGTAATACGATGTATGTATCCTGTTTTCAAAAGACATTTTTTAAGCGTTTTCATATAATCTGTGTATTCTGTGTTACTTTTAATTGAATTTTGATACATGGTTTCATATTACAATAAGAAGTTGAACGTTGAAAATTGCGCTTTAAATTAAAATTGAAGTTAACACCATAACGTAATTCTTATTCTAATAATATTATGATGTTGTAAACAGTAAAGGTAAATTTGAAGTTAAAATATCTGGAATCTCGGACTAATTAAATTTCATTTCATTTTTACGTCCTGCTATATGCATACATATAGTTTAGATTATCCCAACAGATTTTTTCGTTCTATAAGGAAATAATAGATGCACAACATTTTTTGTTTTGTTCTATTGAAACAAATATAATGGATTTATAAAACGGAAGAAACTTTTGTGGCAACATAGTTCCACATAAATTTATTTTACAAATATTTTTTTATTATAACTCGTTAATTACGTAGAGTAGAGGAAAACGTTTCAAATTAATTTTATTACCTCTGATTGCTTTTATTTAAATAATATGCTATTTCTTCTAAAAAAGAATATTTTAGGTTTTAAGACCTCAATAAGATTTACTACACCCTAAATATTTGACTTCTATGCACTAATTAATATAAAAAGTACATAATGTCAAATATCATGAAAGCAATCGCTTACCCTATCTTCCTCCAATAACAAAAAGTTATTCAACACATACAATTTGTTTTATAATTATACACTAAATCTTTTAAAATGTTAATTACATTTGTGCTGCAAATAATGTTACAAATATAACAAATGCTAACTATATTCATGAAATGTAATTTTAATTCTGTCTTTAATATCTATTAATTCTCTACCTTTCTTACGATTTACGGTTTACGAAATGCCATTTATTATCTATTACCTACATTTGGAACGATATTTGCAAATCAATCATCAAGGTGCATTAGAAGCTTTAAATTTTCCATTGAATTTTACCTATATTTTGTGCAGAGAATCCATTTTCACTGAAATTTGTCTGTTCTAAATTGGTCCAACATTTAATAGAACATTTATTAATACGTTCTTAAACCTATTCATAGTTTATTAAAAATATGTTGCATCTATGAAAGATGTCTCACAAATTTTTACAAGTCTGTCTTAAAAGTTCCCCCTGAATTATTCATAAACTGTTATGCCATTGTGAACTATAACTATTTAAGGTTAAATTGCTTAATTTTGAAATTTTTAATTTAATCTAATTTAATTGCCAATCTTTCTCGTGGATAATGTAAAATGCAAAATAAAATTTTTAGTAATCTAACATAAGTTACTGTGTTTATTTATAACCTGAAGATATTATTTGATAGTTAGTTTTCATTGCTTTGATAAAAAAAATAGTTCAATTAACGTGTTAAGACAATCACCTCAACCCTATAAAAGGAGAAAAATAGAACAGTAAAAATGGATGAAAAATGAAGAGGAAAGACAAGGGAACAGTAAAAAAATGAAATAAGAAACAGTAAAAAGGGAAAAAAAGATCGACTATACATTTCCGGATTAGGACCTTATCACGAAATCAAGCGAGTTGGTACCATCCAGCAAATTAAAAACCGTGTTCCTCTCAGGGCGGCAGCGTAATCTTCGGAAAAATCTTCTTTCCGCGATAAAAAGTAACATTACACGTGGAGGAGAGGAGGAGCGAATCGTGTACAAGAGAAAGCATCGTCGGACAGGGCAACTGGAATAAAAAGGTTTATGGTTGTTTCGGGTGCTCTATCTTTAGGACCTACATATCATGCCACAGTCGCTCTTCTCCTCTTCCCTCTTCCCTCTTTCCTCTTTCGTTCGTTCTCTTTTTCTCTTTTCCACTCGGAACCCTCCTGGCTGAACCCTCGACTGAGTTATTTCACGGTTAAAATAGTCGAGTGTTCGTTTCGAGCGAGAGGTTTGTGCAGTTTCACGCGAAGAAAGTACTCGCAGTCGAAGCACGCCTCTGAGTTGTCTATCTCTCTTTCTCGTGCTTTTTCGGATTTCCTCGACGAACTCTCTCGTGATCTTCCCTCTGAGGCTTTAATGCATCCTGAAGAACGTTTTGGGAATGTTAGGTTTGGATCGAGCAGTCTCTTCTCTGTTTTCTACTTTTCTATTTCGCTATCCTTGGCGTTTTGGTTTTAGAGTTAGGTTAAGGGAGGGAGAATTAGGCATGTAGATGAATTTTCTTCAGCTGTTTCAATGCAAGTGGATTGTTTTTCGAGTCGAAAAGCATTTCTTAAATCGCTTAAACTTATGAAACACAGTATTAATAATTATACATTTGTGAAGAAATTACCATAATGTGTAAAAGTATATGTAGTATTTAAAGGATAAAGTAAATCTCTGTTTTGGTGGTATTTGCCCAGTTTTGTTTGTAAATATATGTATCTGCACGAGAATTGGTACTAATAATTACAAGTACAATACAATACAATAACTACAAGTGCAATAACTTTAAAGTAAGTACTACTACTACTAAGTACAATAAATAATAAAGTAAGTACTACTAAGTACAATAACTTTCATTAGTGATTTACGACTTTTCTATGTTTGTGGATTGTTTCTCGAAATGGAAATTCTTTCTTTAAGTACTGAATCTTTTTATATAGTTAGCATAATGCTTTTGTATATTGATGCTATAACGAATGGGGTGACACGATACTAACACATAAGTACATATATAAATATAACAAAAACCATATTTTGTTAATCCTTGAGTGTGATAATCGATAAGAATCAGAAGTAAATTGGTTAATAAAAAATACTTCTTGAAAAGTATTAAATAGGAAAGCAATTGAAACTCTCAATTTTTGACATTCTTTTAAAGTTACATTTGAATCCTTAATAAAATATGCAGAGTCGTATTAATTTGTATTAATCTCTCTAATACACTATAGTAGGGTGTTTTGAGGAATTCAATAGTGTATTTGAATAAAATGTAACAATGTGAAAAAGTAGGACACAAAATAATTCTAAGAAAAATGCAAAAATATATAAAATATGAAAAATAACGTACACGCTATAATATGTAATAATTGAAACAAATCATTATTTAGAACCTATCTCTCAATTTCACGCGCATAACAATATGAATTTGATTAAACATTTGTAGTCTGGTTACTAGTATTTTATTGTTAATATTGAAAATCCAAATAACGAATAAATTCATTTCAATGAAAAATATGACTTGATTCAATTAGTTGCGATAATTTTTAATTTGAATCCATTACAAGGTCCTTTGCGAAAGCCTTCTCATTCGTAATAATTTTTAAAAAATGTGTATCGTTAAAGTAATATATTTTAATAATATAAAATAAAAGAAATGTAATTATATAATTATAAATTTAGAAACTTAGAAATCTACATATTCCGTTTCTCGAAAATGAATCTTTAAATGAAATAATTTTGTTCTACATTTTCAATTTATTTTCACGTATAGAATAATGTCCTGTTGTTTATCCAATCAGAGAATAGTATAATATGTACACATATTATATTTACAATTAGAGAAATTCCAAATCCGATGTTCTCGGGAAAGACGCCTCGTATTAAAAATCGTCATTTTATATTTCTGAATTACATTTGCGCAAGAACCATCACTCTTCGGTTTGTACCACTATTTTCAATATATCAGTGTACAATGATAGAAACGTATTATAGTTTGAGTCCTATCTATATATATCTCGTACATTATATAGAAGCCTATTTATTCTTATAGTAGTATTTAAATAATTTTATATATTCATACTAGAAGTAGTTACTTTACTGTTTTAATCATTTTCCTGCTCAAAAATTGCAGGCGTAAGATTATTATTAGCTAGAATGAGTTAATTAAACTTGCCGCAGCCTAGTGAAACAGATAGTAACTGTAACTATTATTTATGGGTAATTAGAGAGAGAAAGTATTGTTTTATATTACCTACAGGTATATATAAAAAAGGAAAAGGATATTTACATATACATTAAAAGAAAGCGCTAAATACAGATATCATTTATCTTAAATTTATTAAATAATGAATTATTTATTTCAGATAAATGATACTCTTTCAAGACGAATATCTTGGAACTGGTAATTATTACGGGTATTACGTTAAATGAGGTAATTATACGCTAAGCCTCTTCTAATAGAGTATCTTTATTATTGCTAGAAAAATCTTTAGATTTCCTGTCGTCTTAGTACTATAGAGATGTAAAGATAGAGTACGCGAGTCATATACTACCACGTAAGACGGTGTAAGTGGATGTCATATAGGAATAGAAAGAGAACACTGCATAGAGACGTTTTCTGTCCTTGTCTAATCAGGCATGCACACTGACACCGCTCGTTGATGGGAGTTACACCTACATATCTATTAGACGAATGTGCATGCGTTATTAGACAAAAACACAAGAAGCTTCTATGCAGAGTTCTCTTTCTGTTCCTCTATCGCTTTGTCAGCTCGCTCACGCTCTCTACCTTTATATGTATCTCTACGTCCAATATAGAATAAAAGAAATATGGTGGAAGGAAATCTTTTATAGTGCGTAGATTCATAGATTTTGCGATATAGGAGATATAGAGAAAATTAAGATTTAGCCAAAAAGGGGGAAGGATCTCGCAAAATTTATAAAAAAACTGCAATATCTTGGAGGCATTTTCATTCTTTGAAGTATTTATTATATATGAGAAAACCAAATCTAGAAGTTGTTTAAGATATAAATAGAATATAGTTCAACGTAACATAATATATTACAAAATTCGTAAGATTTCGTAATGAAAAAAGTGCACATTTTACAATTATGTTACAATTATGTTATAATGAAAGATGATTATTTCTCTACTCAAATCTAAAATTTTATTACCAAGTAGCCTATTACGTAGAATACTAATTTCCTTTTCTTCAATTTCCTACATGTTGTATTTCTTTCAATTCACTATTTAAAGCAATAAATCCTTCATGTAAAGCAATACTCGTACTAATTTAAACGTACGGAATCTGATCTTGAAATCTCTAATTATTATAAGCGTCTAAGTAGTTCAAATACAGTCAGTTACAAAAGCCTATGTACATCTATCTAATTTTGTATATCTGACTTATCAAAGAAACTAAAGACTTTGTCAAACAATTATTTATACACAGTACATATGGATAAAATTATGATCGACGTATTTCTAAAAGGAATTTAGAAAATTCAAACGTTTGACTTACAAAAATCTCAGGATAAAATTGCATGAGAAACGACAAATGTTATCAGTGCTTATGTACGGAAGATCTATAACATATTAATATAATATTAAATCTAATTTTATCATTACATGTAGATATAATAGGTTTATATAATTTTTGTTACATTGTATTTTATATTTTTCTATTTCTTTTTTTTTTTTTAACAAAGCTGAGAGTGAATAAATTGTATTACATTTTAACAATATGTGTTTTGATATATCATCAAAATTCATAGATCTAATGTTTTTGCTAAGACATTTTATATCGTATGTAAACTTTTGTAATTGACTGTGGGTGAAAATCAATAGGAGATCAATGGATCCAATTTCACAAATACATTCCAAAACACAATCAGAAGACACATAATCCTGAAAATTGACGCGTATTTCAATAATAATTTTAGGAGATTGGTAGAGAAACAAGCATCAGAGGCTGATATTTAATTTTTACGCGTTACGTCCGTTGGTAGTGACTTAATAAGCGCGCGCACCTGCAGGAGGCGAACCATGAATGAAGTTTCCACAATGGTGGGGACTTTGGCAAGTGGTTCGAGCCCGGATGCGTGGTGATTCGAGCGCATTTTGCTTTCTACGCAAAGTCGGTCGTCCTGGCCCGACTTCTTGGCGCGCATACAATTTCGATTATCTCGTTTCCGGTCGGTCCTCTCCACCTCTCTAATCTGTCTCCTGATGGTTAACGAAGTAGTCCAGATACGTAAAAGGAATTTGGTTCCAGAGGAGTTCAGAAGATAGAAAATTTTGAATTTAGTCTGTTAATTCCGTTATACAAAATTGTTCTTCTAATTTCTTGTAGTAATATAAGTTTTAAATATATATTTCTTATATTTTGTAGGGCTAGAAGAGACTGAAACTGTTATAAGAAACTGAAATTTCTGTTCTGCTTATAGTTCCTATATCGATTTTCGTATCTTATAAATAATTTGTTATTTTATATCGACTAAAAAGCAGTCATAGAATCAATGTTGTTATCTGTTTTATAATAACTGAAATCTTATGCTTCGCTATAAATAGTTACTTACTTGTAATACTAAATAATTACTTATTTATATCATACTGATGTTTAAGAATAATGAATTATAATGTGAATGATCAATTATGAAATTTATGAAAATTAACAAATGAATAATTATTAAAGAATACATGTTTGTCTTAAGTTACTAAATTTCTTAACAATCTATTGAAATGGTTCAACGATTCTTTTTCCAGCAATATATATCATGTATATGAGTGTAGCATGAGTATTGCTCGAAGTTTGAATGTATTTATATTGGGCTATTTTGATACTTTTCAATACGTAATATATTTAGGAAGAAAAGATATTTAGCAGGAAATGGGCTACAGATATAGAATTGTTTATTTAAAATAGCTTAAAGGACAGAACGTTTCAAGGCAGTTATCGATTCGAAGAAGCTTAGCTGTCACGTAAGCTATTGGCAATTTTACAAATTTTAATAGCAACGCCTACATTCTAAATACATATTAGCCTTAAGCCGACTTTGCTCGGTTAGTAAATCATCAATACACATTTGAAAAATGCTAAATAATTTTGTCTCTTTGCTTAGTAAGCAAAAATATTTTTTATCATAAAGATTTTTGAATTGAAACTTTTTGTAGAAGATCATAAAAAATTATATTAACTATTAATATTTTTCTTTCTTTCTTTTTAGTGAACAAAGATATTTTATATTATACATATATCCAGGTCTATACTGATGCATATTTTACATATCTTTTATATACTAAGAATATATGAAAATTTGTACGTTTTACAACAGTAAAACACACAAAATTCACAACAGTTTGTGTGTGTTTACACAGTGTATGTTTTACACTAGATGTTTTACAACATCTAAGAATTGAAAAAGGAATCAGCTTAGGTGTTTGTTATCACCAAAAACTTTTTGTCGCAAGATCTATCGAATTAAGGGAAATTATTATATTAGATTGTCCCAGAAGTTTCTTTCGTTTTAGAAGGAAATAATAGATGCACAATATTTGTTGTTTTATATTATTGTATTGAATTATGTATGATCCATTTTGTTCTATTGGAATAAAATAATATAAAACAAGAAATGTTTTGCATGTATTATTTCCTTATAAAATGAAAGAAACTTTTGGAATAACCTAATATCATTAATGTCTTTGGCATTACTTTCAGACTAATAATAAAATTAGCGATAACATTAGGTAGTGCAATATTGGTACAGTTGGGAAAGTAATTCCAATTTTTTGGCATGTTATACATAAATATATATTGAAAGTCTTTGTTTTGAAAGAGCTTATTTTCGTGAAGGGGTTTTGAACAATATTAAAATTCGAACTAGATTTTATATGATCTTTCCAAGAGGCACTTTGATAGAGGAAATAATTCATATCTCAAGAGAACAATCCATTTAATCTCAAGTAATTGTGGGTAGATGAATTATACGTTGTGACAATTGCTAGCTTTCTTCCGTTAGATAATGTTTGTAAAGTTTAATTCTATATTTTCTTCAATTATTTTATCTGGACATAAAATCATTTCTAATTCTATATTGAATTTCAACTTGGAATATTTGAAGAATGCAGAATATTTATTTCTTCTTTATCAAATGTTGGGGAATTTTATATAAGAAATATTAGAGGAAAAAAATTAAGGCAGAAATTGTTAAGTAAAGATTATTGTATGAAAATGTGCAAAAAATTGTGAATATTAAGGGAATATTTAATACTAAGAATTTGAAACATTTTAATAGTACTCATTTAATAAGATAATATTGTAATGAAAAATTAATATTGTAATTGCATATACATTGGAAGGAATGTTTCAAATTGTGGATAATTCAGTAAAATTATTAAAAATCTCTGTAATAAATTAATATCTAATTTATTCTACAAAGCATTTAATTCAGTCCCCTTCATTCAAAATTGTTTGTTTAGCAGTAACAGTTTCAATTTTCTATTAAAATGATGCAGTTACCCTTATCGAGAAGTATAACTGTTTAAAAATTAAGTACTTAGATTATTTAATTGTTTCGACTTTAAAGTAACATTACAGTTTCAATATAAGAGGGGAATACTTTAAAAAATCATATTTATAATGTGTGTTTCGATATTTCCATTGGGGTTGATTTCAACACATGGAGATATATGTATTTTTACATCTATTACTTTTTAAACTACATTATGTATTACTCTATCAATTCAACAATATTATCTTTTTTATGAGTAATATGACTACATAGGGATACAAATACATTTTGTTTGGCTCTTTACATTATTGCTATAAAATATTAGACCCTTATAATAATGATAATGACCAATCTTTCCTAAGGCAGACGTTAAATTACAATTCTCTTTTATACAAGCATTATAACAACTACATAAAACATCTCGTTCTCTTATTAATAATATTATGTTAGAATATTTGGATAATAAAGATTTGGATATGTGAGATTACACACTATAGATCATACATTTCATTGAACTCACTAATTTTCAGAAATATCAGCTTAGGATTTTGTTATTTAATATAGCCGACTTTGTTGATCTAAATACATATGGCCGATTTCATTAAATTAAAGAATATTATTAATGATTGGGATATTATTACGATTGGGAAAATGATTTCAAATATTTGCCTGGATGTGTGCGTCCAGTGTATGCATGTATATTGGAACCTACTACAATGAAAATATTTTTCTCTTGTGAGAATAATCTGAAATTTGAATTTTTATATATCTCATCATTATATCATTATGCTATTACCTTTCACATAGTTACATTTTTTTAGTTTCTTAACTACTAATTGATAACGATTTCATTCTAAGACACATGTGGTGCATCATCAATTTCATCAAATCCAAGTAGTGCACGATCATCGACAGAGTGAATATTTTATATTCATTTTCTGTTCTCAACTGTAATAGATATTTAATGAATTATATGTTATTCCATAGTACAGTACCTCATATATACATAGCAATTGTATAATCTTTTAATGCCAATAGTATGAATTATACTAAATGAGGGGAAAAAGAATAATAAATCAAATTTTCTGTTTACTGTCAAAAAGCCGGATCATATACATAAATCCAAATAATGAACATTTTCTCCATTTTCTCTTCTTTTTGTTTTTTCCTTTATTACTTTATTTGCAACAAACATACAAAATGAAATTTTCCCAGCGCGTTCCCGCCAGCCAGTTACAAGTAGATGGGAGGATGGTTCACGCGGTCGCTCGATTTTCCCAAGCGAGTTTACTCGCGGACGGGAATTATTGCTCACGCGAGTAATGCCAGCGTTGCGCTGGCTCGCTGACGTTTAAGCAGAGTTAAATATTTAAATCGCGGCGGATAGACCCACGCTCGCCGCCTACCACTGCGAACAGTTCACCAACCAACTTCAACCAAACCCAGCCAGGGGAAAATATCTTTCCCAGCCGGCGTTGATTTTGCGATCGGTTTGCGCGTGCACCGGCGTCGATCTTGAATAATCGTGCCCGGCCATTATTAGATTCATCGATTACACATCGATCCATATAGTCTGACTGTATTTTTACGACCGTCCAACGTGGTTGCGCAACGAGTTGCAAATTTGCATCGCGGTGCGTCTGTTGATATGCAGACGTGGACACAGCGCGTACCAAATTTAGTCGCCGATTGCCGATGGAAAATTTCACGATTGATTCGTTGATAGTCTATATCTGGATGTTTTATATTTTTATATTATATTCTTATCTTTTACATCATATTATGACAAATGTTGTATTTCTCCAAATTTTTAATTAAATTAACGATCGAGGACCATATTGTAAATGCATTTAATAAAAAATATTGAAATTTCTATTTTAGAACAAGATCGTCACTCTCCGGAGTTGCGTGCCCAGATCTTCTCTCAAAGTAATGTATAAGCAGCGCCGGGGGATTATTGTGGCAGGATAGAGAAAATTAAAACAGAAAAGATAGATCGTTTGGCATGTAGTCGCTCACGAAAGTATTTCTACGCTTATCATAGAGAACTTCTATAGCCATGATAAAATTACATTCTTTTTATATTCACAGCTGCAGAAAGTACTTGTATTTATAGTTACAAAAGTAATTAATGCATTTACTATTACATTTATTATGTACTAATTAATTAAACCCGACTATAATAAATTTTATATAATTTTTAGTAGGGAAATATTCGATAATTGTAGAAAAATAACCTTTTGCACCGTCGTCATTCGCACTACGGCAAGGAGGGGAGAGGTAACTCTCAACGCACCACGAAGTTCGACGGCCCGCCGCGGTCGAGTAGTTTAACATGATCCAATGTTAGATATCGCTGAGACAATGTATCTAGATACTAATTCTAAGGCGAAACTTTTTTTATTTTTAACGTTTCTTGACACTTAGACAACCGCGCGCGCTACAGCAAGCTATACGCTTCTTACCGCACTGGACAAGCCAACTTATAGGATGTCCACCGCGCCCGCACAAACCAACCTTACGCTGTCCACCGTGTATTTTCCCAAGTAACGAGGACTAATATTCACTACTTGAAAAACAAAAGAAGTTTAAAAATTATTTAGGTGGTCAATTATATTCTGCAGTAATGATTTTGTTTAACGATTTCACATATCGTTTATACAAAACATCAAATTAAAAGTATATATTAAAAATATAAAAAAATATCGTTAAAATTAAAAACATTAAAGATGACTAAGATAGAAAGATGAATAAGATGACTAAAGATAATTAAGACGACTTGAACGTGAAATTAAAAATTCATAATGCATTTTAGTATTTTTTTACAGTGTGGTATCGTTCAATTATAACTTTATTTAGTCATAACTGATAGTGTAACTTTTTAATTAATTTTAATACCACTAAATTGGTGTATTTTATCATATACTGTACTTTATAAAAGCAGAAAAGTGTCACAATTAATTGGGAACAACTCCCGGTAAACAATAACTGATAATAACAACAAAAAAGAAGAAAACGCCTTGCTAAAGTCAAAAAGGGAGGTCTCCCCTTTTGGTCACGCAGCGATGTCCTTCACAGAGGGGAGATCTCCCCGTACGGTTGGCTAAGTGTTAAATTGAACTTTTACTAAGGTATTTGTGAAATCTTTCTGATTAAAACGAGAACAAACACGATATAATTTACTTATAATATATTTACTTATTGATATGTATTTAATGATCATTTATTAAGTAAGCAAGTATGCGCCAGATTATATTGTGTTTGGTCATTTTAATCAGAAAAATGTAAAAAACATGTTGGTAAAAGTTTCGTTAAACACAAATAAAAAATGAGAAAGTTTGATTTTTGAATTAAAGATTTCAGCTTATCGCGAGCCTTTAAATATTTACCGAATGCCTCGACTCTCAATCCCTCTTCTTCTTTCACTGATATTGTCCTTTTCTATGTTCGGCACGACTAAGATCTCAGCTTTCAGAAATAGAATTGTGTCCACCTTCACATAATTGCAAAACTTGGGCGCCGATTTCTGTGTGATTATCGCAAGTATTCCGTACTTTCTATGATTACAAAAATTTGATAGTATAGGAATAAAATATTGCAATTTGACGCATATAATATCTATCTAATATAATAAATCTATTCTATTTCCTTTCTATTACTTAAGATTTATTAAAACTGAATATGTATTATCCGTTGCTAGATTCCGATACATGTTCAAGCGGAATAAAATAATTATTTTTGATGTATCTCTTTCGAAAATTGGAAAATTAACGTTCCATTAAGTTTGAGTAAACTCATTATCGCATTAATTACACTTTCGTTTAATTGACTGTTATTATCCTTCGTATGCTTTTCCCATTATTATTATATAATACGATCAGTATTTATGGATTGATGATAAACTCTGATACGTTTCACTATTTCAATACTTGCGCACTATTACCGCCTATAGATAAAACTGTGTTGTAAGAATATCATGTAACTGGTATATTCATTCACGAATTTGCTAATAACTAGGATAGTTAATAGCTTGTTTTTGTTATCTCTCGATCCTTTCCCCTTTTTAATATAAACAATTTAAAAAGTGTATTTTTCAATTATTCATTTAGGAGTGTCATTAAAACTATGGGAAATTAAAAAATTAAGAAAATTTGTAGAATCAGTTTTTTTTATGTATAATAGGGCAAAATTTTTGTATTTATTAATTTATTTCTTATAGATGTGATTTAAATCTTCATAGAGAAAATATCATACAGTACATTATACATTATACATCGTTGAACAATTTACAATTATAATACGAATTATCACGTTATAAGCTTTCCAAAATTCTTCGGAGTTTGAATGACTATCAATTACATTACACAAAAAAAAGCTTGCCATTAATTACGTAAAAAAGATATTATATAGTATTAATTTATATGTAATTCTAATAAATTTTAATAGTATTGACTATTACAAAAATCTAAAATTATCAAATAAATAGGTACACAATTTACTTGTTTTACTTAAGCTCCTAGTACTATTGTCATGTCAAAGATGACTACAATACTTATCCCTATTAGATTTATTGAAATGTCATTAATATTATTAATCATGCTTACTGTTAGACTGGCGGATATTTATGGAAATTTGCATTTTTATAATTATAATAAATAAAGTGGAGCCTGGTACTAAATAAAGTAGACAGTACTTTACTTTAGGTATTTTATATATTTTTACATATCATATTCTGTGCATTTTAAAATGCATCGAAACCACCCGTCTTTTCATCACATAAATTATAGAATAAATGTAGAATGAAATATCTAAAAATTAAATAATCTAATCTGAATCTAATTTTATGACCTAACGACATTAATTGAGGATTAAATTATAATATATGTATTCACAAACGTTATTATATATAATTTCATGCCAAATGTATTGCATTTTTGTCTGTCTTATCCACGAGGCAGGGTTAATGAAACAAAGCATCAACTCGAAGGGAGGTAACATACACCTTTTCGTTATTTCTCACAATCGCCTACGCCTGGCTGCTCACCAACATTGAGACCCTGGTTTTCTAAGAATCGAAAATAATCACGCTTTCCTTCTCTCTGGCTTTTCCCCTCCTTCCTTTCAAAAGCATCGTGCATCGTTGAAGCAAAACGGAAAGACCAATTTTATTAGCGATTCCTTTCGCGTTCGAATTATTTTCCGGATTCTCCGTCATTGAACTAATTAAATTTACGATTTAAAGAAAAAATGTACAAAGATATTCTATAAATGACATAATGAATCGTAGAAATGGTTAGTTATATTTGTCAGAGTACCTAAGAATTAATTTTATATAGTTGCTAATTAAAATTTGACTAATTTCATTTTAGCAAACTAAATATTATACACTTGTACGCTATAATAGTGTCATATGAAAGTTAATTATTGGTGTATAACTAATAATCTATTATTCAATTTTATAAACTTTCCTTTTAACATTTAATATTTTTGTACGACTTGAAAATAAGATATTCCAAATTATTGAAATTTTGTCAACACTGTAAGAAATACCTATATAAGAAAAGCCATGTTTTATTAACAGAGACATTATTGTAGCATTATAACTGAAATGTATTGGAATCATAACTTAATATTAATGGATAAATGATTGAAGTTATCAGATAAATTTCAAAGGAAGATTACTCTAATGTTTGTCAATGAAGATCAGCTTTTATTTCTTTTATATGATTTTCTATTGTATGAAACAATAACTAATGAATTCTTTCCTTTCTTGTTTCAGGTAAGTCTATTTTGAAGTCTATGAAGCAGACTTTTTGACCATCCCGAACACACTTTTAAGAGGCGTTCTTTATGCGTTCGACACACGGAATGCCAGATTATGTACGCGTAATGAGTGAGTTCGTTTCTTTTTGTACTCTCTCGTTACATCGAATCTTCCCAAATGAAATTACCTATTCGCATTTTTTATTGGTTGCATATCAAATACCAATCCAGCAGATATGACTATGGTATCATTGTTTAAAAATCTATTAATTTTTACATTTATTAAAGATTAATTTGAATGTTTAGTAATTTTTTAATTAATTAATTTATTTTTTTTTGTTTATTTTTCTCTAATTCTTAGATCTCTTGAAAATTAATTCGAAAATTGACTAATTTTTTAATTTGTTGAAAATTAATTCCAAAATTTATCAATTTTTTAATTTATTTATTTTGAAATCGATATTTGTGGGAAAAATTCGGGATATCTTTGTTCTGTGTTACACAATCGAAATATTAAGTTTTAAATTAAAGGTTTTTGAAATTGGAATAAATATAATATTATGCGACATAGAATTCGATAAAACCATCTACTAATAGCTTAAACAAAATAGCTTAAGGTAAAAAAAAAGAAAAGAGAAAGATTAGTTGAAATAAGCTAATACGTATGTTTATAAAATTTCTAATACAATTTTTTAGCGAATTCTAAAGCTTAATGTATATCGAGTTATTTCATTAGCTCATATCATAAACATAACGCTTGTGCATTCTTTTAATCCCTTCATGTACAAATTGAGCCTTCATAACTCGAAATAACAGATATGTGTGCACCTCGCAATAAACAATCGTATCTGAACTACCCACCATATTCCTGGCCCTTACATTACATGCGTGCCACTCGCGCGCTATATATTATAACCTATATTGTCGTTTATTTTCCTAAATAAACGATCGATTTCTGGAAAGTAAATTTGTTAGCTCCGAATTCAAAAAACATTAACTTTTGTACAAATTCTTCTTAAGTCGTTTTCGTTTGTTAAATCTCTCTTAACACCATAAACTCCACTACTAGAAGATCTTAGCTGTTTTTCTTGAGATTCGGGTTACCGGGGCTCGACTATACTTTTACCCGGCCATGTCATTATCGGATGAATTGCGACGGTGCGTAAAAATCCAGTAAAATGTTACTATGCATCTTGGAGGGGTAGAGCGTGTTTCATAGTCGCCCACGCAATCCGTCGACATGATTTATGACGATTCGAGAAGATTGTGCAAGACGCGTTGCACGGAAATCCTGGAAGATCGAAGAGATAATTTTTAAGCTCAAAGATGATGCATGATATCCTGAATGAGAAATTCAATAGTGTCGTGGAAGAGATCCGCGCGAGGTAAACTATCCTTCCTTGGTAGAAGTTGTGCGCTGTCGTCATCTTCATGAAAACACTGATGAGAATTGATCGATGTTTAAGTTCAGGGAAGCTTTCTTGGAAAATATATCGAAATTTGGGAAAATGTATCGTACTTATTTGTTGATAATGAGTATTTATGATGTGTTAAATGTTATCTGAGTTAGAAAAAGATATGGTATTTGGGAAAATTGTGTAGTGATTTATGGAGTTATAATGCTTAGAATAGATAATAAAGATTCGATTGCAGTAAACATAATAAAAATGACAGTATTTTCAAATAGATGAAATTTTCGTTTAAGACCTCATCTCATTCATATTTACATGACATTTATACGATAAAAATTTTGTAATTAAATTCATTTCTCAGATCCATTCCTTTATACGAATTGTTTTTGAATTACAATGTTCGAATATCTTGAAATAAAATACCCAAAGAAATATAATTAATATACATTATTCAATGTATAATTATCTTTTTATAAATGTGCAATTTAAAACTTCAGTTTCTTTCGGAATTTTTTTATTCCAACTAAAGAAATATTCAATGAGCTCATTAACTTTTGCAATTGATATTAATTAACATTGCTGTTTCACATTAAAAATTAGAACATATTCATTTGTCCTACCAAATACTTCTTAATAAATTCATTAATAACGATAACGATAACAACACACATGAATTGAAAACATTTTATCAAAAAACGATGGACATGTCTTTTGACTCTAAATAATTTCATATCAATCAAGACACCGAACGAAACTATCATGATTCTTTACACCTTCTTGCAATTTCAAACAGTTCTCGTAGCTAATATCTCGATACCGCCAGATTTTTGGAATGATTATGGCGAACGTACGCCACGACGGAGAATCTAGAGAACCGTTTTAGAAATTCTACTTCTTCCTAGAAGTTATGTTGTTCGTTAGAATGACTTTAATGCCTCAATATGTATGTATATATATTTATATAAATTATATTTATTTTTATGTAGTTATAAATAGTGGAATATGAAATTTTATTTATATATGTTTATATACATAAAACGAATAAAAGAATTAATAAAGAAATTTATAATATCTAAAAAAGTTTTAGAAATATATTTACGAGTAGTATTATCTGTATATGTTAAACCTACATATTATCTATTTTTGAATTTATAAAAATGATATTTATTTTAAATTTAAATGTTGAACTTATAGAAATGATACTCATTTTAAACTTAAATTTTGAACTTATGGGAACGACATTTACCTTGAATTTAAGTTTTGATTTTATATCTTCGATTTAAACAAGCAGCTACATATATCACAATCCAATTCGTTCGCACAAAAAGTTTCACATAAATTGCTGAAAACCTCCGCCATCTTGTACCTAATTTACAAATTCACAACGTTCGCCTTAATTTACCGATTCTTCGACACGTAATTAATAATGAAAAGCAGAAAAACACATATCTCCTCGATCCAATTTGAACATTTTAGTTTCATCGTAATAGAAATATCTGGTGAAACGCGTGCAATGTGTTAATGTTCTTAAAGTTAATCGATCGATCTTGAGGATCGAAGCAATTAACGTCAGGATCGCCTCACAATGATGAACGTTCATCATTTTAAGACCGGTTTCCATCCGTGACTCACCATTGCGGATTCTATAAAATTCCACTATCAATGCGCCTCTCTCGGATTCCCCTTTGCTTTTACTCGATGCGCAGTTTTTTCTTCTTTTTATTTTATTTCTTTCTTTTCCTATTTTGTTATTTTTATAAATCGTTCTATATACCCAGTTTCTCTTTTTTCTTGTTTTATGTTTCGAAAAATTTTGTAAGAGGAATCGAACATTTTATGATTCTAGTGGATAGAACAGTTTCCAGAAAGAAGTAGAATGTTTCCGGAACGGTTCTTTGGATTTTTACTCGCGACGTTGTGATCGTGATTATTTCTCGAAAAATTAATAAGGTATGATTTATGTATTTATAATTAGTTGAGATTAAATGGACTGTTTTGATAGATTTCTACTCTAGAGATTAATAAAAGATTAATAAAGATTAATAAAATAGAATTTTATATAAACGTTATATAATCATTGAGTCTTACTTTTGCCGTCTTTAATAAGATTTTGCCATATTACCAAATTCATTAAACATTAGTTTTATGGTACTGTAAACTATAATTGAGTCTTTGCTTCGGATAGAGAAAAGTTGTTCAAAGAGTTTAAACTTACTATATTATAAATGCGATTTTCTTTGAGGATTGCTCTTAACACGTTGCCCATTGTAAGAAACTTGGGCTATGTAAGTCGCGTGAAATATATAGTGCTTCTCAGCAAAAAATAGAGAAAGAAGAAAAATTGTCTGAGAGAAAGTACATTTATTCACATTTGAACAATCTTATCGCTACCCTATTCGAGGATAAAATAGTTCCGGACAGAAGGAACCAGATATTTACAATTACATATTACGTCTGTCGTTGTATTAAGGGTTAAAGTTGTGTTGTGTTATTTTATAATAGGTATCGAGAAAAAGATGTTAGACTGATTGTGGAGTCGACGATTTCGTTGGAAATGTTCGCGAAATCGGCTACGGGCATTGATAAATCTTTTGGCGGATAGAATTTCTCTGGGAATAGCGTCGGGAGTTTCTACGTTCTTTCGATGGCACCAGTAACCTTTTGAAATATAAATTAGCCGCGATAAGACGCCTTTGTCGGCTCACTTTGCGTGCCGCTGTTGCGATCACCGTTTTCCATCCTGCCACGGCTAGTAACTGCGGTGCGTGCGCTGTTCAGTTTGCACATGTGTAGCATATACCAACCGCGAAATTCTCCTTCTCGGTGAATTCGTAATCAGAAGCCTGTAATCGCAATTACACATCGTCCAGAACCAACTGCTTTGTGATACGGTCGTATGGGGAAATAATTCTTTTTTGTTTCGATTGCCTTGTTGAACGTGGAAAAGGAAAGATTTGTTTATCATGAAGCTCCGCATCTTTTAGAGTACCGAAATAATCAAGGTTTTTCGAGGTGTTACACACAGTGAAACTTCTTTCCTGGAATATAGTGACTCACAAAAGTATTTGACTACCTACAGCACGTTTTCTATTATATTCAGTTATCACGCAAAATCAAAATAAAAGAGTCTAGACAGCAAAGAGTTGAATGTTAGTCTAGATATTTATTGAATTTCGCGCTAAAAGAGAAACTATTTTGTGTAATGTTATCAATTTTAAGCATAGTTGATATCAAGAGAATCAAGTTCATAGTTGTAGAAAGTAAGAAGTATTTATCACAAGATTCAATTGGCGTCACAAAACCACTATTTTTAATTTTCTAAGAAGATTAATGACGTGTTCGATGATGGATTAATTCTGCAGATATATTCGTCTTAAAAGTAACGTTATCTGAGAAAAAAATAGTTCGTCATCATGTTTAATACTGACGTAAAGAGTTCTTGATAACTAAACTATGTTATGCGTAATACTCTAAATTTATCGTCGATTAAAATAGTACCGGTCATGCTATCGAAACATCGAACAACTTCAACATTTTCTTCTTTAATTTGTTTTTTTTTCGTATAAAATATGTATAAATATAATATATATATTATATCATATATTACATATATATCATATATAATAGTTATATAAATAATATAATAATATTATTAATTTTATTAATTAATAATATATGTCATATACTTTAATTTATTACCATATACTTAATTACATGATATATATGCATTATATTATAATATTATTTATATTATTATTATATATAGATTATATGATATATAATATGTAAATTATATAACATATATAATTATATAAATATATAATTATACTACTATACTACTATTACTATTAGTGTTCATGGCAATATCATTGGTGTAAATTGCAAATTATTTGGATCAATAAAGTCTGTTTATTATTATATGCGGATTAGATTACGTTTATGCAATTTTATATTTTTATAAACATAGCTAAAGAACTGAAGTGTAAATAGAAAATTGTTTAATTTACTAAATATCATAGTTAGCAGATGCTCTATTTTAGACATTTTTGCATATTATATATGTACATTCTCTAGATTTTTGGAATCTTAAATTCTCCAAATATGCATAAACCGCAGTTTATTTATTATGTAATATATATTGCATAATATGCAATATTAATAATATAGTAATAGTACAGTATAATAATAATAGAAGTATTATTAATATTATTAACATCAATGAGAAAATCAATAATTAAGAAGAGGTAATTAATGAATATTTTTTGAATAACTATTTATGATTACTGTTGTACATAACCTAAAAATGTCAAGTTACTACAATTAGCCAATTTGTAACTTGTAAAATTTTATTAATAACGTTAATTCGCTTTTCTTGTTTGTGGTTCTTAAAAGTACACTAGCCTTCGTTTTACAGTTTCGCTTCTATTTCGTTTCTTATTTCAAATTTTCAGTTCTATAATAAGCAAGGACAGCCGCATTTATCAAGCTGACAGAGTTGTAGGTGGCAGCCATTTTAGAAGTTAGGTTTTAAACAGAAAGATTTCGTTGACAATTTTAAATAGCTCCACTGGTTGTACTAATCGCCTTACAAATAGTAGATGTTTCTTCAAATTTTGATTCAATTTATCGTCTAATAAATGGAAAAACTTTAAAACATATATCGAAATTTCGATTTAACAAATTTATTACTCTCTGGAATCAGGAGCTTTTGTATCTAGAATTCTTGGATTATACTTTTGAGATTTTATAATTATTAGGTTAAGTCGTAAATTTAATTTAATTTCTTAAACACAAAGAAAGATAGTTTTCGTAATTGAATTAGTTGGACGTACTAATAAGCTAGGAATTTTCCTATATTTCCTCCGTTATTCGCAACTTACGCAATTACATGTCACTATAGAACATTATAGAATTCCCCAAAGTATGATTATCAAATTTCCAACTAATCGTACATTTTTGCAACCTAAAACCGACGAATATTCCCAAAACATAAAAGCATCGATCGTTGATAGGCTCAGAATCTCTCACATCAACTATACATATGTCTCGATGAAACAATAATTTCAGTATCGTTACTAGTATTAATTTACGTAACTAGGCGGAAAATAGCCAGGACAGTTGATTTGCTCGTGTTTCGTCGGCTCTGCAGGTTGCGGTCACTGCGGAGAGAGCGACGTTCGAGACTGAATTATTATAGCGGTACACAGCCGGAATATAGAATCTATGTGCATTATGTATATGATATACGTTTATATACGATGTACATACATGTGTGTGATCATACACGTAACTGCGTTTTACGTGTAGATGCAACATAGGGAGTCGGCCAATCGCCGCTGCTGGACGATAAACCTGGAATTGATCCACGTATTTGTAAACCTGCACCAAAGCACAGCGCGTCCTGTTTCGACGAACCTCGTAAAACCGCAGCTTCGTTTTACGACTCATTTCGGAATCTAATTTATCGGTCGGCAACACGTCGTTGCGCGAAACGCTCCCAGACAACTTCTATGCCTCGTTTTGTTTGACTTTCACATTTTTATTTAATTTTTCATTTATTGTTTTAGACCTTTAACACATCATTGACCGGAGACATACTTATATCAAACGTGTTTAGAGAAAGATATAGTTAAAATTATCGTACGAAATTGTCAAAACTTAAAATTGATAAAGTGTCCATTATAGAATAGTGTGATTGTGTTTATCATTCGCCTTTTGTCATGTTAGATGTTTTTTTACCTTTTGTATGGTGCATCACGAATTTTTAAGTAAAACTCTTTCTCTGATACTTTGTTCGAGCGATAATGCTAGTGATTCGGAAAGTAATACTTCTTCAGAATATATACATGTAGGTCTGATTCATTACGATGTGAATATTAGACTAATGAAACGACAAAAAAACTTCGTGTTCGATTCTGATACTGAAAGTAAAAATTGCACTTACTGTGCTGGGGCATGTTCCTTTACTTGCAGAGAAACGGTTTGAAAACAACGTTTTACAGAAATTAGAAGATTTTATAATTAATAATCTGCAGAGTGTTAGCCAAGTAACAGAATCAATCTTTGATAACGACCTTTTTGATTTTCTCATTTCTCAAACAAAGATGTATCATCTATAGAATAAGAAATCATATAAAATATATGAAAGAACTGTAAAATAAAGTGATATAATCAGTATTAATGTATTAAGAGTTTCTAAGAGATTAAGTTTGATGGATCAAATGAATGCGTCCATATTGACTTAGGATGAAAGACAGTCAGGCTCAAATGTTAGTTTCGGCATAAGTCCCCTTATAAAATATCTCAAATGTTTTCCATATATTTAATATTTTCGTAATGATTGCATAATAGTTACTTAATAATTTAATAAAGATTGCGAAAATATAGTTACATGGTTGTTATGTTTATTGAGAATTGAAAGATAAGACATTTGCAGAAAATTCAATTTTATCTCGTCGTACTTCAATTAAGATTCAGATCGAAAAGAAATTACTTATTTAATGCACAACTTTTGTTAAATTTGTATTTAAAAAGATCAATAAGATATTATGCAGGGTCATACAATATCATTAAATAATGTAATCAAATGCAGAATAATTCTATGCGTAAGAAAAAGGAAAATTTTTTAGATGTTCTCTAACGGAACTTAATTTTTGTTTCTTTTCTTTAACGGAAAAAATCTTTAGCAGAAAAATCTGAACGATAAATTACGCACATAAATAATAATTATTTCATTTTTTTCATTATTTCGTTTGATTTGAGATTAGGGCTGAAAAAGCCAATTTTTAACGTTTCTAAAGAATCCTATGTCATTTGCAATAATTTAGAAGTGCCAAAATACTTATGAATGATAGTGTGCTTCCATTAATAAACATCAAAATTTCGAACTGAAACTAACCCAATCACAAGAAATGGATTTTCTCTTTTCATACCGTTTCTGCTATTTGCAGGCATTTTTACAATTACATGGCAAGAAGTAAACATCCTAAAACGCATTCATTGCGATTCGGAATCTTTTATAGCGGTATATTAAGGTTATCCCTAACCTTTCTTAGATTACGTTTTATCTAAACGACTTAAAGATTTTGATGCCCCCCGCCCCCCTAATTGAGTCAACCAAGTTCTAATAACTAAATTAAGAGTATAATAAAACTATAACTAGTGTAGTAAAATTATTGTTAATTTGACTGTCTTTAATGAATATAAATTTAAAAAATATGAGAGATTATGTGCATGTTTTCAACTGTCGAACGAACCTAGTACAATTATGGCAAAGCATTAAGTTTATTTAAATTAATAGTAGGCAATTTTTAGCTAATGAGACAAATAACATGTAAAAATGTTATACAAAAGAAACGCCAGGTAGCATAAAATACAGCGATGAGTTTTTATATAATTACATCGACGAAAGTAACGAATTTAATTGTCTCATAATATTCGAAATTGCTTTCTTATGGGGATGTTCGTTTCACGTTGGAAAACACTGCTTTGCGACCATCGGCGTTCTCAGGATATGACACGTATGTCACGTAGAATGTCGAAAGAGTAAAATCGTTCTTGTCGGATCCGCGTCATCGTTTCCTAACGACCCTTAACGACGATCTTAGCCTAACCTTCTCAACTTTTCGTAAGTCAACCGTCCCCAACCGTAAGCCAGATCTCTTAGTCTTTTTCCTGATCCTTAATGGGCGAGATGGCTATTATATCTCCAGGTGCGTGTTAGGCCAGCAGGACACGTCAACTTTTGTCCATGACAATAATTCCTGTGGCACGTCGTCAGGTAGACGATGGCCTGAGATCGTCTTACTACAAGTTATAGAGTTCTTTCTCCTTTCGGTTCGTATCCAGTGACGCAAGATCGTTCCATCGGTAGCCTCTCGTTCCAAGTTTTTCGTTGACCAGTTTCTGCAAACAATTTTGATTAACTGAAAAATCTTTAGCGTTTCTAACAGTAGATGCAGAGAATTTTGTTTATTTCTTTAAAATTGATCTGTTTATAATTTAAGTGAGTTTTTATAATTGCGCAACTAATAATGCTTATGTTTAGTTTTACTTATGTTCTATGCAAAATATAAGTTGACATAACTTAAGCATATGATATTTATGTTTCATATTAAGTAATAAAAAAAAAGAATTATTATAATCTATCAAATATTTAGCCTAAATATCAATGTATATCACGTAAGTTTTATAAATTAATCAACATAGTAATTTCAAGTGTCTTACCCTATACTTTCCACGTTTGCTACAGCAAGCTGGAAGATGTTATAAAGGGAAATGGTTCGCCACTTTCTCGAGTGAGAGTTCGACTTTTGCGACGGTGTGTTGTTTCGTGCGAGACTGAGGAACTTGTGATATTTGGGTCATCGATTTAGCTCGAATTTTGCGCGTAGTTGCTACATGCTGGCTATAATAATCTATTGTATTAAATGCCTAAATTGCATTATATCGAGTATCGTAGAATATTCGGATTATATTCGAATCCTGAGCGCCCTGGATTCTGGCTAACTGCAATACGCTTACCTCTCTGTCTTTAGATAATTTTTGTTGATTTTACTATTTTATTAGACAAATTTTATTTATAATTGCTTTTATTATTAGTCATTATGACTGTTTTTTGTATTTGACATTAATTACGTATAATTTTTACTGTAATCTACAATTTTTGAGGTCCTGATCTCTATATATATATGTCTCAGTAATTCACTGACAAAGAAGTTTGAAAAACTTCTTATTCCTTCAGACACAACTGACAAGTGTATTCTATTAATGTTTTGCTAGTAGTCGACGATCGCTTAATCAGCTAGCGCGAATCGGTTGGTATTTTATCTAATAAAAGGCTAAAAAAATCGTGTCTGGAAGCCACGAATTAAAATTGATGGATTTTTAACGTATTTTGAGATAACTCTCTAATGAGATTTTAATCATTAACTCCATTACAGAAATGAATCTATAACAAGGCTTTTGTTAAGATAAAATTCAACTCTTCATCGTATAGTTAACATATTATATACCTAATTAAGAGTTACTTTAATGGCAGAGCGAGTTCTCTCAGAACATTAGTATAATTATATCTATAGTTTGAAATATTAAGATTATCTAAATTTTATTTTGTTTTTCTTATCTGTTCCAATATTTTGATTATAAAACAGTCTTTCAATTGAAAAATCTAACAAGTTACAAGTACTTGATGTACGATCTCTATGTAAGGTAGATACTATCTTAATAAATAAGTACTTATTAAAAGTAATAAACAATTTTTCATAAAAGTAAATAAAAGTATTTAAAAAGAAAATAAAGAAGTATTTTGTTCGGTGTAAAGAATGTTAATTTAATAACTAATTGATATATGAATATTTTCATAAAAATCGAATTGCACGTAATAATGTATAGATACGTTTTGAAAAATTTCGATAATTTATTTAAACTGCTATTTTGGCTAAAACAAAATAATTTGTCATTTTTTCAATTCATTAATGTTACTAATTGGTAAATTATCATATAAAGAAACCTTGGTTTAAGGAAACACAGAAAGAAGGCGACTCGGCGACACATGTTATCAATATAAAGAAAAAAATTATATTTTTATTTCCATAAATGAATACAGGTGCCATTCCAGTCTAGTTTCAAATATATATATATATTTACTAAAATTTAGCTAAATCTGCCTAACTTCTTAAAATTATTTCTCAGGAAAATTAGTAGCGCCAGAGCACCAGATACGGTTTTGATCAATCTCAATTTCGTAGACTGGAATTCTGTTAGTTACGAAGTAAGAAATAAAATAGTTTTCTACTAAATTGAATTTTGTCCTGTTTCTGTGTATATCATTGAAATATTTAATAATTCACATTAGGGAAATCTAAATTCATCCAAAACTTTCTAACCTCATAACACTATATCCCTGAAAAAACATTATACAATCTACAATCACAATCTCAAGATCGTAGGTTGAAAGTTTCATGTGGATCACGCGAGTCCTAACGTATCGATCTACATCGATCAATAAATCCGCGATCCACGGTAGCCGGAACGTGAATTGCTTTAAGGAAAATCATCTAACTCAGTACATTGCATCTGGTTGCTTAAACGAAGAGCGATGCTCTGTTGCACGGCCGTGTTCTGAAATGCACTGACCTTCTATTGTTCGCCGACAAATCGCCGTTCGCCGAGCGCGGTTTCACTTCTTGCTTGCTACCTTTTGCGCCGGTTTACCGATTCGAGGACAGAGAGAAAAGAACGAACCAGAGAGAAGAGATGGACAGGTAGAGCTGCGTGTAAAATCAGGAGGGAGAGAAAGAGAGAGAGAGAGAAAGAGACAGAGGCGGATTCTGTGCTCATCTTGTGAAGTCGGCACGAATCCTGAGCTGCGCTGTATCGATGCATCTTGACCTTTTTCCTGGCCCTTTCAAATGTCATTAAACCAGAGGCTGGCACGATCTCGTTGGAAAAGGCCTTGAGTGGAAACTCCACGTTGCTCCATCGAGCAGAGGCTCGACGGAGGAAATTAAAAACGGAATAAATTACCGGTGATGGTTTGGAACGGTTGCTTTGTGAGTTTAAAGACGTCTACCTAGACGATGCCAAAACGTGTATTTAGTTAGAATAAAATGCAATCGAGTGCCTTTGAACATCAGAACGATGATTGTAGTTTGATTATTTTGGAATAGATCATCTACTGTTTTTTTTAGACAATTTAATTGCATAATAAATAGTATTAGTAGCATACATTTCTATTACCTTTCCATATTTCGCGAGTTGTGCCCGGCGTTTTCAAAAATTATGACGCTTCTAATTTTTTACACTAGGATAGATTACTTGTTTTTAATCATTTGCCCTGGAAAATAATCGATACCTAACCTTATTAACTAATTTATTATTGAATAATTTTGTTACAGGCAAATATGATAATGTTCATTTGTATATCATACAATGTACACATATATCGTATGCATATCTTGCTTTTTTCATTATATATAAGTCATAATAGTTCTCCAACATTTTGTAGGTTAGATCGTATTATGAGAGATGTAACAATCTGTAAGAATTAATATCTTTACATTGTATACTACCTATGCACACAATGCTTTCTATACTCTATATAATACAGCATGCTTATAATATTTTCATGAGATCAATATAACAGATGCATGATATCTCTACTATACAGGGTGAAACGAAAAAAGGGTTCATAATTTCTAGGATAGATAGTACTTGTGAAATGACGAAAAAAATTCAAATAAACTCAGGTAGAAAAAGGTATATAGTTTCAAAGCTATAAACAATTTTTTGTTTCGGTTAAAGCAAGTAACTTTTTCGCTTCAGGAGTTATTGTACCGTATGGAAGCAGTGGATTATCTGTCTTTCTAGTCTATGCACGTGTCATAACACAGAATTATTCTGTTATGAAACGCGGCGTCGCAAGACATATTTAGTTACAGACCTTTTCGTGATTAGCGAACAGTTACAGAGCTAATACAAAATTTTCTCAATGCGGTAAAAATGACATCGTATTATCGTAATCAAGAAACGGCAGATATGCGTTACATCTATGGAATTACCAATGGTCGCACTATAGTAGCACGAAAACTGATTATTGTACTATTTACGCGGCAAGATATCCAAATTAAAAGATACCATCTCCACACATTGTTTAAGAAACTCCATCAACGCCTTTGCGAAATCGGTTCATTTGAAACATGACATTCGTTCGGGAAGGCCTACGTTTGCTTTAACTGCTACTCGGGAAGTCCGCGTCTTAAAGACAGTTAAAGAAAATCCAGGAATATGTAGTAGAAGAGAATTTCGGCATCAGTGAGAATCAGTCAGCGTGCTGTGATGAAAATTCTTCATATATAATAATTATTATGTATCCGTATCATTTACAACGAGTGCAGGCTCTCGTTCCATCAAAATATCCACCGAGAATCCACAATTTGTTTTACGTATTTCGTTTACTGACAAAGCTGCATTCATTCGAAATGGCATTACATACAATAAACATGTACAATACTTATGGGTGGAACAAAATTCTTTTTGAATGTGTGAATGTAGATTATCATATTTTAGGACCTGTCATTTTATCAAATAAATTAATAGTCATACCTGATCTTAATTTTTTAATAAATATCTTACCGTTAATATTACCCATGAATTTCAGTGAAAGATTAGAACAATGATGTATGCACAATGGAAACCCAGCTCATTTTGCTTTCAACGTCCGATAACATCTAAATAACACTCTTACTGGAAGATGGTTTGGATGAAGTGGACCAGTGCCATGATCTCCTCAATCTCCTGATTTAAATCGTCGTTTTTTTATATCTTTATTCAATTATTTCTATTTTATTCACTGTTAATGATTTCTGATTGAGGAACTAAGATTGAAATAAGAAAATGATTGGTAGTTAGAAATTGAAAATGCAGTAGCATTGTGTTTAGTAACGAAGATTTTTAATTGCCTTGACTTTAGCTTTCTCAAATCGATTAAAATATTTTACGTACATTTAAAATACACATATGAAGTCATGTAAATCTGCACTGACTATATTAGAGTCGCTTTGCAAGATTTTACTGTTATGTACGGAATTTTCTATTCTGTATTTCTACTAGTATTATTTAATGCTATATGAAGTTAGAGGTTTTAGATAGCACTGTAAAATCTTTAGATAAATATTCTCAGGTACTTGTAATAAAATTAAAAAATACCTTTTAGAATTTTGATTGTCTTGATAATCTTCCAATTGTTAATTAAGAGAATAAATTATGTTTTATAAAAAAAGAACAACAATAATAAAACATGAAAAAGAAGAAAACTGTATCTGTTTATAAAATTTAATTATAGGAATAAATTGCATAAAATTTTTGTTACGTCTACTTTACATCATTCTTTATATAATTATATATTTATTTAGAAATAGACTCTGAGCACTGCTTAATGAGTTTTTTACTCTGCTAATTATTCAGATTCTCAACTCATGAAAAATTCATATGAATATTGGCTTTATTGAAATTGGTCCATAAGATAGCAGACATTTAATAATACGTACGAACGCACTAAATAATTCTAAAAGTAAATCACATCCCTGTTTATAAAAAATTGGTTGATATAATTGGTAAGATACAAACAGCGATATGTTTGAACTTTTTAGTTTTCTTTTATTTAACATTATTATTAAAAATAACGCGACTTAATGAAAACAATATAGATACTTAAATAGTTAAGAAAATAATGTGAAAATGGTATAAGTTATATATTTGTTTCTTATGCAATTCTTGTTTATTTGACACTGTTGTATCAAGAAGTCACAAGAATAAATTAGATGTATAAGCAGATTTGAGAGTCCATTATGATAAACTAATTCTAAGCATCGCTCATCGTTACGAAAGAAAATTGATTATTCACTTTCCTTATATCTGACTGAAGCATCATACAAACACAAATGTCAGCGTACAAAAGTTAAAATTACATAAGCATCATGAATATTTTTCCAATTGTCTTTTGTTTATTATAAGCCCATGCATTCATTTAGTGAAACAGGTACTTAACTTTAATTTGATAATTTTATAACTAATGGAAATTAAGAGAACCAACAAGGAATTATGACACACAATGCAATTACTTTTAAGCAGTTATTTCTCTTATTTCCAGTTCTTACAAACTAATTGTTGGTTACTGCATATTGAATTAGAAAATTACTGATTCGCGCTTAGTTCGAATTTACAAAGTCCGAAACGAGTAATTTATTCGATTGGTCGTTATACATAATATGAAGCCACCTCCGTTATCTCGCAATAGTCGATAATTTTAATCTCAAGAACGAAATTCTATGCTCTACAAATAACGTACATAAGCAAATTTTTCAGAATTTGCATTATATTGCAGATATAAGTGTTACTTTACAAGCAACGTGGAATAATTTTTGTAGTCTTTTCTAATAAAAAAACAAATAGTAAAAAAGTAAATAATGAAAAAAGTATAAAAAGATGATCTAAATGAACAGTAAAAATAAATATTGTTAGAGAAGCCAAATTTCTTAATGTTAAAAAATATTGAAATAATGCTATTCTAAATTCACAAATTTATACATAATCGTACTTAATTACATATTAAAATCCTTCTTCTCTTAGAAAAATAAAATGAAAAGAGAAAATTGCGATCTTCTATTTAAAATATCACCAAAATTCTGTAAGACTTTTTTGTTAAATTATTGTAGCAAAATTGAAAATTATAGGAAATTGTTAAACAAGAAAATCTTTATCGAAGGTTAATATAATTATAGTGGTACAGTAATCGGATTATATGATCTTATAGCTAACGGATGATATGAATTTCACGCGATGTTCAATAGAATTAAGGGATTACGTTTCTCGTCCATGTTACGTAAATTACATATTAGCTGACAATTGGTAAAATTCCAAATTAATTCATAAAAGTTCAAATAAATTTATTCAATAGTAAACGATATAAAAATCTGAAATGAATAAAAATTGATTTCAATAATTCGAAATATGAAATTATTAATATAATTTGTTAAATATGTCTATTACCCTTTTAGACAAATAATTTTTGAAGATAATTTCTGTATCGATTTTATCGATATAAAATTTAGTAGCACTGCTTACATTTACTATTCTCTTTTTATTATAATATATTATATTACGATAAATGAATAATGCATAAATAAATAATAAATAAACAGCGCGTGCGTAGTGCATAAATTTGATAAATATATAATATGTAATATACGATATAAATCTCAAAGAGAATGGTATTACTATTTTAAGAAATATATATACAAATTTTGAAATATCTGAACACTGATAATTTTGTTTAAAATAAAAAGTAAATAGAAAGAATAACCGTAGAAAAAGTAAATAGAAAGAAAAACCGGCATAAGATCATTTCAATATGAGTAACATATTGTAATTTTTGACGTCACAATCGAAAATGAATTTATCGATTATCTAAAAGTTAGCAATAAGTAATGACGATAATAATTACATTCAACTTTATACGTCTTTTCTGGTTGATGCATACATGTGTATTACATCATTTGCACAGATAAAACGAAGCCACCGCTAATTAACATAAAGACACACGAGTTGGCTGTAGAAAAGTATAGGAATATTACTATGAAGAAGAAAGTTATTATGAAGTAAGGAATATAGTGGTTAAACGAATTAAGACTTAGAAACAAGTTAAATATCAATGAAAATTATAAATCCTATATTGCATGGTCTTCGTCTTATTGTGGCGGCATTTTATTTTTCTTCCTATTTACTTTGTTATCTGGAGTGAACTTCAACAACTGATTGTGATAGCGCTGCTTTATTTCAAGTTCATTAAAATATGTTTAAATACGAATTTTCGCGAATTTTTTAGGATACAATTTTGTTAAAATTTTTAATGTTATCTAATTAAGTATTGATTAATCTGTATTGCTAAAATGGAAGATTTTCGTTCTAATAAGATATAAAAAATTAAAGCAAACAAATCTAGGAAAAATTCATAATAATGGATGTGACTTTTGCGTATATTATATTGTTACGAGAAAAATGGCACAAGCCGCTTAAATGAAAATTGTGTACAGTATATAATAAGATGTGAATATGAAGAACTTGATAATTTTCAATATTCCTCTTGTTAGATTAGATTAGAAAACAAAAAAAATAGATTTTGTTTTATCGTTTATTTAAGTATCTACTATATTTGAACTGTTGAATTCTATATATTTTTATTATCTTATATTCATTATGTAGATCGCAGACATTTACTGAATACAATTTCGATTACGTAATTTGATTTATAAATTCGAAAGTTACAGAACCTTAAGTGTATATGTTTGAATATTGCATTAACACGATAATTGATATATAATTTATTTTGAAAAATTGCATCATTGAATCTAATTGAATTTTCGTTGTAATTATGAAAAAGATTTTCAAAAATTTGCTCAATTTTTTTTCGCTACAATTTCCTCTTTCATTTAGATGAAACATGTACGAAAAAATCTAAGTACATATATAGTATCACTATGATATAAAAATTATTTTTCTCAAATCATAAATATTTTTTTATATTCTCGACTTATATATTATATGCACAATAGGATTAATAGGTTTATCAATTGGCGTGCCTATTATTTTTCTTATTCTTTTTTTTTTTCTTCTTTCTTTTATAACTTGACAAAACAATTACGTTCCGTTTATTTCCGGTCACCCGGTGTGCAAACGGTACGAACCGTACGCGGTGTGACAAAGTGACGATTGACGACGCCGAGATCCACCTTTAATCCCACTATCGCAGCTATACGAGCCAGCAGCAGCGGCACAAGGTGGCGGCGGAGAGGTAGCCGATGGAGGCAGGCCAGGGAAGTGCTGACTGCTCGGAAGAAAAGAGAGGGAAGGAAAGAAAGAGTGGCAGAACTCGCCAACGGATAAAGAGAATAGAAGAAGAGGAGAGGGACTGCTGACTGCCAGGGGAAAAGGCTTATAACCGTGGCGAACCGGTTTTCCGTATCTCCGATGACTCATCCTCCGCGACGACGCTGCGTCAAGTGCATTTCCTGGCCTGGCGCATCCTAACCTAAACCCTCCCTCCTCTGTTAGCTTTTCTGTCGTTCGTTCTTGCTCGTTTCTGCGTGCACGAGTTCCCTGCCTCCGTCTGACTTTCCAAGGTGGTCTTCAGTGGTGCTCAGACTTATGCGAGTGCTTTTTCAATTTGTCCAAGTTTACAGACCTTAATTCTCGTTAACTTCTTTACTAATTTTGGAATTTGCAATAGAACTTTAATTGGGAGAAGTGGATTAATATCGTTAGTGATATTTCAGAAGTCACAAGCTACAAATATTATAATAGTTAACCTTTTTTTGTATAAGGATCAATAGAATCGATAAAATGAATGATCATTAAAGAATTAATTACAATTTTGTGTAATTTTTTGGAACGGTGCATGCAAAGAATTTGTATATGAAGCAGTATAAGAAAATTTTTGTGAGATGAAATTAACGTCCTAACTAAAGCTAATGCTCCAAGTCTTCATACTGTATCAGTGTAAAAGTTTGTTGTATTACAAAATTCTTTTGTGTTATGAACAGATGTGTAACTGGTAACTTGTAAAATTTTATCAACAACATCAGTTCGATCTCGCGAGACAGTAAAATAGAAACTAACAAATAAGGTGGTTGGTAGAACAGGTTAGTAATATTCGAAGTAGCAGAATAGAAACAATTCCTTGCGAATGATTTTCTAGATCCTACAGTATTGATCGATGAGTCGCAAGATACTTAATACTCGAACAAACGGACATGTCAAAACTGAAAATTTGCGAAGTGCTTAATGAATGCTGTAGAAAAGAGAATCGTGAATATTACAGTTATGTAATGTCTATCTGACATACTGATGATAAATATTTAAGATTAATTTATTTCATGACCTTAGAAATTGATGGACATTTATGTCATTAATAGCTGTATGATCATTTTAATAATTCTTTATTACTTAACAATTAATATTCGAGAACTTGTTTATTATTTTATTTTAATACGTTCACTATAATGGTGGTCCTCGGTGATCTAAATTCTAAATAGTAAACTAAACAATTTTCAATAATATGAGTATGTTATAACATTGCCGGAGAAAAAGTGTACAAATGCGATATAATATTTTGTAAATATTAAATGATGATTATGATTAGATCGCGAATACAAGTAAAAATTTTAATTTTTTCAATGGCAAGGAGATAGAACGACCATTCTTGATGTTTACCATACGTATGGGGAGACTTACGAGATATTATATGTACATATAAACGTGTCAAGTGTATGTAATTCTTGTAGTATTGTATTTTATATTTTTTTACTTCTTTCTCTTTAATAAAGATAAATCTGAATAAATTGTGTTACACTTTAGTAATATATCCCTGAACACGTTAAAAAAGTTCGTATGGCTGAATATAAGTATTTACTAAATTTTTTTTTATATTTAAGTAGTTTATGTAGACTTTTATGGTGGATCGTAAATTATTACTTAGTATTACTTTAATTATTATTATACTGCTGTAAATTGTAAGGTAAATTTGAAAATAACAGGGTTTGTAACATCATCAAACTATTGTATTCTGTACTTTTTTATTTTTGGTCAATGTAGCTTCTGAACGATTAAAATGTTACGTTAATGATAGTAAAACTGAAAACTGTCTTTTTTCAGAATAATATATTTATAAATAAAAAAAAGTAAAACATAGGAAAATGAAAATAAAATTGAATCTTCAAATACGTATAGCTTTTAGCTTAAATTTTCTCTCGGTTAAAATTTTTGTATAATACACTATGATGTATTCATAAATGGTTTCTGCAATTGTTTAAATATTTTCAAGGTAGATTTTAACGAACGATCAATATGGCAGTAAAAAGAAAAAGAGTATACGAAACTAAAAACATTTCACGTTTCAATAACCGTTTCATGTAATCTGTTCTCACCAACCCACCCGTTTTACCGTTACTATAAACCAATATGTAATTCCATCTAACAGTACAAACTAAAATCTCGCAACCACTTTATTAAAGCCTCGTCTGAACTCTCGGGCAGCTCCACTAAAAACGAATTTCTATTTATCTCGTCGACATCGAAGCGCAATGAGCGAACGGAGCTCGTGCAGCAATGTGGAAGAGTATACGATTTCTCATCGAGAATCACGGAACACGATCCCCTTTCTTCCTCCCTCTCTCCTTTGCTGTTTGCAACAACGTGCGTCGAGGCAGCAACGAGATCGCGTGGCATGCACCTGCGTGAAATTGCACGCGGAAAAGATAATTCATTCGGTCGAGACTCGGTACAAAGTTCAAGGTGCAGCACGCATCGGGAAACAGACGGATATTAACCGAAGACAAACGGTATAAGCCTTTAGAAGAAACGTAACGAGGTTGTAAATTGAAGCATCCAGTTATTGTACCGCGATTGATTGTATACACTATGCAGGCCTCTCAGAAGTCATGCCGATCAACTTCACTTTTTTTCACTTGTGCATACTTTGAATGCAAGTCCTATGAAAGTAACAAATACTAGAGTAAAGTCTATTAACAATTTCGTCCATATTTAGTAGCCGAATTAGTGGTGATAAGTCTAAGTCTAATAAATATGAGATAAGTTGATAAATCTATGAATTTAGGTTTACTTTCAAAAAGAATATTCAGGTTTTTTCTTTGCCTGTATTAGCTTTATTTACTTTCTATGTACAATTAATAAATGGTACAAAGTTGAAATTAGATAAAGAAAAATAAGCGGGGGTATGTGTGGTAAATTAATTGATTCAACTGTGTATCTTGCATGATATCTCGCTTTTGTGCAATGTAGTAGTTTCATTCGAATTAGGTAGACCAACATAACCGCATTTTACTAGTCACATTATAAAGATAAAATAACAACATTTTGATAATGGGTTGAGCAATGTTTCTGCAATATTATCAAAACAGTAACTCGTATTTCATAGATTTATCTATTCTTAACAGACTAATTATTTATGATTTACTTGTGAAAGTTTACGCATTTATAGGAAGTTTAAAGATGCAAATTTGCAAAGATGCAAATATATAGTACGGAAAAATATATGCAGTATCCAAAATATAACACTCCTTATAACATTTAGTGGTAGATAAAAGAAATTTCTATTTCAAAGTAGAAATGGAAAATATGAATTTACATGAACACTTGTAGTTTATTTACGTCTCAAATGTATACAAAATACGTCATTTAGAATTCAAATTAATATTGAAATCTAAATTATTGGTTATTTTCTATGAATGATTGAACTGAAACTGTTTAATCTTCGCACAAGATAGAGTTACTTTAACTGCACTACTTCTATCATAAAACTAACAAAATAATTAAAGTGATTCGTTATTTCAAAACATTAAGTTGTATTTTTATTTCAAATAAAATTTGTTCCAATGTGATTCGCTCCATTGATGGCAATATGTACACGGTTTTCTAACGGGCTAGTTTTACTGTTTAAACGGTATTGATCCAATGAGGATTGGTTCTCTTCGGTTGACAGCGGTCCAATTAAAATTCGCCGGCGAATCACAGGCATTAAACACTGTTGGCTGCTTGTTTGAGGTCTAATTTAATTGTTCCCGTGATTACGAGTATGGCTCTGTTCTTTTTCTTTCGTAATGATAGTAATTTTCGTAGCGTTGCGTAGTGGCGAACGTTACGCGAGGATATAAAGGAAGAAGAGTGACGAATGAGACGGTGGAGCGCTTAAATGAGTCCACCGTGTGACACTCGTGGTAATTGCTAGAAAATTACCGGTCGTAAATATTATAGCGGAAACCGCTGCGGGAGTTGCGTGAAAAGGTGATAGATTGTTTGGGAGGCAAAGAGTGTCACATGAATGGAGTTCTTGCGATTTGTAATTGCAACTGAAACTTTGGTTAACTGTGTTTAACTGTTAATTGGTATCATTGGACCATTGAGGACTATAACAATTTAACCATTTCGGTCATTTTCGACCCAATTTTATTGTTCTAATATTAAAAAATACCTACTTTGAACACAATAAGAAAAGATTATTATTGACACGCATGAATTTTAGTTTCTGGATTATCTATAAATTGGACTGTATTGAGCATTTTCTTAAAATATTACAAATGCTTCCTGATTACTAAAACGAGAGCACAATTGAAGTACAAAAATATTTAATTTTGAAATTTGTAATATATTCTTATTCAATCACTGATCCCTATCACTGAGAAAATAAAGTAAAAAATAAACTTAGATATCCAAAATTTTAGCAATCTGACATACATGATTAATAGTCGTCTATAACTCATCGATACTATTTGAAAGTTAATGTTGTATGGATATTGTGTCGGAAAATGAAAATTTTTTAAAGAATTTGTTTAATTCGTTAAATATGCTATCAATATCTGACGTTATAAATCAATAATATATAATTTGTCAGTATTATATAGTACATGGTTATGTATATACGTAATGGATTAACGACGAATGAATTGAAAATAAAATGCACTTACAATAAATTTCTTTTATAATAAGATAGTAATAGCAGTAAAAGATAATAAAAAATGATATATGATAACACCAAACCGGATTTAAATTTCGAACAATTAAACGCTTCACTCTTCCAAAATATTGGAAACGAGGAGCGTATATATACATTTTCACGACATTTTCCCAATCTGTCGATATATCATGTTGATCCAGAAACACTCTGTGCAACAATACAAAAGGGGGTCGAGTAATTTAGCAAAGTGTCAGAACTCGGAAAAGTGGATTTATTTTTCATGACGACGTTGGTCGAAAGTGGTGGGGAGGGGGGGGGAATAAAAAAGAGAAGAAAAGAGGGGAGGGAGAACAAAATAAAAGAAGCATGAATGGTCGCGGATCATTTGCCACAGGATGAAGGAGCTGCCGGAGGAAGCTTGCTGTAGGAGAGGCTAGGTGAAACACTCTGGCAGTTTGATTTATGGTCGACGTACCGAGTTATCGCTCTGCCAATAGTGGAAATCGAGGAGAAGAGCGGAGTGAAGTCGAGGGTAAAAGAAAAAGGGTTTCGGAGATGAATCGATGAACAGAAACGCCTGCCTGCCTTGTTCTTAATCAATGCTCCCTCTTATTCTACGGATATGCGTAAACATGTAGATCAAAGATCGTTCCTTTTTTTATCGTCCTGTAGGATTCTAATACTAGGTTTAGGAATTTTTTGCGGTTATTTAATAGACAACGATGAATACTTTATCTACATGCAGCAATTTACATAAAATTGATGTTGATTTATATTAAAATAGAAACACTAATTAATTAAAGTGAAATGATAAATATATTACAAAGATTCAACAAATTGTCGACTTTGTCAAAATGATCAATTTTAAGTTTCTCCTCTTAAAACTTTTTCATATATGTATGTAATTTGCTTTAATATGGAATCTAATTGGCGTGAATATTTAAAGAAGTTATTGAATATTTCTGCATAAATTCTTCACCTTTTCATTATCACGCGCAAATGAGGAAGAAAAAATTATTTACTAATCTTAGGTAGAATACAATATAAAATAAAATGGACAAAGGTTTTGCAACTTCTGATGTAATTTTATATATATGCCAAGATTTTTATAAGTTAAATTTTTTCATTTTTTAAATCCCTTTTAGAAATACATTAATAATATGTAATTGTATTGGTATGTAATTAGAAATAGTATGTATTGTGACAGAGTGTCAAAATTCGTTTATAGAAAGATATACATATACACAAAATTCTGACTGATTGTATGTACAATGTACATGTTTAGGTTGGTTTGAAATTTTTTCAATATACATATTCATGAAAATCGAATCTCACTAAAGTGCCAATGAAATTCCAAAATATTTGATATGACGTGTGATATATACATAAAACATTTTTTTTTATTGTAAATATTCTGAAATACTTTCGTGAGTAACTGTGTATATGAAATAGAGAATGGAAATTACTATGTAAAAACATAAGAAATGAAAACAGCAACGAGATTATTTTAATAAAGGTAGTCGAGTAAAGATAGAATCGGTAACGATCACGGGTGGTTTTATGCTCGCGTTTCTCTTTTGAAAAACAATTCAGTTGGGGGAGTTGCGATAAGAGCCAATAGTTGAAAGGGGAGTGAAGCGTATTTACCATTCCAGAAACCACCCCAAGCATCCATCTTCGGCTGTTGCATGGGGGAGCACGTATATACGTTGTAGACCCGTAAGATTCGAATTAGAATGAAATACGATGACAACGAGCGAACCGTGTTTTGCTTAATAGAATTCGCTCTTCGATGGGACAAAACCACCCCTGTTAGGACAAAACCTACTCTTGAAATTTCTGGAAATTACAAGAAGAATTCATACTAGAATTTGAATATTTATAAAAGGGTGATTAGTTGAGTATTGTATACACGATAATTGTAATAACAACTTGTGGAATTCTGTTTATTATTTAAAGTTATTGTTTAGAATTTAAATAAAATAAAGGAAAATAATAGAGAAAAAATAATAGAAAATGAAGGTATAATATAATTCGATAAAACGTAATAGTCTTATATATGACATTACAGAATTAAAAAAATTAATTCATTGGTGCAAAATATCCTCTATCTAAAAATTTGATATAATTTAAAGAATCTCTGTAGGTGTACATACAACGTATTGTACATATAATAACATGAGAATCGTGCGATAATATAAACAAATAAATTTTGCGATAGTATAAATAAAATTATGTGTAATATATGTGTGTATTCCATAATGATAAAATTATTGATCAGAATAACATTGAAATAACAATTTCAAGAAGACAATTCGATAAAATAACACCATAGAGAATTTTCTTAAATTTATAGTGAGGTGTAAAAAATTTTTTGTAGTAAATAAAAATCTTCTTCTGTTATTAGATAGAGTTCATATATTTATAAAGTTATAAAGTTCGATAAAATCCATATACAACTATAATGACAGATAACGCCAATTGATCAACGAGTTCGGAATATAAAGGAATCCAAAATACGAGTGTAGATTATATAGTCAGAAAAATTTTCATTTTTCTGTATCCCAATACAATGAATCAATGGAATGGCTTGAGTCTTTTCGTCCCAAAATCATCATTCAAGTACATATGAACGAGATCGGGAATTGCTTCATAAATTCTTTTAATATTGGAGTTTTCTATTGGGTGAAAGAGCGGGCCAGAAGGGGTGACTTTACGGATCAAGGGTGCCGAGCAACAAGTGCGATTCTAAGGGGGTAGTTCAGGGTCGTCACACGGCAGTGCTCATTGTGGATTTATCGATTTACCGCGTTGAAACAGCATTCATTTTTAAACAGAAACGATTCTTTTCACTTTCCCCGCGTGAACATCGTGTTTTGTGTTACGCGAGATACTTGATATGAAGAAATCTTTATATTCAAACTGTCACTGTTTTATCTTACGCTTTAGAATTTAGAATTTACAATTTTGAATTTTTACGATATTTATTTTGGAAATTATAATTTTTACGCATCAGACATTCTAAAAACAGCCCGAAATATTTATCTAAATACAATATTTGAAAACTGATATATTAAATATTTTATTTGATTAAATGTTATTTCCAGATAATTATGCATTACTTTATTGAATAAGTAATTTTAATTGGATAAACAGATGATGTTTCTTGGAATTTTTATTTAATTGATTGTTTATCATTATAATAGGTTATTAACGAGTGAATTCAAATTACAATCTTAAATTTTATTAAGATTTAAAAAGATTAATATGTTTTAGAAATTTTAGTACTTTTAAGGTATAGAGTTTATATTAAAATGTGATATCAAATGAAATAATTTTTTATTTTCTTTGGTATTTCACTTGTTTTAAAATTGTAAGAACGTCAAACATTTTAGTCAAATTTTCCATAATAAAAATTCCATAATAAAAATAAGTTGTGTTATATCAAAGTCTAGAATATTTAAGTATTATGTATATTGTGTTAAATTGAAAAATGCTTAAGTACTGTTTTTCTTCCTGTTTATAAAATTCGTGGATTATATGCGAATATGAGATAAAAATTTGCATAAACATTTTAGTATAATCTTGCTTCTAGGTTGTATACGCTTCTACATTTTAATATTCTTTTTACTGTTCTGACAAATACAAGTTTTTCACCTAGTGTTTCTAAGTATTCATATTTTAAAGGCTCAACATATTTTTTATTCGCAATAAAATAGAAGATAAATTTTTAATGCAGAAGTAGTTAGATAAAAAGCAAATTAACTATAAAAGCAATTAGAACAATTAAAATCTAATGTATCAAAAAAAAAAAAATAAAAAAAATAAAAAATAAAAAATATAACTGTGCTACTAAAATCTAAAAATTTAGATTTATCTTCGATAATATTTCTCCTAATAAATGAGACGAAGTCCTTTACTAAATACTTTATACAAATTTTCAAAACGTAAACGAATCGTTTTGAAGCCACATACATAATTTCAAAAGAGGAAAAAAGTAATTATGGGTCTTTAAGCAGTTATGAAAAAATTGAAGATGCAAAAAATCACAGAATGCGTACAATACGCAAAATATGTACTCGTTGTATTATTTACTAACGTGAAATAAACCTAAAGGTTTATTATTTATTAAGTAAAGGTTTATTATTTATTAAGTAAAGGTTTATTATTTATTAAGTAAACTTAATTGTATTATTTATTTAGTCATATATATTTCATATTTTGTTTTGTAAAAAGATGAATCTACATAAGTATTCACAATCTAGTGATCATGTTACAAATATATATTTTTTTAAATTTCCTACAGAATTTAATTTACTGTCGTTAGTATCTTTCAATTTCATCCTTTTATTATTACCTTTTAATAATAGTTTAAACGAGCTCTGTTTATATTAACTTTTTTGCTTGTTTATACCGATGTAAATACACAGAGTTTGGCTGTTGAACCCTGTGGCATATTGTATAAATACATTCGAAAAAATCATGCAATCAGTAAATATTACGTACCTATGATTATTTGTCGAAAAGTCCATTCGCGGTTTTTTTTTTTTTTTAAAGAAGCACATCAAGTGTTGTTACTTTTATACAAAATCTGTCTACATAATCAACGAATAATTTATTTACCTTGTTTCTCTATAAATATACAATATACATATATGTATGTATATAGTACATATATGTTTCTAAATAAACATTTAAAGACATGAATCTTTACATTCTTGAAATAACTTTTATAACATTATGTTAGTAAAAAAACACTTGTAAAAATAGGTGTATATTGCAATACTATTGCAGTTGTTCGTGTAACGAAACGTGTACAAAATATCTCAAGAAATTGGAAAATAAAATCTACAAACACTTCTCTTCCTTGTAATTTATAAAAGGTCACAAAATATTTTACAGTTACATGAAACCTATAATCACATAAAATTGCCATGCCTATTAAACTCCTCTATCACGCCACGCAGAGACCGTTAAGCGCACATGTGTTTCACAAGCGATTCCAAAGATTAATTTCACCTCCAACAAATAAAACACAAACGAAAAGAAAATCCAGCCAAGATCAACTTTGTTTCCCTTCTATCAGAGAACGATCCTGGAAATGCAATTACAATCATGGAAACATTCTGTTGAACGGATGTCCAGTAGGAAAGCGAGAAAATTGTAACAAAACGGAGGGTTAGGAAGTGGACCACGTGATTATGGGGAAATTTGTCGGTGGTATGTGCTTATATATCCCCATAAATCGGCACCGTGGTGAACGAAACTCACAGTCGTTCGCAATAAACTCGTGGTCTTTCGCAATAAGGGCGGCGACCGTCCCCAACAGAAGAGAAGTACTATCGAGGGTGAAGGGTCGTAATCTATTCCGCCACCTTACATTACCGTGAGTGGTATGCCCTCTCGTGACAATCGAGTCTCTCTCGTTTCTCTTCATTTCCACTTACGTCATCAATTTGATCCATCGTCAGATTCGTTTTTCTTTTTTCTTTCTTTTTCTAACTCTAAAATTACTGATAATTTATACATATATGTATGCATATTTCTATTGAATCGATCATATTTGACCGGTATCTAAATAGAAATTATGTTTTTTTCAATTTAATATTGGTAATAGTCAGTTAAACTAATTTTGTATAAGCAACGATAAACAAAATAATTGTTAGATAATACATAGCAAAAGAAATTTTATGTATATGTATATATGTATATATTTCTTTTCTATTTTAGTTATAAACGAGAACAAAAATTTTTTCAAAATTTATAAAATCTAGATGAAAAAGAAACGAAGACTATTTCCATGCGAACATTTTATTCCTTGTGCTTTTTCAACGTCCTCGTAAAACTAATTACAAAATCAAGGGACAGAGATACGAAATTCGATGCTTTCGATGAAATTGTCGACACCATCAGAATCAGCATTCTTCTTCTTGGTTGCCGTATCTTCGAATAGTACGTGGTTATTCAGAGTCTGAGAAGACGTGATTCAACTCGCGGTCTTATCGTAACCAAGGAACGTTTAAGGCTATTGTTCTTGATAATTTACAACTTCCGTGGCTTTCTCACACGAGAAAGATACGTTTACGACTTTTATCCGATTCCTTCCTCCTATCTATCGAAGATTTTCTTTACTACTTATTCATTTATCGTGCGTTGTGGATAGATCAACTATATATCAGCTTCGATAAGCGTAATATTTGAAACATCAAACACCTACATTGAGTTTAGTAGGATTGTCGAATTGATAGTTTCAATGATTATTTGAAATTTTGATTTTGATTTTATTTCAAGCATCTTCGGTGTTTAGAAATTTTCTTTGAGTAACATTTGATCACAGTGTAAAATACATAAACCAATTTAAACTTGATTTTCTTTAAATTTCATAAATTGAAGATTTTTATAAACCAAACATCTAAACTAATAACGTTCTATGACATACTTTATAAAATTTATTTTAGATGTTATAATTTTTAATATAATTACAGATGAACTCAAAAGACAATCTCGTAAATTGTATCATAGGAATGAAGAGTGCATGATGCAACTTCTCATTTTTAAAGTAAATGTTTGAACGAAAGAATAAATAACATAAATAACTCTTAGTTGCATTCTAAACAAGGACATTTAAATACAATCCGAACTTTGTTTACTACGTATAAACATTTCATTATATATGTATTTATAGTAATTCACGAAAGTATTTGAATATCTACCATAAAGAAATTTCACAAATATATTATGCAAGTATGTTATATAAAATATTATAAAATTTCAAAAAATGCATTTTAAAAATGAAAGTCTTTAGATTTGTGAGTTAAATGTTTTAATTTTTATAATTCTTTTAGGACTGCTTTGATATATACCATAGTGAGTAAATTCAAAAGGTAACTTTGCATTGTGATATATAAGTTTAAATAATTTTGTAACAAAATGCGTTTTAGTGTCATAAATCAGTAAGTGTATGTAGCCCTTCGTGACTAACTGGACCGTGTTTGCAATAAATGTCTTCTCGTTTTTATCCTTTGAAGTCTTATGTGAGGTTGAATGAAGCTCGATGTGTTGTATTTCGTACCTTTATTTTCCGTTGCATTTCCTTTATTTTCAGCATATAGAATACTTGCATTCTTTCATATTAAGAATTAATTTAATTGAAATATATTAACGTAATTGCGTTTATTGCAAAAATATATAATTATACCCACATCATGAACGACCATTGAATTTATCTAATGACTATGAATCAGTCACTATAAAATGTTGAAAGTGGCTGGAACTTCAAAACGTTAAAGCTATCAATATAATCCACCAGTGCTAATGAAATTTTAAAATATTTTGTACAATATACGTAACATATTTACAGAAGATTTCCATGATTATTCTAATACTTTTACGAATCATTGCATACGAAAATCTAAAAATTTATCGTTATGTGTCAATATACATAAGTAATCTTAAACAATCTCTGAAACCAAATCAATTTCGGACATTTTGTATCTTGTTACAGCTTCGGAAATCTGATCTATTAGACTACTAATTAAGGTGTGAAAAATATCGTGGATCGAGAGAAGCTTCTCCTCCCTTTTTTCCTCTTCCATTTTCCGCCATCTCTTTCTCCGAACAGCCCTGTTCTATGATCGTTGGTTCGCAGCGAGCGTCGAAGGAATTTTCAAATATTTCCGGACAGACGCCCAATAAATTCTCGGAGCTGGAAAATATTTCCGATAGCCAACCGACAATCTGCTCACCTTGTGGACCTCCTACGCGGGGACAACTCTCTCGCGAGGGAAGGAAACTCAGCCTCCTCCTCTGAACGGTTAGATTTAAATTTCACCGTGGATAAGATAAACCGCGATTCCTTGAATTTTCCTCCGAGCTTTCGAACCTCGTCAAAGAGGGATAAAAATAAAATAAAGGAAAAAGTAGAACTTAAAGCATTTTGTATAATAAGATAAGAGTTATTTGAGTCAGTTAGACATCAATCTTAAATTTTGCACAGAATAATAAAACTTCCACACTATGAATATTTACCGATATTTACATAAAGTCATATCTTTATAGATATGTATAATTAAAGAAACTGAATCTAAGGGAAAATATTGTTTTACCTACTAAACATTGTGAAAAGAACCATATTTTGGATATTTTATATATTTTTCTTATTATGTACATTCTGTGCATTTTTTCAGTTTCAAATTTCCAGTAAAAGTCTATTAATGACTAATATTAATAATGATATGATTGTTGGAACATGCAAAAATATTAATTAGAATTATTATAATATCAAATTGCAGAGTAAATATGGGAGGACCAAAAATTTCGACAAACCATTCTTTGTCTCCGTTTTGAGAAAGGTCCTATCCATTTTTCTAACAAAATAATTGACTTCTTCTTAAATATGTACATTTCCTATATTTCCTATAAAAGATATAAATAGAGACTATTATTTTTATATTATTTTATAGACGTTTTATTAGTGCGACAGAAATTTTAAACGCAGCAAAATATGAAATAAATTATATAATAATCGTAAATGCTCAAGATTATTATATCATATAATAACAACTATATAATCATTATAACTATAAAAGACGATCTTTGGTGTAATCTTTTTTATCTTAGCAGTATTAGTATTAAACATACATACGTGAAAATTTTGAAGGTCTGAAAATGTCCAAAGAATTAAACGTCATCTTCTTCTGATCTAAAATTCAAGCTTCTCGTGCGAAGGGCTCTTATCTAGCTTCTTTGAGTTAGCTGTTAGCATTCTGTTTATCGTTGCTTCTTTCTTAATGGGATATAGGGTGCTAACCTTTGAAGAAGCAACAGTTCTTCTGATGTTAAAGGAGCAGAAGACGTGTCTGGTCGGACACCTTAGGCGATTTCTCTGGATTTTTGAATTATATATAGCGGTCTTCAAGATGATTTTATGTCTTACATTGCGTTTAGCTTTTATAAATGGTAGATTAGAAAATAAAAATTATTGTTTTGTTAAATTTATTATATTTATTTGTTAGTTTCGAACGCAGTTGTGGAATATTGTGATCATTTTATGATTATCTGATTAAGTTGAACGGAATATTTAATTTTCAAGTATTTGATCGCTTAAATCAATTTCATTTCATTCACCAAATAAATTCTCCTTATTACTGATATTCCAATAAACACTACCTTTTCGAGGTCATTTTGAATATCTGCTACATAAAAGTCAATTTGTTTAAATTCAAGAAACTTGATGTATTTTCCAAATATTGGAATTTTCAAATAATTCCACGTTTGATTCTGATTCGATCATTTATCGTCTTGCTACATGTATTCCATTGAGAAGTAGACCTAGTATGATACTACTCGGTATATACCACGATTACACGTCGGAATTGGTTTATAGATTTTAAGATTGACTATTGTAAAATCTTTAGGTTAGTATCTATTTTTCTTTCTTCTTAGGTTATGATTTAGGTTATATGTGGTTTTATTATTTTTATTACGGAACTTTTGTATTATGAGACCATATAGTACGAAAAATACCACAAAGGAAATACGAAAATATTAATTTTATTTAAATATTAGTGACCACAGCTTTTTAAGTATTTAAATAATATTTTTGTGGTAATTAATAAATACGTTGCAGATACTGATCTATAAGTTAGTATATTTCTACCTTTAAAACTGTTTTTTGATAATGTCTTGCTATCTCGTTGGCACTGATAAAATTAATTAATATATAATTTTTGTATATATTTTGTATATAAGATTTTGTATATATATGTTTGATTTCGGGTATAATTTGTTTTTCAAAATTTTTGTGAGTTAAATGTCTTAACTCTTATCATTCCTTTTAGAAACGCATCAGTAACAATTGTATTGATATATAAGTATAACTTATAACTAACATAACTCTTGTGATAAAGTGTGTTTTTAGTTTTTTTGATAAGTTAAATACACAAAATTCGGTAGGTTCATGTAGGCTTTCGTAACTGATTGTATATATCTCGAGCTATGTATCTGAGAATTATTTATTTTCAAATTTCAAATTGGAATAATAAGAAATTTGAACAATGTTAGCGTATAATGCCAATCCCATGGATTCGTAGAAACTCGCAACTCCCAATCCCAGAAATATCGTGCAAGCTAATTGCAAGGCTGTTCTCAGACGAACAGTAGTGCACAGCGCGAACTTAACGATTTCTCGATAACGAGCAAATTATCCTCAAGTTTCGTCGTTTCCAAGATTTGGTCCCATACGATTTGGTTGCGCGGACATGTGGCCGCTCCAGAAATTCAGTGGCGCGGATCCGCTTCGAGCGCGTGATTCACGGGTGAAGCAACTTCACGCACGTGTTCCTGGCACACACGTCTCTCTTTCGTTGGCTACTGGCCAAGTTCCGAAACAGCGTGGCTCGCCGTCTTTAACGGCGCTTCGCCTTAATTATCGGGTTTGATGCGACACGGCAAATTTACGAGGCTGTGCCGCTTTCTGTGCTCGTGAAAACAAGGTTCATTGTCGTCCCCCAAAAAGGAATCGTTTCTATGTAAACCTCCAACTCTTTGAAATTTCCTTCTTCCTCTATTCCTTAGTTAGAATATTATCTACTATTTCGAGAAAACTGTTCCTATCTAAGCCTGACTTAGATCTAGTCCAGAGCAAATATATTTTTATTTCCATTACAAACCAGAAAATTCACAATCGAGGAAAAATAATCATTCCAAAGTTACACTTTTAGAACCGTTTCGATCTAATTTAATTGACATCGAATAATATCTACATTTGCAGTATAAACCAAAACTCTTTCGAGTTAAATGCTTCGAAAAATATGTTCTATATATACTGCTGTCCTTAAATAAAATGTCAACATCCAAGAAAACTGAAGTTCTGTCATCTTTCTTTTTCTTCATTTAACGATTCATGTAACGATTATTTGATAATCGTCTGTATTATTATTGTGTATAAGTATACAGATAATATGTTATTAACGCAGTAATTGATTACTTGACAATGTAGAGAACATTTCGAAATCGTATTTTATTCGTACTTTTAAATATACAATTTAATCATAGCCAATACTGGCATAATCTTCGTTATAAAAAAAACATATGTACATAAACATATGTACAAAGAAATTAAACACAGATATAATGACTTCAATACTTATTAATTTATGTTATAATTTAATCATGAACGTAACAACTTAAAGATAATAATCATCATGGTCATTATTCTTCTTAATAAATTACATCTTGTATCTGCATCTAAAATATCCAACTTAAGAACAGTTTAAAGATAGAACAATACAAATTAGTAAAATTGTTTGAAAAACAGTTACAATAAATAAATTACACTGTTTCTGGATCTCTACAATACTATTTCTTTATTTCTTTACAATACCTGGCTTACAATTTTAAAACAATTCCTCCAACAAGTATTCTTATATTTACATAATTCCATATTGCATGTGTATATAATACTTGGATTATTATCCATTTGGACCAACTAAATAACGAGAAAACGCCTTATGAACCCTGTCATCATCATCAACAGAGATCCACCAATTAAACAGTCAGAGCAGAAACAGGGGAATTGCGAAAGCAGTGAATTATGGAAGAAGGAAACAGACGAACGATGCATGCAGCCCCGACAAATAGAGGGAATTAAAAGTAATCACGGGCATATTTACGCGGCCGATGAACAGAGTGGTTGCGTCAACCGCAAAAATGTAACTGCACGCGAGCGGTGTAGCGCAGGTGTATGCATTTTGCTGTTGAGTGTGCACCGAAAGGGTGACTGGGGTGGTTAGGGGGAGAAAGAGAATGGAAGCAACAACACGATAGGATAGAAATGGTCCCTCCACGGTTCCGCGGATGTGCGTTCGCACATTCGTATCATCGGAAAACAAGAGGCATGCTTGAAACATGCAAAAACATGAGATCAATAAATGAAGAGAGGAGGAGATTAAAACAAAATAATTGTGAAGAAAGTGAATAAGGATAGAGTTAACTATGAGTGTTCCTGCTGGTATTTAGTAAAAATATATATCCACTGTTATTACATAAATATTACATAAATCTGTTATTTCGTTCGTATCATATACGTGTCTTATAATATAAAGTACCGAATAAAGTAACAAAGCTATGATGGAAATAAATAAAAGGAAAGATACACCGTTGACCAGAAATGTTAAGACATCTCCTAATATTTACTAAAAATTTATGCATTTTTCACTAGTGCTTTATTATAAATCTTGTATGTCTAAATTACGTGTCCTAGTACTTATGAATTAGAATATACATAATTACATACATTTTATATATTTATATATATATATGCAGAGTAAATCATTTAAAACTGGAGCCAAAGATATTTTTCAAATTGTTAATTGAGTCTTAAATATTTCAACTAAAAATGAAATACGTTAATAATTAGAGGTTATATGAGTATCATTCGCGACATTATGTTAATGAAATTAATTTTTATAAGTGAAATCATATATATATTTTAAAAAAAGATATGAAAAATATACTGAGTCATGTATACCACGAAACGCTGATTTACGAAACATTTTAATTAGAAGATTGTGCCAGATTTTATTGATTTATCTATCTGGAATTACAATTTTTTAAATATTATCAGTAAGCGAAATCTATTTGTGTCACCTGACATATGACTATAACAATTTCGCTTGCCAGATTAATATTTATGAAGAAGTTTCATAAACAAGGGGTGAAAGTGAACGAATAGAATCTGCAAAAGAGAAAAAATTGAAGAGTTGTGCACAGGAAGATGTAAATATCAGAATAGAAACATAGATACGGTACGGAGATAAAGAGAAAGTGTGAAAGAGAAAAAGAAGTGAAAATAGGGGTGGGGAGGAAAGTTGGGATGAGGCATTCGAGGCGAGAGGTAGTGTTGTAGTTGAAATTTTCTGATCTGCACGTGCAACACGCATGCCAGGGATGCAATTCGCAACGTTAACAGTTATTTCGACGGAAATCCGTTTTTGGGTTGGGACGGGATCGTGGAATGGAATTTTACACTGTACATGCACATATACATAGCTTGTTGCCCACCCGCGCACTTACAGCTACGCGCTAATTGCGCGCGTCAATTTTCTTCCCCCTTCGTGTTTTCGCATTTGTTTTCTTCGTTTAACGTGTATTTTTTATTGAAATATAAATTTTTCAAAATATTGAATTATATATTTTTTACAAATTTTTTCTGTTTTGTGCAGAAATAGTCCTTAATCCTCAAATCGTATTGTTTTGTTACAGATGACTATAATAATTTATGCCAAATTACTGACATTTAAAGTACTTAATTCTATTTTCTATTTTACATTCTTCATGATAGAGATTAATAATAGACTGTAGATTTTTATGCATTTGTAGAAAACTTAAAAGTACAAAAATATACAACAGGCACATAATATGCGAAAATATAAAAAATATCCTAATAAAGTAGATGTTCTTTTCTTTCTATAGTATTTCCTTAGTTGTGTTAATAGAAATGCGAAATTGTACAAAAATTAAGTCTGCTAATAAAATTAAATTACGTTAAGGACTCCAAAATTAAGTAATATGACCCAACGATTTTACTTGACAATTAAAGAGCTACATATAGTTGTATATAAATTTTAGAACTTAGGAACTAGTTTAGAGGTAAATTTTTAATTGTTTATAGTTCTTTGATCATTATATCTTGATGATACGTAAATTAGCAAATTATCTAAATGATTAGAAAACGAACAATGTGTATTCAAATTAAATCATTTAGAAAGCAATCAAATTAATTGTTGCTTTTTTATTTTTTACATACATTTATTTCACATACAAGTTACATACAAATTATATACAAAGAATTTACATACGAGTTAAACAGAACCTATTTTATATTTATATAACATATATATTTATATAACATATAAGATTTGTAAAATTGCATAAGATGAAGGAATGTAAAAAGCAATTATGCCTTAATTGTTTCTAGGATAGGAAATTATATATTTTGGTTCTTACAAATTTTATCTGTATTTTTATAGAATATTTTTTTTCTATTTTTGTATCACGATCATCAAATTGTAAGAATCGATTCGAATAAACAATATTTTTTAAACCAACGATGTATACCTAATACGTACTTAATAAAGATATCAGTTTGCTATTATGTAATATAACAAAATTACATTTTGTTCAAGGATATTATTCTCTTATTTTTATAGTTTTAATTTTTCAGTTATAAAAAACACACAAATCTATCGGAAAAATTGCGATCCAAAGAATTAGTATTCGACCCAACAAACACCCAGCAAACTCAGTCACCGCTCATTCCATCTCTAGCATACAATTTTAATTCTCTCGCCAACACTGTTGGCAGACTAACGCGTGACCAGATCATTATTAAACTGTAATTAGTGGTGGGTATCGGCACACTGAAAGCGGCACGGTGTATCGTCGAAACTACAAGCAACAACGTGAAAGTTAGGGGTCGAAACGAAATAGCGTGAGAGAGGGGGGAGAAGAGCAGCAGAGAAGAGGGGTTGCGTTTCGTCGATTCGTTTGCTCGTGTCATTTACCCGGTCACGAGCGTTCCGCTTGTTCTACAACAGCTTCTGGATAGTGTGCGCTAGCCGGTAGCGTGTAATGTACGCGCGTGTACGCACGCGTCCGCTCGCGTGTGCCTTGGCGAGCCCGCGGCTGTTTTGCGATTACATATCATTATTCCGCATGGTTGCACCAGCTCCAACCCCGAGCTATGTTTGCAACTAGATTACCGTCTGTAACGCGCCTCTCTTTCTCCCTCTTTCTCTCTCTCTCTCTCTCTCTCTCTCTCTTCTCGCCCCTCTCTTTTACTGTTTTTTTTGGATTTAGTCGATTCTGTTCCTACTCTTTGATCAATGCATTACTCAAATAGTATGGTTGCGATAGAAATGGCTATAATAATTCATCTTAGATTGCTAAATTTTAGAATATTTCATTTTCTCTTAGACTACATTCTTCGTTACTTCGAAAATGAAATTAAATTGAAAATCCCATCCAATATTATTCCATTCCTATTCAAATATTATTTCACATAGTTGCCCCAGCGCAAACCCGATGTTATGTTTGCAAGTACATTACTGTTTGTAATGCATCTCTCTTTCTCTTTCTCTTTCTCTGTCTTATTGCCTTTTTTGCGTTTAGTCGGTTATATTCCAACTCTTTAACCAAAACGTAGCTTTTGCACTTATTGTTGTAACACTGTTAAATATGATACACCGAGTTTTGAAGATCTTAACAGCTTCAAATAGTATCGTTGGATTATAAATAACTACAATAAGTTATTTAAATTAGTAAAATGTAGGATGTTCAATTTTATCTTGTACTTTACATTCTGCGTGATAAAGATTTGCAAAAAAGGTCAAATGAAATCCAACTAAATCATAGATCTAAATCACTAAACAAAGAATTTGAAAATTATGTAACGTAACACCAAAATTATTATGATCCCCAATGGTTCATCGGTAGGTACTAGTTAAGAGTTGGTTAAACATGCCATATGTAATGTTTCTAACCATTCAGTGTATACTACATAGCGCTTATAAGGTACCTGAACACCCTGTACAATGCTTCTAAATATACATGACTGCTATTAAAATATATGAATTAATGGTAAACCAATTATCAAAAGCAGTACTTCGTATACATTATATGGAGTTGAAATTGTTTATTCAAAACATTATGAATGATGCGTTAAAAGTAAATGCACGATGCTTCTAATTGTAGGTCTTAACCTGTTTTACATATTATTGTTCGGATTAATGATACTTGGATCAATACTGATAGAATAAACTCTCTATAAATTTGAAAGAATCTTGTCCATAAAATATCCAAGAAGTCAACCCTATAACCACTCACCCTTTTTTTTTATAAAACTGTCTATTTATCAGTTATTTTTACAAAAACTTGAATCTAATTTAAACAGATTTTCATTTTCAACTACATCACATCAAAATGCTACTTTTTAGTTATAAAATGACATTAAAATTAAGAACACAATGGAAATGTATTTATCACTTGTAGCGTACAAATGTTAAAGATTTCCAGCCCACTTCAAAAAATCTCAAGAAACCACTTTCAAAATCACTATTTTCTGCCATCTTTCCACCATTCCCAGCACACCCTCCTCTCGTATTACCATGAGAATGGCAAACTCGTTAGGGGCGATGGTCCAGCGTGGGTGGTTCGCGTGCGGAAGTAAAAGCAGGCCGAACAATGTTACCATCGGGACGACGTGCCTTTGGCATTGGAGGTCGAAGTCGCCACTATTAGATTGAGGTTCGGCGGTGGGCACGGCTGCCGCCGTCGCATCGGTTTACAATATCGTAAATCGCTTGCTAACCAGTTGGTCCCGCGGTATGCTAGGAATTCGACTGCTTCTCCTCCTCTCCTCTCTTCTCTCTATCTCTCTGTCTATCCCTCTTTCTCTTCCTCTGTTTCTCTTACTATACAACACTATGCTTGTTCGTTCTACCCATCTATGATAGCACACAGCGTGTATAGATATACGTGTGATCGAATAGGAAGAGATAGATGGAAGCCAAGGGGGATGGTGAACAGGAAGGACGAAATACTCTTGACTAGTGGATGCAGGCGAACGGTTGTCATGCATCGTTTACAAGCCGAGCATCGTCCGTTGTTGCGGCGAAACCGGCAAATTCACTCGGCCGTTCTGTGTTATGCACCCTTGAATGGACCAGTAGATATTCGTAGCGAATGCTTCCACGATCTTCGCTCTCTCTGCCCCCTTCTAATTTGCTTCCTCTGCATCGCTAGTCTGGTCCGCTGCCTCAGATATCAGCCGCGAGACACGTTGCGAAATTAACATAATTCCGCGATTCTCCGTGACCCGCGAGATTTCTAGTGTATTCTACTATAGCTTGTGGATGTCCATAAATTTTGGAATCTGACGGCAAGTGTGCTTAGAATGGCATTAACCCATTGACATATTAACCTTTTCACACTAAACGTTCCTATGTATGCTATCTTTTGTCAACTAAAATTACTATTTATTAGTATTAGTAATCGATAACATACATTGTTTCAATTAACCCAAAAAAACATGCAGTTTTGAAAATTTCAAACATTGAGGATTTGAATTATTAAGAATCAAATTAATACGAAATGACCACAAAACTTTTCAAACAAAATTAAGCAATATTAAATCAAAAATATAATTAGCCTCTTTAATTATCGAAACTAAAAGAATAGTCCGTAAGAAATTCTAAATCCAATAAAAAATACACAAGAACAAAGAGAGAAGAAAGAAACTAATTCGACGTAAAAGTGAGAAGAGTACGTATGTGATTTAAAAATCAACAGTGTAAATTACACGCGATCGCTGTTTCTGCTCTTCCGGACAAATGAGACTAAACGACGTTATCGTAGTGAACAGAAGCGAGGAACGACCATTGAACAGGGAAGAGAGCGAGGTAAATAGATAGCCAGCGCGGGTTGCGTCGTTCGCAAACAAAGAGAAAAGCGGTAGGCAAGTTACCGCGCGCTGCCGGGCATTCGAATCTCCCGCTACACACGCGCACACTACGAACAAAGCGGTTGACACTCGAGGCTCCGGGCGTTACGCTCGTTTTGGCTCGTTCCGCGCCAATGGGAAACAACGTTCCTGACAAAGCGTCGCGATAAAAGCCACTTTGATGGTACCGTTTCATTGCCTGTTCAATCAATTAACATTCTCCCGTTTTATCTATTTTCTCTTTTTCTAATTGGATAAGACGGTCGACTTGGCAGAAAGGAATCGAAAGATTCGTAAAGGTGTTCTAATCAGAATTTCAGTTTTATTGATAATAAATATTAAGACAGTCCTAATTTTAACTAATCCTAGGACTCGTATTACAAATCTAAAAATTCTACATATTCATCCTTTATTGCAATTATTAGACTGTACATATTTATGCAAATTTATATTTTTATAAATATAACTGGAAATTGTAAATTACGTAGAAAATTATTTCATATACTAAATATTGTAAAGAATACTATACGTTGAATAATTTACTGCATATTTTTCACAACGAGTGCATTCTGTGTATTTTCGTATCTCCATTTTTTCCTTTAGATAATCACAATTGTGATACATTAATTATTTCCTTGGTAATTGAACAAATTATCATATAATATCACTCGTAAAGAAAAATAGATTCATTAAAAGAAAGCGTTGCGATAAGAGCCACTTTAACGAAATCATTTCATTGTCTGTTCAATCAATTATATTTCTCTCCTTTTTATCTTTTGTATCCTTCCTTTCTCTAATGAAATGATTGACATGACAGGCAGGAGCCGAAAGGTTCGCGATAGAGAATCTTTCTATAGTTGTTTGTTAATAATTGGAAGACCAATGGTTATAGGTAAATTGTTATGATGTAAAGAAAGAAAACATCTTTCATTGTCAATATTAGAATTTATATAAAATGTAACAATTAAAATTTTTTGTCGGGACTATAATCAGGTACTTAATTAAGGCATATGTATTTCATATTGACTCATGATTTTCCTAAAATTTTATCAGATATTAATATATTAACAGCACAAAGTTAAAACATAATTGATATATTCAAAGTTAAAACATAATTATAAAATTCAATAAACTCCATATAAATTTTCGTCGTACTAGAACTTTCAGTAATATCGAATATCATGAATTTCTCTTCTTTTAAATTTAATTCACCGTTCCACGAAATTGATAATAATTATTAATAATCAAAATATGGTCAAAAATTACGGAAAAATTTCGTTCATTGAACCTCACTACTGGTTATTTATATTTAATTATTGTTTATGTATGATGATTATTAGCAACATCGGAATATTAATCCTTCTCGTTACATCGTATGATTAATACTTATATCATATAATATAATAATCAATGTCGATATGATCTTGTTATACTATACATCTCGCTAAAATTTATTTAATACATTCGGAGCTGGGTAAAAATTTAAAGCAAATACATTTGAAATATTATTTTAAGTGTAACAATTACTTTGTAGATTTCAAAAAATAAAATATTTTTATTCTGATAAACTAAGGCACGAAATAAAATATTTGTTTTTGAAATGAGTATTTAAAATATTTTTTAACCATGAAAATAAGTTGAAGAGTAAAGTAATATTAAAGCGCAAGAAACTTTTCTAATTGTAAATATAACTATTCGTATGTAATTAAGTACGTCGTTCAAAGTTCCGATTGCTTAGGACATAGACTACCGCTTCGTGGACAAAGAAACAATCTAACGAAACGTATCTTTCAACTGGTACATATACCATGTACTATCTTATATCTTGCTACTTTATATAAGTATTATAATTTACAAATTGCTTCGTATGTTTATATGTACTACATAGTACTTTGAATTTATGAATCACCATCGCCTCATTATTGTAATTCTAATTGCATTTTCACATTGCAATTATTGTCAACAATATTACTACTGGGTTTTCCACGAATGAAAAAAGGTGAATGTCGCAGTACTTGAAAACGATAAAATTATTTCCGAAGCTCGCAATTTTTCACATAACCTCCAAACTTCGTCGCGCCATATTTCCTCCAACTTCTTCTCTGCGAGCTTCATATCGTCCTCGATATTTCGCATTTATTTTGCTTCTTTATTTCGCTTCGAACGAGAACCAAACTTTCGTTCTCTTTCCTTCTCCTCCGAAGCGACGAGTTTTGACAGAGACACGAACAGAACGAACGACGAAGGAAGAGGGAGAGAAAAACGCAAAGGGTGAGCGAGCACGGCGCCAGGGTAACGAACACCATCGTTCTCAAAGCGACGAGAGCACGCCATAATTACTACCTTTGTTTCGAACAATTTATATTAAAATGGAAAGCAATCTGCATTTACAAATTAAATGCGCGCCCCGTTTCCCTTCCAAACGCGTTGCTGCCAGGCTAAAGAGAGAAATAGGAAGAGAGAGAGGTGGATTATCGTGATGAAGAGGCGAGCAACCGACCAGCTTGGTTACCTGCTGCTTGGATCGTGTAAAATCAAACGGATACCTATGTCGTGTTAATTGTGTGCTGGTAATCCATCGCCATTAATCCCAGACTGTATATTCGTCTATCGTGATGATAGCAGCTTGCCAGTGAGCTTGCCAGTGAGCTTGCCAGTGAGCTTGTCAGAAGGATTGAAAATTGTGGATAACGCGATAGAAGTGTATTGATTATCTTAACCCTTATACGGACAATCACATTTTTGTAAAATTTTTTAATGATTCTTTATGTTTATTGTGATCAAACAAACAATGAAACAGATATGGTGATCTTAATTTATTAGAAGGACGTAATATTGTGTATTTTATATAACATTTATTCACTTTAGAGTACAAACAAATTGTTACGGACATGTTTGAGATTTAATCTCGATATTTTAAAACGTATTACATCAAACACTTAGTTCTAGTCTTAGTGTTATTTTGTTTGGATGTAAGAAATGACTTATTTGTAACTCAAGTATTTCAAAATTTTTATACAATGTCATTCATGGTAATTCTATTTTTTTTTTTTTTTTATTTACAACTATAAAATACCCTACTTTAAAAAGGAACTTTTCGCTGTTACCTAACTACAACAGCATTCAAATCCTCAAACATCCCTTCAACACAGAATTCGTATGCTCATTCTTTATAAAATATTTTGAATTAAATAAAAATAATAAGAAGGGAATGAATAACAAAAATATTTTCCATCCAGCGGATTATTATGAAGCAAATTCAGCAGTTCACATTGTTCAGTCCACAGTCGGTAGAAACGTTTTTACGACGGCTTAAAAGAAAATTACAGCCGCGATGTAGCGGGTTATAGGCGTGCGAGGTGATTCGAGGGATCGAAAGGTCGCGGCATGGCACAGCGCATTGCTCGTTCGCTCAAGTCAACCAATTAGCACGCTGATCAAGAAGGCTAATGGAGGTCGTGTTCAAGCCGCGGAACGCTCCTCGACTTCTGCGCTGGTAGCGCATCGAGAGTTGTTTGAATTACATCGTGCGCAACAACCATCGAAGATACAAACAGATACGTTATGATACTGAAGTAACTTCCGCGTGATGATATCACGGCGACCTTACAATTTTGCACAGTTGCCTCAAAGGTGACAACTCGTACCTAAATTTTACTTTTTCTGGAAATTATATATATATACAATATTTTATTAATTAAATTTACAGAAATTTATTGAGTGAGAGAAATAATGTTCATAAAATAGGATGAAATGTATTTATTTTCCTTTTTTTTTTTTTATACAAAATCAACTTTCTTGCTAGTTATGACATTTCTAATGACGTTTTCGAACACGTAGTCTTAGTTTTATGTTATGACGTTTTGTAGAACTACATTAGCATCTATATATTACGTGACGTGATATATGTATACGATCATAAAAATATTTGTCGAAGAAAAGAGAGGTTTAGGAAATTGACAATGGAATTGCACATTTTAAATGCTCCAACCAAAAATAAATTGGTACCATGATTCAGAGAGACGATGGATATAAATATGGAGGAAATATAACTTTATTATACATAAACGATGGAGTTTTCATTATAATTGAAGATTTCGATCGGAATACATAATGATTTTTTAATAAACGTGCGAATAAAATTTATAGCAATCCTATCGCCTATCGTCTATTGTGTATCATTTATCTATACGATAATAATTAATATATATAAATTTGTTAGAAGAATTCAATGAAAAGCTAATGCCTTTCTGACTTGTGAGATACGATTTCCATCTACAAGAGGTTCGAATATGTACGTAGTAGTTACAAGTAGAGTGTCCTAGAGAAACTAGCAAGTACTCGTTCCGAGGTTTAAAATCTCGTTCGAAGTGAACATATGTATGTACTTGGATTTGTAAGTACATATTGAACTTGATCTCATCAGTAGCTATAATATAGTATCTTATGTTTAGCTTATGTTCATGGTTGAGTTAATGTTTGAATATTATTATATAAAATATTAAATGAATAGAAAATGATAGGATAATTTCGTTAAGGTTTCATTAAAAATTTGTTAAAGTGTTATATGGATTCGATAATTAATAAATGATGCCTTGAATCATTCAATGCGGTATTCTGAATGAGGTTCAATGAAATTGTTAATGTATTTTTCATACTTGTTTGTTGTAATATTGTCACGATTGGTTTTAGATATTTTTCTAATGAATTGTTTTAGCTAATAAACTTTGTTAACACAAAAATTAGTAATTTTCTTCTGATTATGCTCCCTCCATTCTGCCAGGATCATAGAGAGGTTACCTTACATTTTGTAACTAGTTTTATTGTATAAGATCTTATACAGAAATTCACACAAAAACTTTATATAAAATACTTAATAAAAATGATACAGAATAACGATGTATCGTCATATTATATTTGATACTGAATATAGTATTAACCATATGAAGCGGATCTTGAGTATTGCTTTTGACTCGGATTTATAAGTATATACTGAACTTGATCCCATCGCTATTACAAACTACAATTTGGAAGATGTCAAAGGCCGGTTCTGTTGAACTGCGCAGAGAAAGATAACGAGCCGGAGAAACGTTTTTCGCGAATGTTATCCGTATGGTCGGGTTTGCACGCGTGCACGCGGCTTCCTTGCTACTCGGGGCATCGTTCTCGATGTCTCGATGACGCCTGAGGCATGGTTCACCCTCGAGATTCCTTTCCGCGTAGAGAAGAGCGTTCCACGGGACCTGGCATTCTTTCGTGGATACTCAGCTTTATACCCGGAAGCCGTTCGTCGTTGATTTTTTTCACCGGCTAGAAAAGGACGAACCACCCGGGACAAAAGAAAGCGTTGCCATACGGTTTTGTTGTCGTGCCTTGGGAAATATACGAGAAAATAAACAGCATTTATCAGGATCCTTTGTGCCGTTGCTGATGTTCTTCCGCTTTTCGATGGCTGATCTTGCTTTATATTGTCGGTGAATATATTTATTTTAGGCTACAATTAGGAAGGTTCTAGGTAAAAAACGATTAGTTTGTGTTTTTCGCGCTTTAGTATCATTCATCGTATCAGATGATTCTAAGCTTTCTTGTGTACGTTTTAAGGATTAATCTTAAATCATTGTGATTAATATAATAATATAACAGTATATTTGTGATTTGCAAGAAATAATTATTTGAATTTTTCCAAATTGCTTTAGTTTTTAAGAATTAATTCTTAATTATTACAATTGTTGGGGATCATTTTCTGTATTATTTCTGTGCCATTTAATTATATTCATTATACCAGACTTCAATAATTCTTAAACTTAACTTCAATTGTGATTGAATAGATTCTTATTTTAGGATGGTTGTGCATATTTCTTTTTCTTTCTTCTTCTTTTGTTGTATAAATTGATATTTTTATACATTTTATATACGCCTATTTTAATATTATGGTAGTGAAATTCCTGCGTAGTTCAATATCAAAAAGTTGTTAAGAATTTAATAAAATTTTATATACAAATAAAGTATAAAATAGAAACTTAAACAAGATTATAATTTATTAGACTGTTTAATCGTAATTATGGCGTTTGAATATAACTATCTTACTTTATCAACATTAACTCTGAATTTTGGACTATGTAATAACTATTATTACTTCTTTTTTATTCTTTATCCTTCTTTATTCTTTCTTTATACCATAAAAGAACATATTATGTACGAAACACTAAGATTAAGTATATTAATTTGGTTTTCTTCATAGACATTAACAATTCATAAATTTTCTTATCTTCTATATTATCTTTGATTAATTTGTATTTTTTGCGATGTGTGTTATATTTAGAATAATTTAAAATTAGATGGCCCGTGCATTTGTTAAGTTGCACTAAGTTCAAAAGTTTCAGAAGATGACTAATGAACGTGTCCGTTAGAATTACTGTTACAAGTGGTGTAGAGTTTTTTTCGTAATATATACCTGTCAAGATTTGTTAGGATTAATTATCAAAAACAAGAAGCTGCTTGAAATAAGTATTTCCTCTTTTTATACTCGTAGAAGCGTAACACAAATGATAAACAAGACAAACGTGACTAGTTAAGCTCCTTAAGTGTATGATTTTATTGTATAATTCATCTCTGAATACTTTAATAACTTTAATTATGGCTCATCTTGATTATTTGATATATTATTTATTAGAGTCTATGGTGAAGGTTTAAACAAAACGTTCTGTGGATTCGTGTCAGTTGTATACATGTTCAAGGTTTCTTCTTAGTCAGTTGACATTGCTCTGAGTTACAAACGGTTAATGATGTTGATTGACGATTAAAGAAAATCACAGTTTTGCACGATATTGGACCTGCAACTGTAAATCTAATTCTTACATCTTTCGATGTCTGTAGCTTGTTTCCGCATCAACTGATTTCAATAAAATTTGTAGTATATATGTGTAGACATGGGTCTACAAAACGTATTTGAATTTCCATTGCAGACTCGAATAGTGCGACTGTAAAGGATGACTTTTACTATTTTCTTTTTGCAGTTCTGGCCAATCCAAAATGTTCCTATATGTTTTTATACCTCATTTAATAGGCTGGTTATTCTCGTTTCTCAAGTGGACTCGTGTCGTTTGACCTAATTTTGAAGAGATTATTCTGTTTTTGAAAGCGTTCAAAATCTAAATATTGATGAGAGTGACCGTACATTCTTGTAATAAGTGATATTTTATTTGTTAATTAGGGACGATGAATTAATTCGTTTCACAAATTTCCGATTCTTTGGGTGTAATAATTCATTCTTAGAGACTAGTTCTTAAAATGAACGTCAAAACTAAGTTTAATTAAGTCTTTATATATTACGTATTAATAAAATGGGGATATTTATGCCATTTTATATTTTTATGAATGTAATAAAAGAAGTTATATTAGAACTATATGTGTTATTATCCCTAAATATGAACTACTTGCACGCTTGTTTCAATCATTAAATATTTTAACACATATTTTACTTTGAATATTTTGTATATGCTTGTATATCATGTACATTCTGTACATTTTTGCATTTTTAAATTTCCGATAAAAGCATAAATATTCTTAGTTTATTTATTAATGATTAAAATAAGATTGTATTACAAACTGAAATTTTATCAATGACCAAAATAAAATCATTGAAATATAATTTGGCGACTTACTATCTACTCGATAAATTTTGAATCCTTTATTTTAATCTCCCTGTGTGTACAAATCAAAATTTCCATATGACACGTTCTCGAAAGAAATAAAGTTTATTTTAATCAGTTTTAATGACCTGCAACAGATTTTACAATCGCGAAGGAATATCAATGAGACGCGAGCTCTCAAACGAATAATAAAAAAATTTTCAGCCGTTTTGCATGCACGCAGGCCACGTTTGGAATGTTTTTCATAGAATTTCCTCGGTTCTGGCGAAAACATATTTTTATAATCAAGATACCGTATTGAAAAAAAATATAAAAAATATAAAAATATTCAAAATATGATGCCAACCGAAGCGAGCGATTTCCCGTGAAAAGCATTTTTTGTAAAAACGTGCTCGCATTACGGATTCAATTAACACTTCGTTTACAATTTATTAAAACGATCGCTTTGTTTTTTATTTACACATCATCGTACAAAATTTGGCAGTTATGTTTTTTCTAATGCTTTCTGAGTGAATTATTTAATTACGAATTTGATTTAACCACACTTTTGTAACTGATATTGCATCTTAGACAAAATTTTTAATCAAATATATAAATAATGGTAAACAGTTGAATACTGTTGTTATTTTTATATTCAGAGGTAGGATCACAATAGTTATTACAATATTGCACGGATAAATCTATCACACCGTTCTGAGCCGAGAAAATCTTTATTGCACGCGCTTACATAGACTAGGGAAAAAAACAAAGGAGCATCTAAAAAATATCGATCGAGTCTATCGGTTGCATCTAGAACAATCTTCTAGTTACTGCTTTTTGTAACTAGCACATCCGCATATGGAGGGCGAGCACGAACTCACGTTGTCATTTTCAACAAATACAAAAATGTGTTTAATTTTAATATAATTATATTTTATTTACTCCCAATAGGAATTTAACTTGCATATTTTAGCCAATAATCAGAAAATACTTGAAATTAAAATACAAATATTGTATATTACTTAGAAATATTGTTTGTTTAATATAATTTCGCTTTATTTACTCCAAATAGAAATTCATCTCACTTTTTCGATCGAATATTTCAAAGACACTTGAACAGTTAATATTTAATAAAATAAGTGTACAAAATTATGTTTTATTTCCAAACGTATTTTCGAAATACTTTTATCTACTTCAAACAGAAATTTAACTCGTTTTTTCTAATAAATAAGTTTGCTAAGATCTGTTTTGCTAAAATTTTTGAAAATCTAACAAATCGTTTTTTAAAGAAAAAGGGAAACTTTTGAAGATACGAAAGGTATGTCGATGTATTTTTATATCGTGAAATACTCGCTGATCTCCCCCTTGTCGCTCGATTTATGAGCATGAAAATTGTCTCGAATTCCTCTTATTTCGTCGTTTGGAGACAATTTTGTATTTTTCGGTGGTTCGAATATCCCCAGGAAACAAATCGCCTACGAAAATTACGAAGAATCGACGCCTATGCTTACGTAACATGGGATTAATCTCGAAAATGCTAATAATGGATCCAGTTGTTACGCTCTACGTAGATTTAGGATTGATAATTTAGCATCTTTGCTACGTGACTTTTGGGAAAATATACTGTGTTCTGTAAATAACTTATACATGTAAATAAAAAATAGTTGTCTGAAATGAATAAGTTGTCTTTTGATATTCTCTTGTAGTAATGAATAGAGTGTGAATATTTATACAAATTCATAATTTTACGAATATAATTGAGATAATGAAATCTAGATAGAAATTTGTTTTATCTATTAAATATCATAACAAATACTATGCTTTGGTTATTTCATATACATATTTTTATGTATATTATGTGCATTTTGTGCATTTTTATACCTTAACATTTCCTATAAATTCATAAAAATCTGCAGTCTAGTAATGAGGTTATTTATTATTTATCTACAAAAATTTTTCTTCTTTTTATTGCATAATAATCTCATTTCTGTCATAAGAATACTTTAACCTTTTATTGTGTATATTGTTGTGTCCGATTTATAGAAAAACGTTGTTCATAAAAAACATATTCGAAATAATATATATTTTCAGGTATTGAATTTTATCAAATATCGCTTCTATTCTACAAAACAAGAGTGGAGGGAAAATGAACGAATGAGTGTTTATTAAAATATTGTTTATTAATATGCCTACCAAATTCTTACTACTTCTTTCGTGGCTCAACAGAAATTTTTATTGTTTCGTTTAGTTTTATGAATTTAATAATTTATTCAAATATTTACTTGTTTATTGATTAATTCGGGAAACTTTTTCCACGGGCTTTGTTTATTATGATGAAGTAATTTCAAGAATATGTTCAGCATACAAATATCGGAAGTTATTGAATTCATTTGCAAAACATGATAGAACAAAATAATATCTCATGAAATAAACCATATATATACATATATAAGTGACAATCTTTGATATTTTGTTAAGAAAACAAAAACGAACCTATTATGAAGCTTAATACGAGTGCAAGAATTCTGAGTTATAATAAAAATATATAATTTTCACTTTTAATGAAATAGCTAATAACAATAGAGCTATTTGTAATACTACACTTTACTAATATTGGATCACAATTTGTATGGTAATCATTATTACTATATTATTAATACATCGCTCATTTGCTGTAATGATTATATAATCTAAACTTTGGAGTTTTTAAACCATCTTTGCTTCTTATTCTAAGAATCATGTAAATAAAAGTCAATTTCTTACCACGACGAATGTCATAAGTGGTTTTGGAAAATATTTGAGCTTGATGAGATACCTGAATTAGATTCTAAATTCTAATTTAAAAATACAGTCATTCTTCAAATTGTCAAATTTATTTTCTTATAGTGTCAAATTTTGAACAATTAACAAAGAAGCAACGTTAAACGACATATAAAAACACTTCCGTCAAATTCGTATTAAAATATCAATAAAGAAGCAAACAAACCGATATTCGCAAAACTAGCCAAAACTCTGTAGGTACAATTTAAAACTCTAGAAGCCTGAAACAGTTTCAAATTACTTCAATGATACACACCAATTCAACATAACCTAATCCAAATATAACTCAAATTTAATCCAAATCAACCAAATTTTTACTGACAACCAAAGAGCCCACAATCTAGGTAAAAATTTTCCATTGCTTCGAAGTTACGCTTTTTAAAATCGTTCCAATTTAACTTAATCTAACCTAACCTAAGTGAAATTAAATAAAATCCATTTTTCCAGTACAAATTCAAAGTCTTCCGAATCGAATATTTAGTCAAATACGTTCTAATTACTTCTAATCATCCCAAAAATCTGCAAATGAAAAATTATTAGTGTTTAACCTAACGTAACGTACTTTAAGTAAAATGAAATGAAATTCACTTTCACAGTACAACATAAAATTCTTCTAAATCAAATGTGCAGCAAAATACCTTGTGTATATGTCGTGTGTGTGTGTGTGTGTGTGTGTGTGTGTGTGTGTGTGTGTGTGTGTGTGTGTGTGTGTGTGTGTGTGTGTGTGTATGTGCGTGCGTGCGCGCGCATGTATAATAATATATAATATATATAAATATATGTATAATTGTTTCGAAGCTTCACAGACAAAGAATCATTCTTGTAAGGCGGTTTGTCATAAATTCCTGTGACGCGGTTTGATAGCACTCTAACGACGTGATTCAAGACAATCGTGTTACATAATGTCGGTCTCGATATGGAAAAGCGTGTGCACGGTTATATTGCTCTTAATACTAACTCATTCGCTAGCTCCTTGTCTCCACGCTTTCCGAAGATGCGAGCGAGCGTAACCACGAATCGCCCGCTTGCTTATGAGCGGATCGTAAGTAAAGGTGCGTTTAAATCAAAGGGATATGAACGTAAAACGAGAGCAGGGGCATTCGTTCGTCCTCGTTTGATGCAAATGAACATCGAGCAATCTGTTTGTAAACTTTTTTACATCAAAAGAGCTTCTTCATGACGTATCCGTACGAACGTTCGTAGAGATTAGATGGAACATCTAAAATGTTTAATATGTACGTAGTTATTTCCAGTTCAGTCGTTACTCGGACTCGTGACAACAATATCTGATGAAGAACATTGTAATTATAAGTATACTCTTATACTGGGTGTGGCTGAATATATGTACAACCGGGCGTGAGATGATTCCTTATGAAAAAGTAAAAAGGCTTAGTTTTCAAGGAAACCGAAAATTTACCAAGTATGCTTGAATTTGATTAATTATCGGTCAGGTATCAGTAAAAAATCAGCAGAAGGTAATTTTATATGCACAAATAAGTAAAAAATGTGAAATAAAATTTTTCCGTTAAAAGTTTCATATTTACATACATAACAACAGTTTGAACACGTTAAGTTCAAAATTGGCTCGTATATGATAACTTATTTTTTTCATAACAAAGCGTCTTGTGACGCTTTGTATGTTATTCTCCATTTTCGACTTATTTTCATACGTCGAATAACTTCCTGCCGATTATTTATTCTTGTCCAGGTCAGAATGAGCTACTTCCAATTCAAGTACACTTCATAGATTTTCATACTCAAATTTCTCGAAAAGTAAGCTCTGTACGAAAAATATATAGGTATTCTTTTCTTACTTTTTCATAAGGAATTACACTCGAATGTTCGACGAACAATCACCAAACGACGAACCATTCGCTTGTCTGGTTTAAACGCACCTTAATAAGCCGATTTCACTATAGAGTCCGCGTGAAAGTCAGGACGTCCGGTCCTTCGTGACGAGCGCAAGAAAATCCTACTTGCGTTTACAAGCTGTTATTATTGTTGTTATTATTGCATTATGTCGTGCCGAGTCGACTTAGTGTAATAATTTATCGCGTTCGTGGTATTTTTCTTCGGTACATCACGAAAGTTGCACTTACGGTTGCTTTGCGGTATTTAATGTTACTCAAATTTTGACGCATTATTCTAATATTAAAATGGTAACCAAATATACATAGTGACAAAGTATTACACTTCATGAATTCTAATGATGCATCATTTTCAGCATATAACTCAATCTATCAACTGAATGCGATTATTGCTTTTATGAATACTTAATTTCTTGAAATTAGATTACTGGAATCAATTGATTAATTAATACTACTTTTCACTTTGTTCCATTTACATTTACTGTAAAATATTATAATTTTATTCAAATGCTCTGAGCTCTCACAAATTATTTCAAATATTCCATTTTTAAAATATTAATTATTAAATCTTTTTTATATTTATACCAATTTATAAAAAACTTGTAATTGCTAATTATATTATTATCAATTTTTAATAATTGGGATATGAATGTTTTGACCAATCTAATGAGATATTCAATTACGAATTCTAAATTATCTATAAAAATCAACAGATCTAATTCCACAATTTACAAAGTTATACTAATCTAAACATTCCTGGATATCAAGGCTTAAACCAATCATATTCTATAATCTATCCATTATTTTATAATCTTATAGGATTATGAAAGAAGCATAGATTTCAAAAACAAAAATTATTTGTCAAAACAGAAACAAGATTTTGTAAAAAACGTGTCTATATGTAAGTCATTTTTGTGGGATATTTTTGTCAAGAAGTTAATAAAAGAAGACGGTTTATATTTAATGTTAACTATAAAACAAGGAATTAATGATTGCAATTTTATAAATGTCGCCTTTCTAAATAAAATTTTATACACGTAGTTTTATACACGACACTTCAAAATATCGTATATGTAATTTCTACAGTTCGAAAATTCTTGGTACGGAGCTGTTATAATTTCTTCACTTATAGTTTCTTCCAAAATAAATCAGGCATTGAAAAATTGTCGAGTTGGAACAGAGAATGTTTTATCTTACTCTTCCTAAATATAAATTTGTTTAAAATAGGGCACGTGAATATTTCGATTATTCATGATTAGACTGCGGATTTTTATACATTTATGAGAAATTTCGAAGTACCAAATGCACAGTAATAACAAGAATATAGAAAATATACAAAATACCTGAAATATACTATGCCTTAAAATATTTATTAGATAAAACAATTTTCTATTTATATTTTTAATTATGTTTATAAGATCACGAATAAATAGATTGCATGAATAAATATTTGCATAAATATTCACGATCTATTCGTGACCATTCATTCACTTAATGATTATCCATAAAATCTTCTTAATACTAAATATACGTAATTTGTAGTAAATATTTCTTTTTGTGATATGTCTGATAGTTCACAGTAAACCAAACCTTAATGATCACTCTAATAATTAATTATCGTGCCAAACTCAAATTACAAAAACACACAAAGAACATCTATTCATATGCACCACCCATCCATTCCATATACATATATATACATATACCTAACAGTATATATTTGTAAAATGTTTGTAAAATTTACTCAATGCTCTTTTCAATATCCTGTACGATACACATTTTAGACCAAAAAGTACGAATATTACTATAATTGAAATAGCTGAAATTCGAAGAAGTATTAATTGTTTCATAAAGTTTGACGAACATTTGACGACCACAGTGCAACACAATTTGCGAATATTCAACAACCGCATGATTCCTCTTATATCTACAACTGTAATTCTACATGTACGATCTCACTGTCTGCATTATAGGTGCACCCACGTCGCCGTCATCCTGACCTGCCCGAGAAATCCTCATGAAAGACTGGGAACTCAGTACTCAGAATAGCATCGGTATTGTAGCCATTTCTTTTTTTATTTTCCCCCCTTCTTTTTAAATAGCTCGCCATTGATCGCGGTTATTACTTTATTTTACGATTTGTTACTCTTTTTGCTGTAACTATTTTTTCTTCTTATCTTTTTTCTCTTTTCTCTTTTTTAATTAAAATAGTGGTGATGGTAAATGAAAAGTGTTGTTGACACACTAGATAAGGATTGACGTTTTTATTTTAGCAATTTGCTGACAGAAATAGCCTTAATTTATATAATTTTTCCTTTATTTATTCAAGTTTGATAGTTTTAATTAATCTTTCTATTCGGGCTTCTCTTTTCTTTTTTGAGTTAGTATAGTACTATGCTTTAATGTGTCAAATATTTGACTGTATTCGTAGCTTATTGCGTAAAACATTTTCGCGATACACGTGGCGGACGGTGAATTTCTTCTAGGAGGCTGGATGAATTTCTAAATGCAATTCGCACGAGGTAGGTCATCAAACTCATCTATATGGTTTTTCTGTCACGTATTTTTTGAAAGCACGTGTCACGTGTTTCATTTTTATAAATGGAAGTGTTTGAAACGTAAAACTAGTAAATGGATAGTAATAATTTTATGTAACTAAAAACTTAACACATTTAGACAATTTCGTAGAATTCATATAATGAATTTGATAGTGAGATATTTTGTACAGCAAAGTAGCTTAATCAGACAGTTAATGTGAATATAGAAAATTAGAATGAAATATGAGGAAGTTGGTATTCGATTTTTATATAATAAATATTTCTATACGTGATATCTTTCTTTAAGCATATATAGAAATCAAGGATGCAAGGATTTTATTTGCAAGCAAGTATTTGCAAATAAAAAACATAATTCTTTTTGTGAAATTTTGAGTGATGTGATTATATAATATTGTAGCACTAATTTCAAGTATCATAGATTCTAGTTTTGTTAATTATAACTCTAACTAAATTTTATCTTCGCTTGTATAAAATTTCCACAAATACGCGCTTATGAAATTTGGCCAAAAATCACTTCTTTTAATACGGTCGTTAACTCACACCTATTGAATACATATTGATGTTAATAAAATTGATAACTGTGTATGACTGTTTATCACATACACACGCAATATCCTGTAGCTTCTTTGTACATTTTCAAATTTGTTTCAAATCATACGAACATAATCATTGAGTCTCTTTGCAGTGCTAATGAAATTTCACAATGTTTCCATATGAGACACAGAATATACTCATAAAAAATTTCTACATGCAGTCGAATACTTCCTTGACCAACTGTACTTCCTCTATGATCATAGAATCTATGCATCATATAATGAATTATTCCGTGTAAAGTTACGTTTGGCAATCTAAGGATAAGCCAACTATCTTCCCAAACTCTCTTAAATTCCACAACCATAAATAAGAGACTAACTTCGAACGATTTTCTTAATTTTTTGGGACATAGAGGGATGAAAAGTGTCCCACCCCTTAGTGCTTATATTTATACGTTATATTATTATAAGGCATATGAGATGTTTTCCATTCCACTTCAAAATATTAAGATAACTCCAAGCACAGCAATTCACAATATATCTCTCGATTTCGTTCTGTCACAAATATGACTAACAAACGTTTAATAGACGCATAGGAAGAAGCATGTATTGATCTAGTCACTACGTGGTCAAAATTTATCCAAAGCATTCGTAGTTATAAATAAAATTACTGTACAATCAGTCCTTTTTTTGCCTTAAGATTCTGTACCTTAAAAAGTTAAAGTCGGGTATCCGCCGAAAAAACTAAACTAGGCTATACTATGCTATAGTTTTAAAAATATTTGCTTCAATATGTAATATACGAAACCGTTTCCGCCAAAAACTAAGCTAATTGTAGGCAGTGCTGGACAAGAATGAACTAGATGAATACGAAACAAATAAAACATTGTTGATGGAAATTGTGGAACCGTAAACTTGGTGTATTTATAAACCCAAATATTTTTTAACTCGACACAGCACAGCTTAGTTTTGCGGTGGATCTCCAGCTTTATTGTCTTCTTTTACCCCAACTTTCTTTCGTTCTTTAACCAACCAAATCAATCACTCGAAAACATATCGACACTCTGTATATCTATTCAACAAAACCTCAAACCTGCCGTGCTTTCCCAGAATCTCTCTCTCTCTCTCTCTCTTTCTCTCTCTTTCTCTCTCTCTCTCTCTCTCTCCTCTCCTCTCTCTCCTTCCTCCAGAGCGAGACTGGCCGCAACCGCGAATTACTTCGCAATTTCCCGAAATTGCGCAATCCGTGCAGGCTAATGGCCACCAGGTTGTTGCTGGTCGTTCTGGCATGGGTGGGGAGGCGTTGGCAATGGTGGGGAAAATAGTGAATAGAGAAGAGGGGTTAACGTTGGACGATAGAGAGTTGGAGGGATGGACTACGGCGGAGGCCACGGGGGAGGCGACCATTAATTAAGCAAAATCATAAACCCGGCCAACCGAGAGAACCGTGGTTGCATTGAAAAATATAAACGATCCGGCAAGCCCGTTACTTTCACGAACAAGATCCGCGCACCGGTGTTTAACTATCGGTTGGCTGGTGCAGTCGAACAGAACTGCGGTACGCGATGCAGTTTGCGCCGGAGAGGGATTTTATCATTGGCACCGTTGCCGCGCCGATTGCGGTTTTAGCTCTTTCTACTTGTGTATCGGACATATCAAAGTAGCAAATTGAGAGAATTACAGGGAGTAACGAAAGTATTTGCATGGTATTCTGCTCGTCGCCTTAATCACTTGGCGTACGATATATCTGAAATTAATTCGTCACTGTATACTTTGGAACAATGTTTTGCCAAACGGAGAATACTTATGCAACTTCATATTTTTTGGAACATAATTAAAAGAATGGAATCTCGGTGGAGAATGCTATAATCTATTAAATGTTATAACGAGTACTATACATTTTATATTTCATATATCCTTGCGTATTATGTGAATTTTATGGATTTGTACACGTTCAAATTTTGCATAAGCGCATACAAATGCACAGTTTATTTGCTACGAACAAACAAAGAAAGATTAAACATATATTTGTCAAATCCTGCCATCTTCTGTTCGATTGACCAACACATTCCAAACTTTTTATATAAAATTCATTGTATATATACTTGGATTTTGTTTTGTTTTTATTTTCTTTTTTTATTTTTCTATTTTTATTCTCAGTTTTTGCGTGCTTATAAATAGTAGATCGGGTTATTTTTCGGACGATAGAGATTGAATGGCGGTTCCATCGAGCGCGCTTTATCCTATTATACCCTCGTGTTTTGTTGGTTTTCTTTCCTTTTTTTTTTTTGTTTTCCCTCGATTGGTTTTGTTCACGGTATTTAGGTATCGATTTAACGAGATCGGTTTTGAGTTTCGGTCGGTCGGTCGACGCGTTGAACATCACGTTATTAATGAAATTGTATTGTCCGGTTCGAGAAGGCGATGACAGTTTGTAGATTTATTAAATCGCGCTTGTTGGAGTATTTAGATGATCGCGTGTGTACGATTGTTTGCTGTCTATGCTATGATAAATGCATAACGCAATCGCATAAGAAAGCAAATGTTAAGACGACCTCTTCCACATAATTCAGCTAATATTATTAATGAAATTTTACAAGTCACAAATTATAAACCATTAGCATTAAGAAATTCTTTTGTACGATATAAGGACACTAAATTTATATACAGGTTATCCTATGTAACTAGGACTAACTACTGTTCTGAAATACGGTGAAACGTAAAAAATAAATTTTAGGACAAAATTAAACAGTTTCGAATACATCATTTGGCGTATATATTTATTCTGGAAGTGATGGTATTTTTAAAATTGTAAGATCACCTATATTTTTTAAACAGACTTACAAATTTTTTGTGTAAATCGATGTGCTTTTTTATTTTCTGTATTAAAGTATAAGGAAACTTGCATCTGAAATACAAGTTTAAAATACAATTCAATTTAAATTTCATCAGATTGAGTGTATGACAGAGAAGGGAAACATAAATATAAAAGTATTGCGTCTTTTTTTATCTTTCATACGATAAGTTCTGTAAAATTAAAGTCGATATACCTTTAAGCTAATCAATTTTCGATGTAAATACCTTATAATACTTTCCTATGGAGAATGCAAAGATCTGTAGATCAAAGTATGAAAAAATGTATAAATCTATTTGAAAAAATAGAAATGTTTTTTAAATATTCGAAACGTCATACATCATTCGAAACAATTTAATCTTGCCAAATGAAATTATTTTCTTCTCTTATCTACCGTTTTAGCGCTATAGCGTCTCAAATTGCGTGTAGGATATTCTGTATATGAAGATACGAAGGTCACAGGAAAACAATATAATAAGTACATTTCTGTTGATCTGATTTTAGTATCACTTCACGATTAAAGTCCAGAAATGTAACTTTTAAAATTATCTGATAAATTGGCGAAATTTTATGGGCCGCAAAAGTGTAATTATTGATAAAAATTAGAATAGTTATTTAAAATTTTTTACTTCTCCAATCATTTTCATCTGTCAATTCTTATCAAAACTAAGTTTTTGTTTTTTTATAGTACTCTTTCATTGTAAATGATTTTCATATTATTCAAACAGTTAACAAAATAATAAAAGCATTAATAAAATACAAAGAAGAAAACAATATACAAATATACATATAAATATTAAGATAACTGACAAAAAATTGAATCTCGGTTATAAATGCTATAACACAGTGCTTCATTATGCATTATCAGAAAGTGGAACACGTTGCACCACTTATTAATCGTTATACCTTTCTTATCGATTCTATGTCTCTTAGATGTGCTGGAACGATGAAGAAGAAGAATGGGGCTCAGAAATGATTAATTGCGCTCATTAGTTGCCGAGATTTATTGTTTTGTTGCATTTGAAACATTAAAACGCATATTGAAGCATTCTAATTGCACAAAAATTCTTATTTAATGATTGATTTCATTCTAAATGCTCGTATTGCCTACGCAAGTAGGTTATTGAATCTAAAGACATATTACTCTATTCACTTGTTAATAACTGCTTATTAATAAAATATAATAACACCTTTTCAATTAATTCTTTATTAGATCTATATACATACATACACGAGATCACGATACATACATTCGACCACTTGTAGATATCTTCATATATTATATCATATATATATTCTATTATTTTTTCTATTCTATTCTATTCTATTCTATTCTATTCTATTCTATTCTATTCTATTCTATTCTATTCTATTCTATTCTATTCTATTCTATTCTATTATATTATATTATATTATATTATATATATTCTATTTTATTTGTTAAACATTTTGATATTTCATCAGCACTGTTTTGAAGTTTTCATTAGCACAACTATCATGATCATATTGATAAAATTTGAAACAAATCTGAAAATACCTATATGAAGAAATTACAAGATATTTAAAGGATGTAGAGCGTCTCAGGTAACTCTGTTGCAAAGAGATATTTTTTTTGTAATGATGTGAGGAATGAATTGTTTGGTTCAAAGGGACACATACCATAATGTGAAATATTCTTTTTCATAGTCATATTTTTAGGCATTTAGATGTTCCCATAATTAAATTTTATATTTTTTTATATACCAGCCTATACGGCTTTCTTATTTCTTGTACAAAATTATTGAAATATTTGTGTCTAAATATGTTTAATTTGATTTAAAACATCTAAATATGTTTAATTTTAATTTTGTAAAACTTTATATATGAAAACAAGGAAAGACGCGAGAGCCGTAATCTTGCGCTTGCGTTCTTCTTGTCTTTCATATAAGACAAGAAATTAAAAAATTTTTGTGAAATTAAAATTTAGATATCTTAAATTAAACACATCTACACACAATGGAATAAGAAGGACGCATTGACGTACATGTAATGAAGCAAAGTTTATAATAAAGTGAAACATAAGAGACAAGATTTTTCGTGTAGTTTTGATATAGGCGATTTAATACGCAAAAGCGACGAGTACCAAACGTAACCATGTTGTCAATTTACTTCTCGGCCGTGGTCGTTTTTTAACAGACAGAGCGAGCACCGGTAATTATCGAGCAAGCTAATTGCCTGGACTATTTCTTGCGATAACTTCATCGGCAGGGATCCGATCGGACCCAATTACGAATCCCTCAATGTATTACCGGTGTGTATCTTGTGCCGATTCCCCGTGACACGTATACCTGAAAGAAACAGTAAAAGGAGGCGAGCAGGAAAACGAAGTAGAAAGAAAAAAAGAGAGGAAAAGAAATTGAAAGTAAAAATTACCGGTCTCACTGGCTAAACATAGTGACCGCTGCGGTTAGTTTGAGAAAAATGGCCGATATATTCTTGACTTCTGGTGGCTAGGGTACGTGGTCTGAAAGGCTAGCGTTAAAATAGTCGACGGATCATGTAAACTGGAAGGTGGATAATTTGTTCGACTAAAATATTGAGAAGAGGACTCTGGTGATGCGTATATTGGTTGTTAGTATTTATGTATTGCTTGTGTGTTGCATTTTTTCTACTAAGATATTTATACTTAGATACTTAGGTGCTACTTAGATACTAAGATATTTATATATTGTTCGGATATTTACATCTTGACATGTTATTTTAAATTTGATTGATTTTTAAATAATTCGTTTATTGTCGGACACATTTTAAACTTATTTCACAATAGTAATCACGTTCTTTTTCTATCCAATCGCATATTTTTCTTGAAGAAAACACTTTCAGGTGAACTTTTCAGAATAATGCAGATCAAAAGACAAATTTTTAAAATTAATTAAAATTAATTAAAATTAATGATCGGTTAAAGCTGGCACTAATTTGTAAATATTAATTAAGAAATTTTATATTTTACACGGTGAAACCCATCAATGATATTTATCGTGTAAGATATAGAATTCAGATAAAAATTTAATATCTTGGAATGAAGACACCTCAATTAAATGTATCTAAAATTGACGTGGTTATCTACGACTCAATGATACCAACTGAGAATTAAAATTCTTATTAATATTAGCTTCGCTTGACTTCAGTTTTACAAGTTACAGAATAGCGAACCAATTGCACATAGTGTTCCCGTTACAACTGATAAAACGCAAGAAACTCAAGAAACAGTTTCCGTTCGACCGCCGAAAGATCGAAAAAGAAACGACCCGCGTTAGAGTCTAATTACGCACGTAGTAGACAAATTTACCAATCGTAGAAATAATCGCGCGTGTACATTGAAACCGGACATGGTGCTCGTATCGAGAATACGTATATTAGTCGGTGTACTACGCAGCGGAGAGGCAGGCTGAGGTGTATCGAGGTCGACCGGTTCTCTAACAGGCGTCAGCCGTTAAGGGACATTGCGACACTCGCGCAAACCATGGTTCTCCATCGTTTTCTCTCTTTCTCTCTTTTCTCTCGCCTTTTGCGCCACGCGAGCCAGAGAACTCCGAGAACTGCGAATAAATTGTTATTAACTCGACAGTGCCACTTGCCCTTTTGCCTCTTGTAAGACCTCAACGATTTAAAGAACTTTTTAGATAAAGTTAACAACGAAGCTAAGAACTAACTAGACCAGATTCGAATCCTCCATAAGTATTTCGTAATAAAGAAGAGATAACTAACTAATATTAGAATATTTACTTATATATCAGCTGATTTTTTGAATATGTAAACGTAGTAAAGGATACTGGGGTCTTTATGTGATTTTTTAGTTATGTGCCTTTTCTTTTCCTCTCTCTCTCTCTCTCTCTCTCTCTCTCTTTCTTTCTATCTCTCTTCTCTTCTCTTTGTTGTCCAAGCATTCTGATTGTGAAAATTGCAAAGAAATTGTTATTCGTCCGATAGTGTCACTTGCCTGTCCTTCTGCCTAGTACACGATCTCAACGATTTGAGAATTCAACCTTTTAGATAAAATTATTTATAATTTTAACTATATTTATTATTATTATTTACCATATATTATAGTAATTTTAGATAAAAGTAATTAATTAATGGTCTCAAATACCAAGCAAACTAGATTCGAACCGTTTGTGAGAATCTCGTGAGAAAAAGACGATAAGTAATTAACTAATATCAATGCAGAAGAATTTAAAGAAGTAGTACTCGACGCCTATAAAGCGAACTAAAACGGAATATTTTCGTACAAAACAGCTAAAATTGCAAAAAACATCTTGGATCTTAATTAATGTTTGAAGAAGTCAAAGATATAATTGTTAAAAGAAATAGTATTTTGATATCTTCAGTGTTTCAATACTACGACAATATTTTGAATTCTACAAAGAGAGCGAAGATATACTCATTTAGATCCAGAATCAAATAAAAGGATAATTTTGCTAACATGGGATTAATCGAAAATATAATGAATTCTAAAACAGTTTTATTAGCGCCGTCGTAGAACATGCAAGATGAAATTTACTTTTAAAAATTAATATGCAGTAAAAAGATTGGCATCTGATAATATGAAATATCACAGAACAGTTTTGTTATTTAAGGGGTTCATCATTCTCAGCTCGTTTAATTGTCAAGCTGTTGATAAAATAGAAAAATTTCTTTCGAATGGATTGAGAGTCGCAATTGATAGTGATATCATAGTCTCTTGTAATTTTAATAACTATGCCTAAAGTCAATTAATACTTCGACGAATCGTGTGTTTGATTTTGATATAATTAATATGATTTTAATTACAACAATTTAATTTCACATATCATACATCTGTTGATTACGAAAGAAGATAATAAAGTACTGCTTCCGATTTATCATTAATTGACATATTTCAGCAAAATTTGAATATTGTTAATAAAAATCGATAAATTATATTCGAATCCACTACAAGTATTTAGAAAACGGAAGCGGTACATCCAAAAAGACTCGAATCTAAACACAACAGATTTGAACCTTATATGAGTACTTTAGTAAATCAAGAAAGGACTCCCAAGGGGAATCAAACGCTGCCCGAATAGGTTCGAAACTTTACCATTACCTTACTAGAAATTCGCTTAAAATCATTTTTCTCCTCTATCGCTCTCAAATCGTTGCAATTACGAACGTTCAAATATTAGGTCATCCCATAAGTTCGTGCCGACTTTTGTGTATACATCTCATGTGTCGATTTATAAACATACGGCGATAAGGGACCAATGCACTTGAAAAATGGGAAGAAGTTGTACAACGAGAGGAGGATTACATTTTTTTATGAAACTGAGAGGTATGTAAACAATCTTAACATATATAACCGCTCGAAAAACGGAACGAACTTATGGGATGACCTAATAAAATTTCCAGGAATCTCTTTTATCGTCTATAATTCTACAAAATTTAGCTTTTGTTAAAAGAATTCAATAAAACGGCAATGCCTTCTATTTCTCGTCTTCTTGTTGTTTTATGTTTATATTAATGAAGAATGATGTCGGAAATAATAGATTCAAGCCTTCTGAATAAAATAATACACAAATGGAAACAATTGTCAGATATTTTATGATTCTGCGATGGCTGAAACAAGATTTCTAATTTATTAATCGTTAATCTAATAATAATAATATGTGATTTCGTATAATTTTCGTATAATTGATCAAAGAATATTTCTTGTATGAAACTAAGTAATAAAATAAATTCTGTAGATCATATTTGGTTATAGAAATCTAAAGGTATTATAAAATATAATATTATATATTTAATATTAGGAATAATATAATATAATATGTTATTAATAACTAATAAAATTATAACGGATGTGAAAAAATTAATAATTCGTTTAGATATAAATAACAAAGGTAAGATGAGATATCGAGCGAATGATATTGATGCAAGTTACGCCAGACAATTAAAATCTTGATCGTTGGTTGAAATTATTCCAGTTATTTATGAGATCATATTAAAGCCATAGCATGCGTGAGTGGAATTGAAACCTTCAGATGGCAAGATAAAAAATTATTGAATCATTTGAAAAAGTGAAAGGTTGAAGGACGTTAATTGGAACTTACACATATAGGATTATTTCTAATATGTGATAAAATTGAAGAAGAATAGCATTCCATTATGAATCTTTAAAATTAATTACATTATTAATTAATTTTATATTATCGCAATTATCCTTTTGATTGATTTTAAGATTAAATGCGTATTTTTTCCAGTCTTACGATCATTTCAAAATTATCGATCGTTCTAATTTTAAATATGCATTTCATTTTTCATAAAACTTCATCGATCTATGATTTATTTTGTGAAAACTTAATAGATAATCCCCTTTTTGATATCGTTCAATTGTAGGTGATTCAGTTAATGTTTTATTTTCATTTGTATTTTATATTTTACGTTATAAATTATATTTGTGATTTGTATACGTATAGTATATATAGGAATAGGAATTAAGAAATAATTAATTGATATTACAAAATAATAATTTAATATTAAGGAATAACAATTTGATATTATTTAGGAATTTAAGGTATAGAATACAAATTATAACACAACAGACTTTGAAATTGAATAACTTGACTTGAAATCTTATTCGTCATTTGCAAATTGAAACTAGAAAATACTAGACTATTCCTTTTTTCAATGATAACGTACTAAAGTACTTCTTTTTAGCTAGACTATAACGTAAAAATCAGATTATGAACAAAAATAGATGAACAAAAGTCTTCATATGGAAATAACTAAATTAAACTAAAGAGCCATGATTAAGTTTATTGATGCCTGTATGCTTTAAAGTGCCGAATATTACGCTATTATAATTGATCAGTTCAAATTATCCAAATTATATATAGTAATACAACCACTGTTTTCAATTCAACATATCATAATTAAAAAAGTAAATTTGATTATTATCAGCACTTTTAGGTAACGCAGTTGTCTCAATACTCAAGTTGCTTCGTTGAAATTAATTCTTAATAAACGTTACACTTTTCCTTATGAGGTACCTTGCAAAATGATATGGTAAAGTGAGTATGGTCAACATATGGTTTCATTAAAGCTAAATTAGTGCCGGGAACTTTATGAATAACCATTTCATAAAAACGAGTTCCAGCGAAATTTATATATGTACATATTGCCTAAAATTGCCTAAAAGAGTCTCTATCAAAGAAAGAATTCAAACACGATATTATATAAAATTTTCTCTTTTGAATGAAAAAACAATGGTTTAAACATAGTGTCGGATAAAATTGTCTTCTTTGAAGAAAACTACGCAAGACAGAAAAAAAAGAAAATTTAAATATAATATTATCTACATTATGTAACACTGTTTCCATGCTCATGGAAAATGTTAATAAGTATTATGTAATATATTATGTAAAATTCTTTCCTTCAATCATAAAAATTTCATAAAAAAGTTACATTCTGTAAAACTCTTGAATTATACCATTTACCATCATTACATTGTACATCCTATAAACATAATACGGCTATTTGAGATAAAATAAAATTTCACTGTAAAGTTAACATCTTCTATGGTAAGAAATCTAATTGGAAGCTATTTTACATCTAAATATCCGTTAAAAAATATGTGTAAGAAAAGTATATGTTCATTTATGAAAAGGTGAAAGAAATTAATATAAATTTTTTCGTAATTATATATAATTAAAGAAAAATATAATATGGATTTCTTTTCCTGAAGATGACTTTGGAAACTTTGGAAAATACATATTATCATCTATATATATATATATATAATCAATAATAATAATCTTAAAGCTATCTTCGAACTGTACGTTATACAGACAAAAAAATTTTGCATCGATCTATTAACAACAAAATAATCTAAGCTCTAAGTTTGCATTACTTTGGAAAGTAATTGGAAGTATTATATTCCATATATTTCTCCGTTAGTTTACAATAATATAAAATTAAATAAAGTTATATAAAGTTTTGTTTTCAAAACAAAAAAAGAAATTCTTATTTCGTATTTTTATCATCGCAAGAAACTGTTAGTGTGTGCTAATTGAAAGTATTATAGGAAAGTTTGCATTCTTTGTTCACTGTTTTCTGCGGAAAATTGCTTGGACTACGCGTTTAGTCTCTAACAGTGGCACTGTTCCACGTTTTTCCAGCGGTACTTGCAACCATGTACTTAATACATATCTTCTTATCGCGAACACCTATCGTTGCGTTATTAAAAGGCGCGAGCATAGTTACGAAAAACAAACATGGCAATTCTATACGGTATTCCGGTTTCCCCTGTTGTAGTTCAATCGCACTTTCTCACAGCGCAGCGCAGCGTATGCGTAATAAACGACACGGCAAAAGATACTTTATAGAACTACCATATGAAAGCTTGAGATATTATTTAATGACAGATTCTTTGTCGAAGAAAATTCGACACGATTGTAAAATTAGAAATTGTGAGTCAATTGTGGGTTGCGAAAAAATTACGGTTTTCGAAAGCGAGACTCGTCCCATAAAAGTTTGAGAAGTTCTTGCTTCGAGAATATTGAACAATATCTAAAATTTAAAATGATGGATTTTAGTTTCTTTTTTTTTGTTCACAATTATGTCTATGTAGATACCTTTGGAATAGTAATTCTAACTTTCATTGAGATTCAAATTTGATTGTATATTTCTATTTTATTTTCGTCGTACTATTTTAATTATTAGATACTATTTATTTATAGTAGATTTGATTAAGGGTAATGTTCATTTAAATTAACTGATAATAGTTATATTTTTTGTATATATAAAATAATAAATATTCACTTGAAATATAAAATAACAATCGGATCTTTTTTCTAAATTATCCAAAGATTGCTTTACTTACGTAAATTTTGTAATAGAGATTTAATGAGATTCAATAATTAATACAGTATTAATATAAAAATAAAAATTTACAAATTCCTTCCATGAAATATTCAAAGTAAAACGTCATGTCTTTTTATTGTTATCTTAATAATCATCCTTTCTAAATTGCACAGATGCATTCGATCTGCTTGTACTTTTCTATCGTCTTTAATTGACCGTAATCATTTTGCTGGGAAATTATTGGAAGCAAAATAGTTGCGCACACGGATCACTCTATCGATAAATTAACAATTAACGATCCGCAACTACCACCTGCGGCGGGGTCGGAATTATGGTTGAATATCGAGCTCTGACGCTGGAAATCGCGAATAGACTTAATACGGTATATTATAACAATCGCGTTGAATCGGCCGATTTAATGGCGACGCGACGCGGCGTCCTGCTCGCCGGCAAATCAATTTTGCATGCGGAAACGGAAAGAAATCGCATTCATAAGCGAGATTGATTCGACGATGCATGAAACAATTTTCAGATAACGTCCGGCGTAATCATTTTGAAATATTATATTCATTATGGATAATTATAATTGGCCACGTTCCACCGATCGAGATTTATGCTTATCGCTGTTTAAACGTCCTGTATAAGCTTCTGTTATGGTCGGGAAACATTATGGCCCATTTTGAATTTACGTAGATTGGCAGGATTTCATTTTCAATGCGAAGGAGGAAATTATTTAGAAGATGAAAATTTGTACTAACGTGTAATTTATAGTAATTTTTAAGACTGTAAGATTTATAAGGAGAAATGGAAGAATTGTGAATTATCCTTTCTATAAATATCGAAAATATTAATTTCGAAGAAAATCGTAAATTCAAGTAATTGTATTATAAGAAGTTTTGTTTTTATCTTTTTGTTTATGTAAATTTAGAAAGTTTATTCAAATACCGTTTAAAATTAATAATCGTAAACTAAATTAAGTTGAATTTGGTACATGGACTTCCTCTATCTATATGCTTTGTATTCTTAAATTGAATAAATAATTGACTTGCAAATAGTTTCACAGATCCTAAATTAAGGTATTTAGAGATTAGCGAAACTCGTTTCAATCGTCAAAAGATGTATTTGGTTGTATTGAGATCTGTTGGTTGGTAAATGATGTTTTATTTTTATTACAAAAAGCGTTATTCGTAAAAAAAGATCCGTGTACTAATGTCTATTTATATCCTCACAGTGAATCGATCCAAAAATAAGATCACCGTCATAGTGGACACACATCCACCAAAGTAAATCGTGGCGGTGATGTTTGTTTAAGTATTGCGTATTTTACGATATTTTACGTCAAAGCATTTTAGTAGAAACTGCAATTGATTTTCTATAATAATTATCAGATTTCAATATAAAAAATTATTCTTCCATAAGATTCTTCCATTCTATTCATTTTTTTTTCTTTTCCTAATTCTATTAATTCACTTCATTGCGTCCTGTCATTAAGAATTTCGCTATTATAATGTAAACATCTGTTTTTATTATTACTTTGTAATATTCTAAATTACACCGCGAATATTTATACAAATTCATATTTTTATGGATACAACCAGAGAAATAGAAGTATAGAATTTTACTAGAAAAAGTTAGAAAATTATAAAAATAAAGGAATATTATCTAGAAATATCTATTTCACTTGATGTTATTATATGTGTAATTTTCCTATCGTATGTATTTCATAATAATGCTAACAAAATTTCAAAATCTTTTGCATAACACATATAACATAAGTAACAAAACAACTAATACTGACTAATACAACCTTCTAAAAAATTTTATCGTTTATCCCAAATCTAAACTCACCTTCCCCCATCATTTGTGTACTAGTATCTCTCAAAAATATCAAGCATCCAATCACGAGCATTCGTCATATACCCAGGTGTAAGGTACATGAAATAATGTGAATCGATAAAAAGCTTAACTTCTCTTCGTTCGAGCAGAAAGAGAAGAATGCAACTATGGCACTATGGCATGGCGTCGGTATCGCAAGAGTATCGGTATAATTTTGTAATCAAACAACCCGGCGGATGCTGTTTAAGGTTCGAAACAAGAGGTTGACGATGGTTTGACGTGGTCGATTCTCGGCACACCAGACAGCTCTCTGGGAAATCCGGACGAACCGGCCGAAGCAAAAGAGGGAAGGACGTGCACTGCGTATCAGCGCATGGTTCTCCTCTGTCAAGATCAAAGGCAGGCGAATCGCGGTAAAGAAAGCAATCGTTCCACTTGAAAGAAAGGGACGAATGACGCTGGTTGTACAGGGTGCCCAAGCACTTATGGTACAATAGATAAGGTGGCGATTCGACTTGAAAATAAACCGAAAATTGAAGTAAAATTTTTTCTCAGGACACTTTTCGAAGAAATTAAAAAATTTATCAGGTGCATGTTCAAAACACGCTCAATCTTTATTTTCACGAAAACGAGACCTTCTTAAGCGAAAGACTCTATTTCATGTTTTTAACTTATTTTCGAATGTAGAATAACCTGATTGTTTATTCCTACCCAGTCAGAGATTAGCCATGTTCAAATAGGCGAACTTGTAGAACTGTTCCATCTTCCAATTTCGATGATTTTTAAATATGTTGTAAAGCTCAACATTTTAAACAATTTTTTCCTATAACCATCGGTCTCTCTTAGCTTCCGAGATATTTGCAAAAGGCTGCAGGTACTACTGCAGTGTATTTTTGCCTGATGTATTTTTACCAGCAACCAATACTAACGCATGCGCTGTCACAGACGCGCAATAATAAAATATTGGTAGAATTCATTCTAGTGATACCGGCAGCTTTTCGTGAAAATCTCGCAAACCAATCGTTCCGTAACTTTATTATACGTTTTATTTTTTACATATATATATAGAAATATATATCTAGAAAAAAGTTATCCAAGATATCAATTTCTACGACATATTTAAAAGTCATCAATATCCGACAGTAGTTAACTTTTCTGCAGTTTCACCAGAAATTGTTTAAAATGTTGAATTTTACAATATATTCAAAAATCACCGAAATTGAAGAAGATGGAACGATTGCATAAATTCACCTTGAAATATACTAAACAAATATTCCAAATTCCATTTTCTCAAGAACGAAGCAGCGTATGAATAAATTTTATTCTATATTATCGATTTATTTTTTCACGTAGAATCATCTCCTTGTAGATTGTATCGCGGTTCCTAGGACACCCTATAATGTGGAAGTAGATTTTCGTAGCTTGTGAAATCACGCGAAGGTGTGCATCGATGATCGTTAGGGCGATCGGGCATCGAGTCGATAAAAAGGGAAAGTCGTTTGTTTACTGTATGTCCTAATGGCTGTCTTCGAACCAGTTCGTAATTGGCACGTCCGTATATGTTGCTCTTCTTTCTTTCTTCCCGCGTTTTCATACCGCGGTTCATTGATCGTTGTTTCTTAGTAATAGTTTCAAGCAAGATTGCACAGTTAATTTAAAATTTATTTTATCTTTCTTTTTATTTCATCTCCATTTGTAGTTACATTTTGTGTATTTAACATTAGAAACTGTTTGTACTCTTAAGATGTATTTATACAGTCTCACTCACTCGTAACTTTTATTCTCACACAATCTCAGACTGACAGTCAAACTTACCCTCCTATACCAATATATTATATATAATGTTAATTTACTAAGTTGATATATTGATATATAAGTTCATAAGCGTGTATGTAATATAAAGTAATAGGTGAATTTTGCACTTTGACGCTTAATTTTGAGTTTGTGTTATTACATTATTGAGTATATGTAATTGTTATCTAATAAGATCTATTGGATGTGTAGCAACCTATTAACGTTGTATTAATGTAGTTATATATTCGATTTCTATATTTTGAGCTATGTATCTGTACTTCGCTCATGGCAATGTTAATATTTAGGGATTTTCTAATGTCTTCGTTCGTGACATACCAGAGTTTCTCTGATTATTATTAGGATTTTTGCATGCTCTATTTCAGTTTCAATGCTTTGGACCAAAGTAGTGTACCATATCTCCACAGCGGTTTAATTAATAATATGTATTTGCCGTTTCAAGTGAATTTTTAGTCTCGAACTTCCCCTGGCTAGATAGTAGAAGATCTTGGTTATCTGTTTCATTTTTTCTGGTTTCTTTTACATTACTAGATAAATTTTTTGTTCAATACTAATCCCAGATATTTTACTCTATCTTTTTATCGTATTGCCACATTATTGATTCTTATTTCTGGGCTGTTCTTTTTGTTTAATGTAAAACATATATTACTATCTTTTTTGGTGTTAATCTTAATGAATCATTTGACCATCCAATCTTTGAGTTTGATGAAATTTTCTTCCAGTTTGTTGTGTATATTCTCTAGTTTTAATTATAACTATATCATTGTATAAATATTCCCTTGTCCAATTTCTGGTGCATCCGCGCTGTATAGTGTATATAGTATTGTACGTGAACACACCCTATTAATTTTTCTGTACTTATAGTCTTAACCTCCAAGTACTTATTTAAGATGAGAATAGAAAGTAAAATAAATAAATTATTATCCGATTTAAATAATTTTAACTCCATTAATTCGATTTATTATTTCATATAAAATAACAAGTAAATCTCAAAAGATGACAGTAAATGACAATAAATTTTGCAATCTTGTTTGAAAAGTAAATTAGTTCTAAAAAAAAAATCCGTGTACCACAAATAAACGTTTTTATATTTTCTTCATGAAATGAGATAATAAATATCTGCGTATGAAACAAGATAATAAATATTTAAGTAATTTATTTTCTAAATACATTAATGGTATTTGATGCTAAATAATGTTATATCAGATGAAGTAACAAAGCAAATAACAAATAAAATAAAATAGATTTTGCTTGATAAGTACATATGTATTGTACTTGATGCCATCGCTATTTGGACGTGCTTCGTCGGTATACTTGTCACAGTTCGCCCTTTCCAAGTCGTTGCGCCTCATGAGACCCTTTTTCTGTCCTATGGTGGACTTTCGTAGTCGCGTTGTTCGTTTACATCGGCTTGGTTTGCCCAGTCATTCCTCGTGAATACTTTAGCAGAAACAGTCTGTACCGCGAGAAAATTGTAGTTCGTTCGTTTAAACGCGAATCGCTTTGTCGACGCCGACAACACGGCGCGACGCCACTTTTCGCGCTTGTACTTATTTATCTTCTCGTGTCCATGTTGCTCTTCGTCTCAAAGTGGCTTGTTATTGTCTGTAGATCTATTTGATAGAAAAATAGTGTTTAATTTTAATTTAATTCTTATTCAATTTTAATTTTATGTTATAATAATAAATGAATAATTAAAGGAAACTAGATTAATTATAATGTATAAGAAATTAAATTAAATGGAAATTGGTGCTGCACATCCTTATCTTCCAATAATTTTCATTGTATAAAAATTTTATGCTTTTATGAAAGTACGTATTACTAAATGATATGATATGAAATTTAATATAGAGGTACTTGGGTTTAATTAATTCGATGCTATAATATAATAGATACGATAGGTGGACAAATACTTTTGTAGTCACTGTTAATATAATCTAGTATGTTTAATCACTTATGCATAAAAGCATAGATCTTTTTATATTTACTGCAAAATCTTGTATTTTTCCTATCGATTACGACATTTCTCCAAACAAATGATTCTTCTGCTGTTTCTCAAAATTCCACTATCATCTGTCTTGCTGTCGCTCTTTTCAACGAAAAGAAGTCGTACGCGTTAATTCCTGACTTAGCGAAAGCGCACGCGTTCGTTACACGCGTACTGCACACATTGCACGCTCGTAACTCGCATTGACGCGGACTAGCGCTCGGCAAACGACGCATAGGTGCTGTCGCGAGTTCATGTGCGAGCGTCAACCATCCAACAGAGGGACATAACTTTCCGGTGCAGACACGCTGGCTAACCCCGTAGTGCAACCCCAACGCGACGCACAGCGCTGAAATATCCTCGATGAAATTAGCGGCGAATACGAGTTAGGGTTGTGGTCGTCGTCGACAAACGGTTTCTCCTTCCGTGTTCTATCACTTCAATCTTTGTGGCATTTGGTTTTTTTGGAAAATGGAATTTCATTATTAACTGTCGATCAGTTATCGGAACAGTTCTTTTAAGAGTACGAAGGTGGAATATATTGTAATCATCAGTAATTGAAATAATTTTTTTACGGCTAGACTGCAAACTTCTTAAAATTAATGACTTCTCTGACAAACGGAATTTTATTATCAAGTGATCATCGGTTATCAAAATACGTATTTCCTTTAAGAATAGGAAGATGGAATTTATTGCCTTTTATGGTGGGATTTATTGAGATTATAGAAGAGTAGGTATAAGTTAAGATTTTGAGAACTTGAATTCTCTGTCACGTATTTTAACTGTTAGACGTATTATTCCTTTAGTTTAATAATTAACTAATTTATATCTTAATTTTCTATCACGATATATTTTTCTGATTCGGAAAAATGTAATCAGCTTCTTATAACAATAAACCTAGAACACTTGGAGTTGACTTACATCATTATGATTTTCCGTTCTTCGTATTATAAAATTGAAGACTACTTTCCTGAATGTACAAAGATACAAATTGTCCTTGAGAGATATAATTCATTAATATTTGCTAACTAATAGCTGGAGCTGCTGCTTACGATACTACCTACGTGATCAGTTCTATTTACCTCGATTGAATCGATTTATTGACTAAATAATGTAAGTGTTGATCTAGAACCTTAAATGCGGTTGGAATCCTTCTATAACGCAGGATATACATTTCGTGTAATATAAACCTTATATTTTTATGAAGTTCCACATAATTTTCACTTACCGGTGAAAATATTATTTATTGCAAAAATTTATTTTTTGCAAGCCGTACTTTGCATACGTGTGACTTGAAAACTTATGAAGTATTTAATAAGAACAAAGATATCAGTGAATAATAGAAATTATATATTTCACAGCATAAAGAAGTAAATAGTAAATTTTCGAAAAATTTCTTAAAAGCAGGATTGTCACACTTCCCTAAATTTAATAACATCTATTATCGAATACGATAAATATTACTATAAAACACAGTAAGAAGACGAAATATTAGATTATAAAGATCTAATAATACTATTTACCAACAGAAACAACACATTAATTACATCAGTAATATAATTACTAATTATTACGAGATTCCATGATTCGTTTTTTTGCGTGAATTCATTTCATTACTTTTAAATAAAACAAAGAACCCGAGAAATATTATTGAGAGATATTTAATCGTGAAATTATTGTTTCCTCCATTTTCAGAATTTATAACGTTGGCATGAGTGATTGTCTTTTTGCACAACAATCCCGCATATCCATTCAGTTTTTATGAATACGCCGTGTTTAAACAAACGTTTCTCCGCGAAACAATCGGGGGACGAGTGATTTTCCATATTCGATATTAGCTGCTTTACGAGCAGATTAATTACGTTTGAATAATGCATGCGGTGTTAATAAATCTCCGCAGATCGCCATGCAGCGAGACGCGGCCGAATTATTTTACCAATCGCGTCTCTTTTCTTCTTCATGTTCCGTTATACGTGAATTTCGATCAAAAATAATGCGAATTCCTATGGAAAATTTGTGAATAAAATCCATCCATTCTACGAAAAACCTGTAAATAAGTTAATTTGCGTTGAATTTTGGGGGAACATATACAAAAACATCATGCTTATTTCCATAACTAATTAAGAATATAATTATGAAGGCCACAAGAAGCAAATAGAGTAAACTTGTCGTTTCTTACAGAACTTTCGTATCAATTACAATAAATTGTTTTGCATCGAATTTACGAATAGAATATACGAGGTTTGATTACAAATTTTCTTATAAGATATTTTTTAGAAGAAAATATAGAAATAATTTTTGTAAAGTTAAAGTATGTACGACTAACATACCCTTTTATCCTTATATCGAGTTATTATATAAAATATATAAAATATTATAATCGTAATTTTATTATATAAAAGGTTAAATCAACTCTAATTCTATTCTCTTTTTTTCTTAATAATTCACTCTATGCGTGGAAGTCGTGAATTTCGATTAAAAATAACGCGAATATCTGCAGAAAATTTGCGAATAAAATGAATAGTATCGTGAAAAATTCATACCTAAATTGTTTTGTGTTAAATTTATAAGTAAAATACAGATTTCAATTAAAAATTTCCGAATGAAATGCCTACTTCGGTAAAGAATTCAGAAATAGAATATGTATTTCGATTGAGAAATTTGCATGTAGACTGTAAATAACGAATGTAAATTTGTGAATAGAATTCTGTGAATGTTCCAAAATTTTCAAATTTTTTGAACTTTTTCTATGGGAAATGTAAAATAGGTTACAATGTTCAGCAGAAATTTTATGAATAGAATCTACATCTACATAAAAAAAACTGTAGGATTGGTTCTAATTGAAATATTGATTTTTGAATAAAATATACATTTCATCTCTAAGCATATAATTAAACATGTATGAGAAATTTCAAGTCGTTTCTTCCAAATAATGCCTTTAAATGGAAATTAAATAAGCAAATGTTTCATATAAACGAGATACATATATAACACAATATGATATACAATATACATAATAATATGTGCATAAATAATTAAGTACTTAATCGTATCTGTTAAGATAGGTTGTCCCAATGTCGTTGAACATATATATTTTCTCGTAAAATTCGTGATTGACAGAAGAATATACTTATTAGCAGAGTGATGAATGGACTACGAATATTTATGCAGATTCAAAATTTTGTGATTACAACGAAAAAATTGAAACCTCGGTAATGATTTTTGTCACCTACTAGACATTATAACGAATACTCTACATTGGATGTTTCATAGATTTCTGTACAATATGTACAATCTGCCCATTTTTGTATGTTCGAATTTCTCATAAAAGTTCACGGTCTAACGATGAATCTTCTCATAAACAGGTTGAACAAATTTTCATCTTGATTACTTTGAAACGTCTGACGATTTTATACCTAGGTTTATCATTTTACGATCGTTGACACTTCTTTCGATGCCAGATTCGTTCGTGTACTGCATACTAGTGGTGTAATTTCGAGAATGATATCATCGTGTGATTTATAATACGTTGCATACACTGACTTAGTTTCAGAAATGATGTCATCTGGTAATTTGTGCTGGAGACAAGATTTGATATAATTCAAAATTATTTGAAAATTCTTTCGATACAAATTCATTTCAAAAATATGTATTGTTTAGATTTTCTTCTTAAATTGTGTGAGATTTTGTTTGTCAAAATTATTTGTTGACATTGTATTTTATGTAAAAGTAGATATTTTTATATAAAATACATTTGTTAACTTCAATGCAATACAATTTTTAGAATAGGGATGAATTTTATAGAATCTGATTCTTCATCCCCATTATTTTGAAAGAGCCTTTTTTTAAAAAGAATATGTGATTAATCAGAGAGCAAGAATTATGAAAAGTTATATGTATATACTGAATGTTTATGTACATTTACATTTTTATATATATAATTAAAGAAATAGGACGCGAAGAAGGATTTTCTTTTTAATTAAGGTTTAATGTCTCATGAATTATAATGTTATTAGCGATATCATAGGGAGACGGGTGATGTGATATTTCACATTACGCTATTTTATTGAATAACCCGGTTTCCTATAAGATATTCTAAAATTAAGCTTAATGTTTAGCCCAAACTGCTATGGACCACCTACAATTCAATGATACTATGAGTGTTATGTTATGAGTGTAATGAGTATTAATACAATACTTAATTTATATTTATTAATTTTCAGTTTAAATATTTGAAATTAAAACTAAGTTTAAGCGATACTTCACTCAAGACGAAACCTGCTTTGGTCGAATTAAAATCATAATCTGTGTTTCATGAATGTCACTGAATATCATAAGCCAAGAGGTTAAAAGACCATTATTGTGCGTATTTCGGAAAAAAAAGGAAAGTTATAAATATATATAGTAACGAGTTTCCGATGACTAAATTGTTGTGAATATCCTCGAAAAAGGTAGTGTAATAAGTAATGATATTTTTAACAATGCATATATAATGTTTTGAGAAATTATATATACTATATGCAGTATTCGGAGAATCCTGAAATTTGACTAATTATCCCTACTTTCACCGTCACTAATATTTTTCATCACTTAACTGAGAATTTTTATACATTTATACAAAATTTAAATATGCATAAATTGCACACAGTGTACATAATATACAAAAATATATAAAATACCCAAAATACAGTACTCGGTATAATCTTTACTAGGTAAAACAAATTTCTATTTAAATTCTACTTCCTTATTGTGTGCTTAGAAATATAAATTTGCATAAAAATCTACAGTTATTCATCACGTACTCTTGATAGTTCGCGTAATTAGATGTAGGTAAATGGGTCATGAAGTTCGTTCCACAGTCGGTGTCCTTGATGAATCGACAAGGATGAAAATCAAGGTTTCGGAGAGGTCTTCGATCCTTCTTCGACTTTTAGCGTGTGCCATCTTCCGGCCACGATCCGATCGCTTGGTCACGCTTGATATGCTCGTTCTCATGAAAGAACTCTCTGGTCCCGTGTCTTTATCCGATTCAAAGCATTTAGAGGGCATTAAGACGTGATCATATGAATATTTAATCGGATTGTCGGACATTTTAATTTATTCAAATTAGGAGAATCCGAACGTTTATTCGTTTCAAGCTAAAACATAAGTCACCGCTGTGTTCGGTATTTAGATAATAGTCCTTTAATGGAACAGATACCGCTTTGAGATAATCGAATTCGAAGACAGAATTTCTTAATTGAACGATCTCGTTTAATAATGTTATGGTTATTCGTTATGTAACAATTGAATGACTTGGTAAACTCTTTGTGATTGATTTCATGTTTCTTGATAACAAATAAAATATTACTTAGCTTATTAACTGATATTTAACGTAATGCAAGCTTGTATTGTAACACAAAGTTGTTCAAGTAAATGTTATTAAATTCCATAAGAGTTATTCAAATGAAGGATGAAGAAAATCAGTATTCTATTTTACATTTTTAAGAAATTGGCAAATAATTCACATAGATATTCTAAATTCACATTGAGTATAGTATAACGCCTAAAAGTACCTTATTTTTTTAAATATAATGGAATGCTATAACTTGCTTCGCAACATACTTCAAGGTAACCAAAATCGGCGAGGTGTACCTGATTCTGGATAATTCACAAAATTTCCAATTTATACAATATGTTATAAAATCATATGGAAAAATGTTTGTACTTGTAAATTGTACATTTTATATTTGTATTTTTGTACATGGAAAAACAGATTATAATACACCTATAATTAGGAAATTTAATACTTCTGCATTGAGAAAAGGAATATTTACTATGTATAAATATAAAAAGAATTATATTCTTGTTGAATTCTTGATTTTGACATCACTTAATGGCTAAGATAATATAATTTAATTACATAATATAATAATAATTATTATATGATTATTATAATAATATAAATAATATAACGATATAATGTAATTGAAAAAGGAACAACTTCTTAGTTTCATATATATCAATTTCCCAAAAATTGGTTATAGATCTATAAAACTTTGTAAACGATCACTTATGGAATGTTCGATGGAATATGAAAGTACCGGTTCAACCCTGTAACTAAATAGGAGAATAGTTTTGATAACATAATTGAGTTGATTATTAGAACTGATAATTGGAAATGATTATTATTACATTTTAAAGAATACGATAACCACTTACCTCATTGCTTGTATGGCATAATTTTATATTTCTAGGACAACCGGTACATAATTAATCCATAAAAACCATTTAAAATGGGGCCAAGCATATAGACAATATTTAAGACAAAGAAGGGAAAAAGAAATTGAACATTTCATATTTTTAAAATGATATTAAAAATCGTCTACTCACTGGTTGTATATAAAATGATAAGATTCGTTCCAAACGGAATTAAAAACATGGAAGATATTTAAGAGAAAGAACAGAGAGAGAAAGGGAATGTGTGTGTATATGTGTAAAATAATAATGGCACATTAATCGTTCGTTGGTCTAATGTGATGAGGATATTTCATCGATCGGTTCGAGAAAAAGGAAAAAAGAATTGAGAGAGCAGTTACGCGTTTCACGCATCCGGATGAGCGCTATTAGCTATTTGCGGTTTAGTGGTTTCGTAATAAGCACGATATCCTTCTAGACAAGGATCCCTGCGTCCATTTCCTCATTATTGCGGTGAATCAACAGGCTAGTCAGTATTGTCGCGCCTCCATTATAAACTGGTTCGCGTCCTTTTCCGATGCTCTTCCTTTATCACTTGCGTGAGAAAACAAAATTCTCTGTGTTTGCTTCTTTTTAGTGAGTTACTTTTGGTCGTGTACTGGTTTTACGATTTACAGATTTTTCCAAATTTTTCAAAAATTTCCAATGTAAGATTCTACAGAGTATAACGTAACTAGTATAAGTTATATGTATTCCTCAAACGGTAGAAAATTGCTGACAAAATTAAATAGTTTTGAATGACCTCGTGTAATATCAATTCTGGAAGTGGTAACATTTTAAAGATTTTAACTTCGCCTCCATTTATAAATTTGTTTATACATGAGTCGATATTTGTATTTGAAAATGCTTAGTTTAAAGGATATTTCAATTTTAATTGTATCAAATTGAGTGTATGAAAGACAAAGAAGATATAACTATAAAAATACTGCATCATACCTTATCTTTCACACGACAAATATTACAAGATTAAAGTTGAAATATCTTTCAAACTAGTTAGTCTTCGATCTAAGTGGCTTAATACCTTTTTATAGAAAATATAATCCAATACAATCAATTCATCGATTATTGTAATAAAAAATATCTACTTATTCCTTAACATTCAGAAAAATACTTTTTCCCATTCCCTTGCATATTAAAATATTTAATTGGAAATATTAGAATATTCTTTTTATACCTATCTATTTTCTTAACATTCGGAAAAATAATCTTTTTGAATAGAGAAATATTCTTCATTGCGATCTCAATATAAGGAAAATATCTCAACTATGATATGAAAATATTGAAATGGAAATATAACTCAAACATTGTATTCAGTTACATTGTACTGAGTTACAAATGTAACTCAAATCATCGTAAAATATATTTTTTATATTTTACAATTCTAATGAAAGATATCTATGTAAGTATCTACATAACATTCACAAAAGCAACTTTTTCCTGTTCTAAGCAACCTCTAGGTACTGCGCAAGGAACTAGCCTCGCAGGTTTCAGTAGAATTTACGCAAGCCTATCTAGGCGAGAGAGCGATATTCCTGGGTTTTCGCGAGCGCCGCTCGACCGAGACGAATCACTTTCCGCGTATGAATCATCATTACGTTTCTACGAACACACGGTAAATTACAAATTGCATTTCCTCGCCGCGGACAACCTGAAAGCGGTGTGGCTAGTCGAAATCTGGAGTGAACGCCGAGCTAGATGCTCGAGGAAAAGGAAAAGGTCGAATTATTCTGTCGGAAGGACGCCGCAGGCTAGTCATTTCGCTCCGTGTACCGTGTCCCTCTTCTTCTTTTGCTCTCTTTCTCTCAATCTCGCTCTTCTCTCTCCCCTTCTGCTCTCCTATCACCTGTGAACATACAATTTAATGAATCGTAACCGCGTTATCCTGCGTTGCGCAACCGGGATCCCTTGGATTAATCGTAATGTCTTGAAGGTGAGAATCTTCTGATTTATTCGGTTCTTCTGTGAATACGTACTTGCTGAACCTCATGAAAGTATTTGTTAACATCATTTTCTAGAAACATATTATATTATTATATTATATGTGTTATGCAATACACATTTTAAAAATTATTATTATAGTGTCAACAAACTATCATAATTGATAATATCTTAAACGATGTTTACATACAGTAGTGGGGTGCGAATATCGTGATTATATTAAAAACATTTGAAATCAATTCGAAGATGTATAGGTATAGAAGTTAGAAGTCATTTATTGCAAGCAGACACTTACGATTGGTGAAAAATTACTATACGAAATGAATAATAATCTTAAACGTATAATTAGTGCTAAAGATGGTTTGATTAAATAACCTAACTGACTGGCTAATACATAGTAGATAAAAGATTATTCAAATCCTTTGATCATCTTTGCGAAGTATATGTTTACTGAATATCTTGTAATATCTCTATACATTTTTACAAAATTTCAACATATTTTGCATAGTATATTGATGCAATTTTCTTCTATGAGGACGAATATCGTATGGTTCTACGATTTCCGGATTGCACGTTAAATTTTTCAACGCGAAGCTCGCGCAAGCATGAACGAGACTCACGTTGACCTGCTCCGATGGCAGATAAGCAATCATAGAATAATTGGGCTGGTTCGCGCTCTTACTTAGTTACGCAAACAGATCAATTACCGCAATTATAATTAGCGGTTACATGTTGCAAGCGAGATTGTCGCTTCGGTAAAACGAACCGTGACGAATGAATCCGTTCCGCTTCGTTAATCTTTCGCTCGGCACCAATTCATCGCGTTCGATGAGCTGTGGAAAAGATATAATTTTGATTTGTGAAAATATGCAAACACTTAACGTAAGGAACTTTTATAAATGTGATATGTTATTATGTTTTATGAGTCGTTACTATCGAATATTATACATTATCTTTGTACTAAAAACTTCGTCTGCTAAAGACTTCAAATCTCTATCTACTTACGTTTTTATCGATTCGTTCGAAACTTATATGTATCTACTAATCTACTTTAATTCCTCACTACCTACATCAATTAGTATTGATTTTTAATACATGCACAAATCTGCCATATTATATCTATACTCTATACCAATTAGTATTCATTCTCTCCTAAATATGCTATCAAATATTACCAATTATTTTAAACATTATCAACAAAAATCCATATGCATTTCCAGAAATCGTATAAATGTTTCTTATCATTGTGTAGCGGTATATGCGAGTGTACGATATTCTCGGACGGTTTGAAAGTTTTCTTTTTCTACGGCAACGAGTTCGAAAGGAAGAGTGTTGCTCAGAGTGCGTCTTTAATGGGCACTCGAGAGACTCACGACGAGGTGAGGAGAAAGCAATGGGATGAGAGGAAGAAAAGGCTGGGGGGTATAGGATGGGCTGGAATATTAATAGAAGATTTCTGTCCTGACTAATTTACCGCTTCCGTTAGCTTGACGCCGACTTCGAGACTGCTTCTTTGACGCTGTCCTCGCGAAACCTTTGTGTTCGCCTGCGTTCACCAGGGATTTTGTCGAGTCGTCGATCCTCCAGACAATCGCGATACCTTCTGCTACGATTGCTCCAGAAAGCGATAGGTTTAGAAGTATTAATTCCAATTTTTTCACAGTGTTTTCTTTCTTTTCTTTTTCTCATTTTTATTGGAGTGGAGTGAGTTATTTATTGATAGTCTGTGAATTTTTATGCATTTATGCGAAATTTAAAGATACAAAAGTTTAAAAATGCATATATATATATATATATATATATATATATATATACTATACAAAAATATATCTAGACTGCGGTTTTTTTATGTATTTATGGAAAATTTTATGGTGCAAAGATACACAAGACGTACATAATATGAAAAGATGTATAAAATATCAAAAGTATGATACTCGTTATAATTTTTAATGGATAAGACAATTCTCTACTTAGGGTCCATTTCTTAAATTATATTTATCGGAATATAAATTTACATAAATATCTGCAGCCTAATTATCACTTTTTGTGGATAAAACGAATCTCTGTTTATTTCTGTTTCTTTAATTCTGCCCATAAAAATTTACATTTATATAAAAATCCGCACTTTTCTTACTGCAAATGAAGATGTCTCTGTAGACTTATGTGTGTTCATGTGTATATAGGTTTGAATGCATTTGAATTTGAAATTATTAATTTAAGTTTAATGATTTGAATGGGGTGCTTGAAGCCTTTATTAGATATTAGAAGTATTGATTTGTAATCTGTTTGAAATTATACTAAATAAATGATTCTAATTGAAGATCACACGAAAAAACATAATATTTGTTGATTTTCTGATTTTTATATTGCTTGGCATTTAATAGTAATAATATTTAAAAACTGTTAATAGTATTAAGGAAAAACAATTTGTCGTGTGTAAAAATACATTATTTTTTAAAAACAGATAGTAAATCCAAGAAATTTTAAAGCCAACAGAGTAACTTATGTCGCGATATTGTTAAATGAAAAAATGCAATTTAGTAACATGGACTTAGTCAACAGCGTATTAAATTCTTAAATAATTCTCTTATTCTACATGTCAAAACAGGCCGAAAATTTAAAATAAAACTTTTTCATTTGAAGAGAAAATTGAACTTGGAAACCTGCCAAGTACGCGTGAACGCTATAGTGCACTTTCGAAAACAATCGAACATAAGATCAGAACACTTGAAAATACAAGGAATTCGATCATTCACTGAAGTCAACGTGTTTTGTAACAGGCTTACTAATAAGACACCAAATGGTGTTAATGGTTAATGATGGCAAGATTTTTCAATTAATTACGGAAATACATACGATACACATTAGTCCGGTTAAAATAGATTCAAAGAACAGAAATTTCAACGGAGCTAAATTTTGGTAGAGACCTTGGGTACACCTGTAGAAATAAAGTGTCAAAAATCCCTATTGATTCCATGCGGGATAAAAAAGTTATTCAAGATCAAAGTCAAAATTTTCGGATTTTTTGAATTTTTCTTGAAAACGGTAAGTTTTATCGAAAATATAGCTCAGACAAAAATTGTAGATCATAAAATTATCTACAAAAATGTTCCTCATACTTTTTTCCCTAAGAATCACCATTCCTAAGATATCGTCATTCTAAAAGTTGAAGGAGTTACATTCGACATGATATGCACACATTTTCACACCACCTATGAGGTAGTGTACTTGGCACCTTTTTTCCACGATCTGTTATGACGGAGTTTTATGGGAAAATACTGTATTTACTGCATGATGATTAGTGATATTGATATTGTGATATAGGTGATTATTTTAAGCTGTAGTTCTAATTTATGTCAATATTTTAATCTGATTCATACCCTTCAAATTCGACTTCAACAGTCATGTCTTCTTCGATTTCTTCTTCTTCTTTTTCTTCTTGCTGGATGTCCATAAATTGTTCAACTGAAGATGAATCAGCTATCTCTTCATCGATATCACACGAATCTTCGTCTATAGGAATCGATTGAACATTTGAGCAAGACTGGCATTGACAATTAGTACACGCTGGTGAACACGACAACCCTACTCTTCTACAGCCACAATCTTTTTTACAATTGCAAATAATAGTGTTTAGGAGTTTTTCCGGAGCAGGTGGGAGGATAGTTTGAATCAGTTCCAAAATATTGTCTGTTAATTTCCAACCCCAGTCTTCGGGGTTTAGTTGATTGCCTAGCCATGCCTGAATTTGATAGAATGCTCGATACAAGTGTTGATGAGTAGAAGCCGATATTGAAGGAAGACAAGATAGTTGTACTTGTTTCTTGTTCCGTGTATTTTTTACAAAAGTTAAATATATATACTTCTCTATACAATCAATTTTCTTTAAAGCTCCATAAACAGCAAGGAGAAAGCGAATTCCTTTTGTGATTATCGTTTGAGGAAAAGAGTCAATTTCTTCAAATACTTTAGCGCAATCAATTAAATCCTTTTTTTTCAAATAATTTTAATATTGATGTTTTACCCCTTCTGAACATTGTCTTGGTAATTGTCGACGAAACAAATAAATGTTAATTTTCCCGGCTTTTCTGTAATAATAATTCTACTACCATACTTTACTTTCAATCGTATTTTTATAGTTCTGTTATCTAAAGCTATATTTTTACTAACCTTCTTTAGTTCATCCAATGTAAACTACCAATCATCACTACTTATAAATTTCCTCCATCGCAGAGTTTGCTGCCTCATTTTGAGGACGGCCTACTCTACCTCCAGTATTAGGTCTCAGGAAAGATTTGTAACAATTGTCATGATATTTAGCCTCAGCAGCAACTAAATCATACTCAAAATTAATGCGTGCAGTAACAACTTTTGATACGTCATCAGAACGATCCTGAGCTACTGTCAAAACGGATTCTTTGAATGAAAGTGTAGCAACGTTATAAATTTTTTGTCGACGATGCAGCGATTTTTTTTCAGCCTCTTCATCCGCTTCATCGCCACAAAATAAGCAATATTTTTTAAAACAAAAAAGCGGATCCGCTTACTCGTGCTCTAATACGAGGTGGACTTACTTTTGATGTACTAACTTGTCCATCCTCATGTTGTCCTTTGATAGCAGCAATTGAACTTTTCCGGATGTATGATTTTCGGCAATCCACGTGAACTGTTACATACTTTTCACTTCTCAGATAATCAACAAACTCATCGCCTCTTTCGATATTTGCATCGATCAAAGTTTTCATTCATTCACTAACTGTAACAGTTTCACCTTCCGTCAAAAGTTTATAGCAAATAAAGCACAATTGTGACATTTTTTAAAAATATTAATGGGTACAAACTGTAATACTAGACACAAGCAATAAATACATGTATTCACTAGAAAGGAACGTTCATCACTAAAAGTATTTCACTTAAGCCACTTCAGAAAAGCAGGTATATGATCGTCGCCACGTGGACAATAGAACTTCAACTTTTAGAATGGCGATATCTTAGGAATGGTGATTCTTAGGGAAAAAAGTATGAGCAACATTTTTGTAGATAATTTTATGATCTACAATTTTTGTCTCAGCTATATTTTCGATAAAACTTATCGTTTTCAAGAAAAATTTAAAAAATCCGAAAATTTTGACTTTGACCTTGAATAATTTTTTTAGCCCGCATAGAATCAATAGGAATTTTTGGCACTTTGTTTCTACAGGTGTACCCAAGGTCTCTACCAAAATTTGGCTCTGTCGGAATTTCTTTTCTTTGATCACTATTTTTATGTCTATTTTGACCGGACTATATATAGTTTTTTTACAGATTTCATTTATGAGCAAAGGGACATTTTTGTTGAAGTTTGTGACAATCAATCTTCTATCGATATAAAGAAGCGATAAAAATTCTATCAATATAAAGAAGATGCTTTAAAAAGAGAATAAACATTTATGAAAATAACAGTTAATTCTTAGAAATTAATCGTCGGCACGAAACTCTTTGTCATTGCCTCAAGGTTTTATCAAAAGCTGTAAATAGCGTACGAACGTGCCAAACATTGTTCTGACAACGTTGTCTGTATTGTAACGTAAATTTTTTTCTTATCGCTTCACGTGGAAGAAATCGTGACGCATGGACAATCGCGTTGAAATTCACGTCAATTCGCGTTTTTAGTTTTTAGAGATTAATGTCATGTTTCGTCAATCAATTCGCTGATAAAGCCGAGCTTATTGAATTTACAGGTTGATACAAAAGCAATGGAACCAGTTATGGTAACAATTTCCAAATTATTTTAATTATAATTGATTTCATTTAACCTTTTTCATTGAATATTTGTTGATGTTAAGAAGTTGTTAAAACTGAAGTTTATATTTGATATGTTGATAATTTAGAATTGTAAATTCTGGTTATTTGTCCAACATCGGGATTAACGTATTCTGACCCGATTAAGCGGCTATCCCAATTATTTGAAGTATTATATACGTACTTAAAAGTAGTAGTTAAAGTTATATAAAACAAATAAACTAGAGCCAAATATCAATTATGTACATAGGTATTCTTCGTGCAAAGCTATTTCCATTCTTCGTCTGTCACCTGTGAATAACTATCGGCATTAATGTTTTCATTAACTGTCTTTTTGAAGTCCTCCTAAAAAATCCAATTAAAAACGTATTGAGGTGGTATATGTTGTCCGTGATAGTTGTAGTTGCTAGGCCTCGTCCGGAGTAATTGTCGCTAGGGGCTGTAGATGTCATTGCTGGGGCACTGCTGATTTTTCCTCCACTCCTTTTGGTGCGTGGAAGAAAAATCGGACTCCGATCGCCGGGATTCGAACCCGGGTTCCGAACGTTCGTAACCTAAAGCACTAACCACTTTTTTTTTATTTATTTGTTTATTATTACCAGATTACATATTTGTATTTTCCAGAATAAACGCTGAATTTTGGTTGTAGGGTGGTTCAGGCAAAAGTACCGATACGCGACGGCACGACATAGCCATGCAATATTACATCTTTTTTTTTTAAGATTACTTTTGTAACTTAAATTTAACCCGCTGTTGCGCTGTGCTTATGTACGATATTTCGTGTCTGAAAGCCTGGTCACAAAAACACGACTAGGCGCTAACCACTGCGCTGCCGTCGTCCGACACTAGTTAGTGTCGAGTGGTAGTATTTGGCTTGTCGAGTGCCGCCACAGTATTCCAAAAAAAAAAGAAAAAAAAATAAGTGAACATTAAAGATTTAGTTTATATAAAAATCTCGTTCTTTCGAACAAAAGAGGAATGCGAAACATAAGCAATGCGACTACGAAAAGATGGCAAGCAAAGAAATGCGGGTCTGATTGGTTATTTGTAATAGATTCAATAAAATCATACAGATAAACTCGCATTTTGACTGACAGTGTCCATATTACAAGAAAGGTGATTTAGCAACGCGTGACCATGAGTGAAGAAGGAGAGTAGTCCTCTTGTCCCCGTGCCCTGTGCTGTTCCGCATGCTATCTTTTCTAAAGTACTGCAGCCATCTATTTCGAATAAGAGATACGCTGCGAGCTGTTTCAAATACGAGAAAAAATTAGATTTTATTCCTTGAGCTTTACCCCAACACCACAGAGACATCTCATGGACGCCTAGATCTAATATCTAATAAATACCTACAAACACGTTGAAAACATATTTGTAATATATCCTATGTTACAAACTAGAACATCTTAAAGAAAACAATAAGTCTTCTGCCTTATTGCTAACTTTTCAGATTATTATAAAGATATTATTCTGATCCAATCTTGTTTTACTGAAAATGCAATATTAAACAACAATTATTATCTAACAGGATATCTTTACGTCAAAGTTAATTATATCGGCAAATCGGATATCTTATTTCGAACATTTTTTAAATGTATAGATTAAGATCGTTGAAGGTAATCTGAATCTATATGCATTAATTGCTTTCAAGAGGAAGTATAGATTATATATACACTATTTTCTTAAATTGTTATATTATAATCTTCCAATAATAAGTAAACAAAGTTACTGTAAGTTGGAGTTGATACTTGAAACGACTTAAGATTAGTGTTCAAACCTCAAATGATAGTTCATGTTTATGACAAATGAAATTTGAACAGTTTACTTAATTAAACGTTAACTAAAACTTTATCAGAATAAAACTCGGATAAATGAAATTCTACTATGACTTTCTATAAAAGACATGAAATCTTCAAACGTTTCGACACAGGAGTAGAATGAAATGCAATTCACTCTGACTTCATTACAGTTCATTATTAAAAAATGATGCTCTTGAGCGAGAAAAAAGATTCGCGAGCGAAAAACGAATCACGTCATCCTGTTCAGTCGCGTAATTGCGCTTCACATTATTCAAACGGTCCGCGTGCGCATCACGACAGTGTTTACACGCGTTTGTGCACACACGCTTATACACGACGCAACGCATGTAGCTGCACCGTGAACTGTGAGTAATGCGCGTGCATTGGCGCAGCCGACTACCGGATAGCTCAAAAACTGCGACATTGCACTTAATTCGCCCCCGATTCTACAATTGCACATATAGTGGCTCACAAAAGTATTCCAACACTTTTAGAAACCTTTTATGTATATATTACACAAAATATTTTAAAATCTTGTTAGTACTGTTACGAAATACGACTATCATGACTATATTGGTAAAATTTGAAACAAATGTGAAAACATATGTAGAAATTATAAGATATTTAAGGCACACTCCTCGAAGATCATCGAAGTATTGGAACAATATTAATTACCACTTAATCATGATATTTAATGAAACCATCTTTAGTACTAATTGTAGTTGTATGTTTGCAATAAATGTAATATCTATATATATTTTTTAATTGGTTTCAAATTCTACTATTATAATCATAATTCTACTATTAATTTCAGTGTTATAATGCACACTCTGTATTAATAAAAAAATTCTATAATCAAATACTTTCGTGAGCCATTGTACATTGTAATAGATATTGAAACTAAATTAATAATTATTTGAAGGCCACAGGAGAAAAACATAATACAGCACATTTTTCGCTTTCTTCCTTTTTCTTCTTTTTTTTTATAAGAGTGCAATGTTTCCATTCATTTATGTTATTATTCATTAGAATTTCTAAAATTTAATAAAAAAGTTACCAATTTAGTACGCTATTAAATCCGATATTATCAAAATTATACTTTTATTTAATTTCAAGATTTTATATATATTTAAATATATATTATATATGTCGGAGATGAAAGAACACCGGAACCTTCCCTTTGGAACTTCGGGAAGATCCCTTAGTACTGTAATCTAGATTCCACCATAGCTGTATTTAGAAATTGGTGTCATTCGATCTGACTGTATTTATTTGAGATTTATGATAGTGAGCTCGGGCTCGAGGCGACAATCAGTCGCCGAACGTAGCCGCGGTCAAGGGATGAACGTTTTGTCTAACAAAGGCATGAAGTAACTCTATAGCTCTCCTTAAAAGAAATACTTGGGACGGTGCACGACAGTAAACATTTCAATGATTTCTGTCCCGTGGCTCGCCACACGCAAACTTTGTCCTTCGGGTAAGATGATTACCAGATGTCAACGCATCTTCACAGTATATGTTTAGCTGGCCGAGGATCCGTTATAAATCTTAAGTTTCAGTTATATAAAATCCTTCAAACAGACAAATTTTTTTTTTTTATTTATTAGAATATTTACAATCAATTCTCGTTGAGAATTTTCAGTAACTTCATTTGGCGTGATACAATGACATGGCTTATAATAGTTTTATATTGTTGGTTCTAGTAGGATCTAAGGATTTAATCTAAAGGGTATTTTCTTTTTAGTCTACGGATCTGGTCCGTCGTGTCTAGTAGTTGGGTGACTAATGGGTTGTGGTGGTTGTTAACTCTTGCGTTATATCTGCTTCTGGACTTGTGTATTTCATCTTTGACTGTAGGTATCTTGAGGTCGCGGTGGATTGTTTCGTTGGTAACATACCAGGGTGCATTTATTAGGGATCTTAGCGTTTTCGATTGGAAGCGTTGGAGTATTTCAATGTTGAAATTACTTGCTGTTCCCCATAGTTGGATTCCGTAGGTCCAGACAGGTTTTATTACGATCTTATAGAGCGTAATTTTGTTCTGCGTGCTTAAGTTGGAGCGACGGCCAATGAGCCAATAAAATTTTTTGAGTTTGTCCCTGAGCTGTTTAGATTTGCCTACGATATGTTGTTTCCATGTTAATCTCCTCAAACAGACAAATAGTCTTTGTCCCAACTACGGAAAATAAGAGAAATCTATCCTTCCACGAACAACGCTTCCCGCTAGTAACTTTACCTCAAGGGCTGTTAGCATCTTTTTCTAACCACTGATATGGAGATTGACCAATTAGCAGCAACGCCAATTTCTCTCACCTTCCGAACGAAGGCTTTCCTCGACGAATCCGAGGATCTCGTGTCCTTAGACACACCCCATATAGTTTTTCCTCAGTGGCATCATCGGGACGGAGAGTCATTCTCTCGCACGATCTCATCGACGAAAAGAGTAACATCTTTACGATCAGTGAATATTTCACGTTATTGAGCCTAGGATCATTGTCATTAGCTTCTCGAGTATCTAATTATCGCGATTACTTGTCAAATTCTATCATAATCATATTTGCACTAGTAAATATCCCCTCTATTGCATAATGATCACGTCTAATGCAAATGGGGATTCGTTTCACGCCCTTAACCCTAACTCTAATCTTAACGTCAACCCGACATATATACTAAATAAATAAATACACATATAATATATATAGCTATAACGCTGCTAAATAATGCTATAATTTGATACATATAATATCGATACGTTGGATGTATCGCTGTATGCATATTTACATTAATTCGCAATAGATAACATGTATGCCTTCGCGTATCTTCTTGATGTTTTCTTTTATTCTGTGAAGAAGCGAGGATAGATTTGGCACATTTGCAACGCGTAAAGTAAGCCCTATACGATGGATTTGCCTGGAAACATGTCTCGAGAGGAGATTACATGCGGAGGAGATTACATATAATGAGTAGTATGGACAACTTCCAAGCAATGAAATATCATTTCTATGCGAAAAAAGTTGCAATTGTTTAGGTATAGCAGTAGATAAGAGTATTGAAGAGCAAAAAATGTCATGTAAAAAAAGAAAACAATCTCAAAGAATTGGCTGATTGCCAATATTGTGTTTGACCTCATTTCAATTAGGAAAATCTCACCAATGTATTAACGAAATTTTTATTAATAAAACATTTCGTCTAAACAAATTTCGTCGTTGCACGAATATTATCTCACCGATACGCCGAAGGTGAAATTGTGCGACCTAATCAAGTACCTGAGATCAGGTGACGGGGACGAGAATGATATCCGTTTCAGGTATGACAGTGAGAACTGATGATATAAACAAAGCGTCACAGTTTTATCGTATCCCGCCGGACACGGGTGCCCAAAAATGAACTTGTATATAAACAACGAATTCGTATCACAATAAAGTTCGTTCAAATCGAAATGAATTCTAAAAAATTCGTGCGTTCCAGAAAGATTTTCTTATATTACGTATGTAGAGATTTGCTATGTTTGTGGGATATAAAGACCAAATTCTAAATGGATCCTTATTTCTGACAATCAACTAATACTTTGAGACTGTTTTCTTTTTTACATGGCATTTTTTCCTTTTCATTACATATATCTGTGGCGATACTTGACAAGCCAAATACCACCAGTCGACACTAACTAGTGTTGGACGGCGGCAGTGCAGTGGTTAGCGCCTAGTCCTGTTTTTGCGACCAGGTTTTCAGGACAGAAATGGAAAGAAAAAAGAAACAATATTGTACATAAGCACCGCTCTACAGCGGTTTAAATTTAAGTTACAAATGTAATCTTTAAAAAAAAGAAAAAAAAAAAGTAATATTGCATGGCTATGTCGTACCGTCGCGTATCGGTACTTTTGCCTGAATCACCTCACAACCGGAATTCATCGTTTATAATGGAAAATACAAATATGTAATACACAAAATCTGGTAATAATAAACAAAAAAAAATAAACAAAAAAAAAAGCAATGGTTAGAACCTTAGGTTACGAACGTTCGGAACCCGGGTTCGAATCCCCGGCGACCGGAGTCCGATTTTTCTCCTACGCATTAAAAATAGCAGAAAAATAGCAGTATCCCATCAACGACATCTACAGTCAGCATCTACAATTACCATCGGACGAGGACCAGCGACAATCATCACGGACTGTACACTTCATATCTATTGTTATACCCAAACAATTGCAACCATTTTTGGCATAAAGATGATATTTAATCGCTTGTTCGCTTCAATATACTGGCCGTAAATATGGGAAACCTGGATTTCGTAAGATCTAGAGCAGATCTCATGAGACCCAGTCCGAATCGCATGAGACCTCATCTCGATGCATACTTCGAGGAAATCCTCATCGTGTATTGCCCGTATGACATTGTGCAAATACTCATTCGTGTTCTGTTTTGGTATCGTTATATTTTTTTACTTTTTGTGTCCTAATTGAAATAATAGATCATATATCATGCGTTGGTGGGTAAGATTTGGAAATCAAATGCGAATGTTCACATTCGCGCCTGACAGTAAACAAATCGAAAGAGTGTTCTATAACAAAATATAATTCATCATTATCGCTAATAATCACATACGTGTGTGCGTGTGTGTGTGTGTGTGTGAGTGTGTGTACATATATACGTGCAGTTAATATTACATTAAATCCCATTTCAAATAGGACACATATTATACTACCGTCTTCAGAATTTCGGAACACCCGAGAAAATCGAAGTTTTATCATTTTCTTTCTGCCACGGTTAAATGAAATAATCTTTCTGTTACGAAATAATATGTGTATAATGTTTATAGATAATAAAATCTAATATAATTATTATAGGTAAGTATACCAATAGATAATGTACTATTAATGTGATAATTAATGAAATGCTTCAGATAACACATCTTAATCTTGTAAAGAAAGTGAGACAGAATATTTTAACATAGGAAACGCTCCAAATCGTATTTATTTCATACTTTTAAATGTACGATTTGAACATAAATAATATTAACGTAAACTAGATTACAAGAAAACATAAGAACATAAACAGATAATTGATGAAATTTCACGATGTTTATAATTGGCGTAAATTTACAAAATGTATTGTTTAAATTTGTATTACGTGCGCAGATAAAGGAGTTGTAAACAGTGACCTTTAATATTTTTTTCGCGATTCCGATCAATTGGAATTTCTTCAAAATTTGTTTACGCTAATTTTGGGTTAGATTCCTTCTAACATCTCAAAAAGATTCAAGTCACTTGGTGCAATTTTTTAAAAATTATTCTGTTTCATATGGTGTACGAATACGAGTGGCATAGTTATATACTAAATCTGAACAAAGTACAAAGTATAAAGAGTTTTCTATAATAACGTTACTAAGTTAAGAAATTAAACAAGTTTGAGTTAAAAAAGTTAAGTATAAAAACACGATAATTTTCAAATATTTAAATGTTCCTTGAAAAATGAAAAATGGTAACTAATTGGAGAGCAGTATGCGCGTTTCAAAGCATTTCAACAAAACAATTTCAGAATAACAGTAAATCAGCAAGTGTAGTGTGTTAAAATAAACGATATTACTCAAAATAAAAATTAGTCTGACAAGAAGAAAATATAAATAGCGAATAACCATATTTTAATATCAGCGAATGCGTTAAAAACAACCGCTTAAAAACACACCATGTATTACGTGTATTCAGTTCGTTACAGGTTAATCCCTTTATGCACAGAAAATTCGAAAACACTAAACGCAATTTTGTTCACGCGACTGTTGAATCGCGACACGGAATTATTCCGCGGATAAAACACGAACGAAATTATAATTGAACGACGGTGTAGCGTTGATAATTTTTTTTCAGCAAAATATATGAACCGATAAATGTCATAAAGGAATGCAACGGGCATTATTTAAACAGGTATATTACTTTATCTGCTAACCACCGATAACGAGTGGAACGTGCCTCGTTATTGCCCGGTCGAGTGTCTGCGTGAAAAGTTCTCTGACGGTTTAACAACACTTGTGTGTGACACACGGCTCGTTTGCTTATCTGGAACACGCGTTTTCGTTCGCCAGCCCAGCCACTCATTTTTTGATTGTGCACGTCTCCCGCGCGGTCATAATTGGATAAACGCACGCGAAAACATGCTAACCGACCGAACGCTCGCGAAACCACACGGCTCTACAGGGTGATCCAAAAGGACCAGTTGGATATTTAATTTCGTTTTGAAATGGATTGAAATGATTTAGAGGTAGGTTATGAGAATTTGTCATTTAATTGAGATAAGTTTACTTCTATTAGATTGTGGCTTTACCGGTTTTTGTGGATTTCTAAGAATGATAAAACTTAACTTATGATTTTAATTGAATCGCTGATAATCTATTATAGTTGCGAACACGATTGTAAACGATTGTAAATTTAAAAAATTCAAATAATTCAGTGTTATCTTTCTCAAAATAGGAACATTTCTTTATTATTGAAAATTCCTTTATGTAAAGATTTATTATGCATTATGATATTCCTTGATAAATATTTTATTTTAAACAATTACAATTTTATTCATCTCTTCCTTAAAATATTATATTGTGAGGACTTAAAACTTTTTTCTTAATAAATATAGGTATCCTCTAATAAATATTTTGTTCCATAAGTAGCAATTTTATTCTTGTCTTTCTTTTTGTTAATTATAAATAGGGCAAAAACAGACTTTTTCCGTATTAAATTTTAAAAAATTAAATGTACGAAATATGAAAGCACAAAATATCTCAAAATTTAAATGTATTTAAAAATGTAAAATGTATTTAAAAATTCAAATACAATTCACGTATTCGAAAGCTACACGATACATTCAGATGCATTTCCATACTGTACGTCTTAAAATCGTCGAACTGCTTTTGTTGCAGATCATCTCGTACAATCATTCTAAGAAAAACAGTTGCTCGATTTCAGAAGAATTTTCAAGACCAAGATTGATCGAAATTCGCAAATTCGAAAACATTGAGGTTCGTTTATACGAATACCATTCTTACATTATATAATATATTTCTTCAATTAGGTTTACATAATGCATGGAATTAGTGCATTTCAAAAGTGTAAAAATCGTACTATTCCAAATTCGATAAAGGAACTGAGAGAACCTAAATTTAACTGTGTAGGATTTAATATTTTCATAGAGTTTGTTACATTAGCCAATTTTAAGCTATTATGTAATAAAATAGGAATACTATTCCTGAATCATATATTTATTCAAATTGTCGATTAGGTACACATAATGCACAGAAATAATAAATTTTAAAAGTGAAATACTTATTATTCAAGGTTCAACGAAGAAGTTTAACTTAAACTTAACTGAATAGAATTGAATATTTCTAAAATTTCCAATTTTATCTATATTATCTTATATATAAACCTATTTTAAATTCGCAATTTCAAAATATTATTTTGACATAGCATATTTTAAGCTTTGAAAACATAGTAAGCACTTGGTACGAAAAATAAAAATATTTTATGCTACATGAACCGTAATTCGTATTATTCGTAATTCGTAGCGTGAAATGTTAAGCTGCATACTCGTCAATAAACGTGTTCATAAACAATGTTTGCATACAATTTACTTACTTGGTTTGGATTAGATTTAGGGAACCTAATAAATGCTTCAGAGAAGTATGTTTCACGAACATATTCACAAACACTATGCAAACTGTTCACTTATGCACTTCTGAACCTTCTTTTTAATATTTATCCATTCTATCTCTATAAAAGGATATCTGAGAGTATAGAATACACCATAGAGAATATAGTTTGGAATACAGAGTAAAGAATAGAATAACATTATACAATTACACAGGAAAAGAAAAACAGATAAGTAAAATTGTAATTTTGTGAAACACAATATTTATTAGGATGTCATAAACAATTTCTATCTTAGAATTCTCTAGCAATATCATAGTATTATACACATAAAGACAAAAAGTAATCTGTTTCTAACTACCAATAAAAATGCAACTCCACTTATACACGTAATTCTTCGGGCATATTTCTAATTTCGTACATAAATGTCTTTACAATATTTCTTAATTCGGAATAATTTTGATACAGATCTTAGCAGGCAATAATGTGGAAATACAACATTGAAAGTTGAAAAACTTATATTAAGAATAATTTTTGTCAAGTTTTGCGACTTTTTAAATAACTCATTCTGGTAGTCAGAAATGAAACTCACAATATGGTGGAATATTCATAGTGTAAAAATTAATCATACTGTTGTCGTTACTTTTCTCCATGCTCTCTTTTTTTAAAGGTTCTAAATATTTTGCTATTCATAAAATATGGAATACACAAAAAGTAGTACAATTGTAATATGTTGAAACTGTTTAAATATTAAATACATTTAACATTAATTTCAATACATATTGAAATTAACTACAACCACATTGAAATTAATTAAAACCAATCTGAAAATGTATATAGAAGTTACAAGATACTTATTGGAAACGTATATTTGATCAAAAATTAGTATACAGCCAAAATGGCTACCTTGAGCATATAATAGATACTAAAAATCATCCCATTGAATTGAAGTTTAATCAATATAATGAGTAGTTGAATTTATTAAAATACTATTTTCATCTCGCTTTATGTAGACTCTAAATATTTTTATAACCTGTCGTTATTTCTCAATTACATAATTTAATTAAATACACTGATATTAACACAAACTTAAGTAGTAGACCATGGATTTTTATGTATTCATATCAGTTACTAAGATGCAAAAATGCACAGAATGCACGTAATATGCATAAATATGTAAAATAGCCAAAGTAGAATACACTCTATAATATTTAATGAGTAAAACAATTTCCTATTTAGGTTACATTTTTTAGCTATATTTATAAAGATATGAATTTTATAAATATATGAAATATCCGCAGTTAGCGATAATTGGTAATATGTAGGTAATTAATATGTATATAAGTAATATGTACATTAATAATATATATATTAAGAATATATACATATAATCAATATCTAATAACTAGTAATACGTACATAAAAGGTTTCTAGGATAAGTGTTCAAACATTTCCATGAACCACTGTACATCATGTAGTGAGCACGTGCAAAATTTCATGTACTGCTACTGGAATCCTCGATCACCCTCATACGATCAGTAATCACAAGAAGGGAAAAATCATCGTTAAATTGTAAAACAAAAGTGAAACGATGGAAAAACGAACTCTCGAGACAGAGAACAATCGAAAGCAATTCGTGAATATAAAATGATCTGTGACTCGTTCGCATGAGTGGCTCGTCTATTCCGAAGGTTCTTTGTCCGAGCGTTCTTTATCGTACGTTCTTTGAACATTTTTCACGCAAAGTAGCGGCAGCTCGGTGATTTCTAGGCGCATGTCGCCGCGAATGGTGATTTATTATGCGCGAGACGCGGCGGTGCGCGAACCAAGCATAAAGACGAGCCACGGCGACGCGACGCTTTATTTCATTTTACGGCCACCCTTTGCCCGTTGCAACTTTATTGCGAAATTCATTTACACTGCATCATGGTGGCCCCTGCTGTTGCTCGACTAAAAGGGCATGAAGACCGCGATAATTAAAGCCGTGATGCGTCACCGCCCTATTAACTATCCTTCATGATCATTTCTGTTTATTAACGAGCATCAAAAATTGGGAAAACATCGTGGCATCCATGTTTGAAACGTTTGGAAGATTCAGAATTGAATATTATCGAAATAATCTTTTATTCGAACAAAACTGTCACTTTATTTGTTGTTTGCTTTATTGCTTTACCCTAAATAACATTATTTGAATAATAATACATTTGAAAAATAAATTATTTTAATATTTACATGTATATAGTTGTTAAAAGTATAGGCTATGTCTGATATATAGATATTTGTTATTTGAGTTGACTGTATAGAAAAATAGAGGCGTTTCTGTGTGATGTATGATTTTACTTCAAAATTACAGAGTTCCGATAATCTTTACCAGCTTCTATTTTATTGAACAACATTCTCTTTTTCAGCAAATATTTGTATTCTGATGTGACAACGATATGGCAACACGAACAAGTGATTTATAGTGAGTTATAAAGGCTCGTGTATATTATGAGACAAAAATGCAAAAAAGTTGAAGATTAATGATCCCTTACTTTATCAAAATTAACACTACGCGCGTATACTCAGTTTTATTTGATACATACGATTGCTACAAAAAGTATTTATATATTGCTTGCAAGTAATTATTGCGTTATATATCTAATAGTTAAATAAATTCAGCTACTAGAAATTTCATATTTTTTAGTAGTACTTTCACGTGATTGCAAAAATTTTCTATTATGAAAATGAAATATAGAATCTAAGAAAAAGACGCATGACTGCAAAATGAGAGCATGTACAAATACCTTTTGCAACCACTATTTTTCTTTCTGTTTTGCGTGCAGAAAAAAAGCGTATAGAATTTAATATATACTCATTTTTGAAAGCCAATAATGAAAGAAATATTGTTCACAAAATGATTGTTGGGTTGATAATAAACCTCCTCCCATGGAGAATGTTTATATCGTTACATTTCTTTTTAATCAGCTTTTTATTTATTGTAAATTTTTATCTCAAAATACAATTGCATCTTCGTTTTGCAAGACTACTTGATTTTTTATTTATGTCATATCTTTTTTTTAGTGTAGTTTATTATTATTAGTGTAGTTTATTTTTATGTAGTTTATTATTTAATGTATTTTAGTATATTCATTACATGTTAATATGTATTTAGTAATTGGTGAATTATTAGAACTATATCTCTTTTCTTGTAACATATCATTTTTCTCCCAACTATACCTAATTAAAATGATGAGTATCTGTTGCAAGTAATATTATCGTGTATTCGCTGTTATTGCATTGTTCTATTATAACAATACTGATTCGATGAATAATAATCTACAATACTGGTAATAAGAGAACAGAATGGATATCAATGTACGATGAAACTCACCCTCCTGCTCTTTGTCAGAAAGTAAGGCAGATTAAAATTTTATTGATTATAATTAAAATGTGAATTTTTATGAAATTTTCATAGCTTCACGTAAATTCATTTCATATTTTGTTTGTAAGTAAGGAAATTAAATTTATATACAGATGTCTCGCCCACTGAATTTTGTAACGATTACTTTACCCTGGATATGTTATATGTTTTTAAATTTTACATATATTTTGTACACCTTTGCACGTTTGGATGTTACATAAATGAATCAAAATCCACGATCTAACTATATAATTACATCATAATTCATATTAGAATCATAATTGCAGCTAAGAATTACGCTCATACTTCATACTAATGAAGTTCCATTATTATCGCAAAAATTTGTAAAAACTAAGTGAAATTTTATTATGAAAATTTCACTAACTTTTAACTCTTGAACAATATTTTTAAGAATAAACCATAAAAAAGTTACAATATAAAGTTCTCTAATTATGTTATATAAATTATGCATCACTATTGCTTTAATTAATTTGAATCTTATATTTTTGTTTCAGGTAAGTAATACGAAATCAGCTGTAACATTAAAAATGTCTTGACATTTTCCAAACCATGGTGGTGAGTCCAATCTCAAAAATAACATATATAATAAACAAAGTATTTGGATTTTATAATATTCAAACAATTTTGTATTGCTATATATATTTGAATGTTATAATATTCAAGTATTTTTACATTAAAATGCGATTAACTCTAAAAAATGCAGAAGAGAAAATATCTTTTACTATCGACTAAATATTTGCTGCATTAGACGGGATGGTTATATTAGACTTCGAATGTGTATGCATTTAAAATATATCTGAGTATGCAATTAAAATATGAAAATATAAATATATGAACGCGTACAAAAGTATATAATTGTAATACGAGATATGTTATAAGTACCTACATACATATAATAAAAATAAAATTTTCTGTTATTTAGATATACATAGTTACAATTTAAATTGAAATAAGTTTTAAGTATTTCTTACATATTCTTCGCCAGCACAAATTCATTTATAATGTGTCATATATTCCCGCTTAAGTCAAGATAAAATATATTCCTATCGAAATTTTGAATATCGAATGTTCTATAAAAATACACATTTCCATAAACTACTGCAGTCTACTTACGTCCATAGTAATAAACAATCTACATTAATAATTAATTATTGGTTAATAATTGCTAGTGGTTAATTGTTGTGCAATAGGGCCCTGATTTGAAACCTATAAAATCTATAAAAACAGATATTGATTATAAAATCTTAAAATAAGTAAAGAATTCATATACCTGTTCAACGTTATAATATAAATTTCACCTTTACTTATAACAACGTTCACTTCCTCTTCGTTTGTATCTACTATGTTTCTTGATTTCCGCTACTTCTTGTAGCATAGGTATTCTATTTATTCTTATTTAAATCTAAATTTCTATTCAGGTTTTAATATCGTTCGAATATTGCATCTACGTTATTCATACAAAATATCGCGATGTACTTGAGATCATCACTGCGTACCATTTGCTAACAGTCATCATTCCCGAAATGGTTCATCTAAAAAACCCCGAAAGACAAGCAATTCGCGAAACGCGCTTCCAACCACCTAGAAGATCTATCCTCCTCCGCGTATCTGCTTTTGGACATGCAACAGCTCCCTTTATAAATGTTTGAACATGTAATAGGAGAGAAGTGTGGAGTGGAATCGAACTTCCTCGCGTAGCCTTCCGTTTCGTATCCGCTAACTGAATTAACCGGTCGCCGCGCCGCGCCGCTTTACCGTTGCATCGTGTATATAACGTGAATTCGCGTGCGTTGTGCGAGCGCGTACACGCTGGTCGACGCGGATCCGCGCATATCTTGCATATGAACGCGGCCCTCCGGCCGCAATATATTACCGTGCGCGATGTCTCGTGCAATTTACGTACGATTATGCAGATGCGCTCAAAGCTCGCCCACGTATTCGCCCCGCGAGACCCGAAACATAGAAATGGGGAGAGGAGAAGTGAGATTGTGATTCGGGCATTAACAAATGGATACTACCCCTGGCAATAAGTTTTCGAGCAAATGAAATAGTACCAAGCTAATAGAAAATAGTAAAGTTTGTGAGACATTTTATGATATAAATGTGAAATACATGACAAAGCTGAATGAGTATTTGAATCAGTTAGCAAAGTATAAGTTAAATAAGTCTGATGTGAATTGATATATTGTAGATATATGTATATTTGATATCTAACTGGGAACAGTATTTGTCAAACAGCATCCTGCACAAATACATGATAAATAGATTACGGATATTTGTAAAATTCTATATTTTTGTGAACATTATAAAAGATTTAGAATCTAAATTGAAATTAGTTTTGTTTACCAAATATTATAATGTATATTATTGTCAGCAGGCGAAGATAAGTAATAAAATAATAAATTAATAAAAAGATATATATATATATATTGTGACGTATATTTTACTAATTAATTTCTTTCTTTTATTCTTTCCTTTATTAGTTTTCATAAAATTTAACTTCTCAGAAATTAGGATTTTTATATGCGTAAAATTGCAACGAATTTATATATTTATTCTATATACGAAGGTATGTAGAAAATTATCAAAATTGTCCTAAATAAAAATAGGTTTCGTTTATTAATCAAGAACATAATATTATTATTGCAATATTGCATAAGCAGAAATATTTATTTAAAGAAGAATACAGTTTCTCTTTCTGTGAGCATCTGACTCATCACTCTTCGTTGAAAAGCAATCCGCGCAAGATTGCGTAAAATTGCACCATAATGTGGAAGATCACAGCTTGCAATTCCTCAGACAGAGTATGTTAACAGAGCACACTTTGAAATTGCGAAAGTATACCATTAAACTGTTTATTTTCTCACAATCTCATTTATCCATATTCGTTTATGTCATAACATAATTGTAAATAGAAAATTGCATTGAATATTATATAATGCAAATATTACTAGAAATTTAAAATGTTTCAATGTAGGAACACCTTCCCTTATTTAAAAGTCTCGTTTCAAATGAAGGAAAATACGAATTAAACGAATAAAATAAAATTGAAATGTATTAAGTGATCCTGAGAATTTCCATGGTTTTAAATATAACTAATTTTAAATGAAACATATCTAAAGTTCTATACAAATACGGTTGAACATGTATACGTCATTTAATCAGTGAACATCTGATACAAATTTTTTTGTCTTTTATTTTTATCGATCAGACAATTTGTACTCCTTGCAATGAATAGTATGTTTCTAACACTTCATTATATGATATTTTAAGCCAAAAATACTAAAGGTTCAAAATAACAAAATCTAATATATAGAGTCATTGACAAAAATCTACATACACATATTAAATTTTATGTACTTAATTTACCGAAGAAACCAAAATCGCACTTTGCCACAAGATTATTTATATTTATAAATCAGTATAATTATTGTTAATGTATTTCTAAAAGGAATTTAAAAGATTAAAATATTTATTTCATAAAAATCTTGCCATGAAGTTACATTAGAAATTACAAACTTAGTTCTTTTTAACGCCAAGGAAATAGCAGAATTATTGATACCTACGTAGAACCTACAAAATACATATTACTATAATATCAAGCCTACTATTTTCATCATTTCATATAAATATAACAGATGTATGTAATTTTGGTAATATTGCATCTTATTCGTTTTTTACTTATTTTTTCTTAATAGAGATGAAGGTGAGTGAATTGTATTATATTTTAACGATATGTGTCTTAATGTGTCAGAAACATTCATAGATATGTTTAATATTTAAAGGATGTACATATGTACACTAAATACTTACACTTTTGTGACTGATGTATATATATTGTATGATGTTGATTTGAACATTGTAAATGATATATATTAAATTGTCCCATATTGAATTATGTATGGTCCATTTCGTTCTATTTTCAATAAAATAATATAAAACAAAAGAATGTTTAGCATATCTATTATTTCCTTATAAAACGAAAGAAACTTTTGGGGCAACCTAATATATATATCACTTACAATGTTCAAATAACAATCTAAAACTTCGTTAAAGCAAACAATGCCAACAACGAATAAATCGTTGATCAAACTGATCTCATTCTGGAAAGCACAGGTTGCTGTCGAACAAGAAAATCGAGCAGCGATTACCAGAATGACTTTTGCCAGATGGAAACTGGCCTTTTGACGTAGAAACACGGCTCGCGATTATAGGAAGGGAGTACGAGGGGAAAATACGAGCGTCTGTGTATACGTAAAGATAACGTCTGGTCTGTGTATACGTATAAGCATACAACCCATTAATCCGAGCGTGTCGCATTGATCTATCATTGTCCTGTATACCATGGTGATATACACATCTGAGCTTGATACATAATAGATCGCGAGCACAGCCTGCCACGACGCAAATAGTGGCTGCGAGCACTCGCGAATACACGCAGTTTGCTGTAGACACTATGTGCTTATGAAAAGTTACAAGGTTCGCTTGGATGAAATAGTGCTGACTCCAATAAAATTGATTTTTGTTTCGCTTGGAATTCGTTTATGTCCAGGTTATATGCTTTGTAGATGTGGAGAATAGAGTATTTGGTTAACCTCTAGGTTTAAGGTAGGAGAATAGTATACACGTTACTATGTTACTATATATATTCGCAATCTGTAGGGAAAGTTGAACAGATAACCTATGGTGAGACTTGTCATCTTGTATAGAGCAAGATACGAATCTCTAATGCAAATATCATCGTGCATCAATTTCTATGATATATCGATATAAGGAAAACCTGGAAAGCAGGGTAAAAGGTTATATCATTCTTATCTCTATAACTGATTAAAAAAACTGGTAGTCATTTGGCAATTACTTTTCACCATATTGAAGATGTCAATGGAGATTTATTGCAAAACACGTACACTGTAGTAAATTATTAAGTTTCTTGTGTATGCAAGTGTTTTAATATTGCTTTTGAAGATTCTCCAAAGTATATTATAGCGTTTTAGTAAGCAGTAGGTAGCATGAAAATTGTTGCCGATTATTTCCGTCTTCCGTCTTATTTAATCGTAAGTAGGAGATTACATCAATGCATTATGGCGCATAACGTTAATTGCAGTCATTATTACTAATAATTATTTATAACTATTAAATTGCATTTCGAACTTCACTGTTCATAATCTACCCTTTAATTTTTTCCAATAACAATTAAAAATGAAGAACGACGAATAAAAAAGCTAAAGCATACAAACTATAAGAAATAATAATGCAAATAACTTTCGCGTATAATGTCATGGTAAATATGGTGTAAACCAGTTAAATAAAGATTATGTACAATGAATGAGATGTGGCAGATATAACTATACTGGCTGTAGATCTCAAAAACTTGATGATTTTCGATATTCGATTTTCAATATTACTATTATTAGTTTTGATCAGACACGATGTCATATAGTGTATATAGATTTTACTTAACACATGGGTCAACATCAGAGAAGGGAAAAATTTTATTTTATTACCACTTCGAGTATTACATTTGAACTTTTGAATTTCATTTTTGTTATTTTATGCCCATTATGTACATGATTGTGTACACGATCTGTTTAATACATTAATAAAAAGTTGTAAACCTAAAGGTTTCGTATGAATTTTCAACACATTTTCTCCTTTCAGGATTATTAAAACTTCCAATGAATGAAAATCTTCCAATTTAATCGGCCAGTTGAATCTTTTAATTATTTTACTCATTGTTTAAATACCACAACGAAAGGGTTAAACAATGTCTCATTAAAACATTTAATAAGGGATTACTTGTTCTGCATTATTACAATACTTAACATCAACATCCTAATCGACTAAATAAGATTTAAAAAATATTCAAATTTATTTCTCTTAAAATTACCACTTTCCCTAATAAAACAGAAAAAGATTCTATTTCATAGTTACTCTATATTTCAAGAATACGACTTCCCACCTTCTTACCAATCTGAGAATTTGATCAACAATTAATTTTACCGGTGAAGGCACACTCTTTCATCATCTTGAAGCGCGCGTACAACGTGCCATTAATGCAACGTTCAATATTAATTATCATCGCTCGATGCGTCGACGAAGGACTGTATGCATCGAGCTGTTTCAAACAGAAACAGCTAGATCGAAATTAGTCTCGACGAATGAATATTTCATCGAGCCTCGACGGTTACTCGAAAATCGATAACTCATTAATAGCAAGTAAGAGGTACAAGTAAGAGGGGGAGGAAGACGTACATACGCCGTGGAAATTTTAGCGAGTTAGCTTTATCATTAATCACGAGTTTCGGTGTGAATTAGACTCAATTACACGGCCACGAGTAACCCCGTGCAAACCGAGTATCCATTAATCGAGTTACCTGCAACTTCAAACTTCGCGAGCGGCAAAGTTCGTCTACCATTAAAATCAGGAGTGGTTCAATTCCTAGCTGCTCGACTGGCTTCAACCAACTCTTTTTTTTTTATACTCTTTTCGTTCTCTTTTTTTCTGGTCTTGGTTACTTTGATCAACGAACTTTGCCCTTTAAGTAGGACGCGAAGTGTCAGATTTGCGAGAGATGTGGGTCAGAAACAATTTGGTAATTGATGTTGGAAATCTTTTGTCAATAGCGAGAATTTGGAGAGATTTGAAAAACGTTTAGTTTTGCGCTTTTTGAGTCATAATCCGAGACGACAGTCGTTAGATATTACTGTCGCCTATTGTCATTATTTGCATATTTAAACCTACTCTTCAAATTTTCTTATATCAATCCCACTTTTCTTTCAACAAACAGATATTTTTATTAATATTTTAAGGAAATGTTTGTACATAATATTTGAATTTGATAGACATATCACACACAATAGTAATTTTTTCATTTTATCTTTGAGTTTAAAAAATTATTTAATCATAGAAAAATACAGTTAGGTCATAAATTATGAAAGAAGAGTCGAGCGGTGTGTGGTCCGGTGACCTCAATTCACAGATAGTTGTCGGATATTTAAATAAAACTTATGGAGCGAAATGGATCGGCACACGAGGACCGAACCTATGGCCACCGCGATCATCGGACCTCACATCGCTCGACTTCTTTTTATGGATGAAGAAAAGATATGGTGCATTCGCACCCCATTACTAATCTTGAGGAGTTCCAACAACGCATTCAGCAAGAAATATCCAAAATTACGGAAAGAGACATCAGGAATGTGTTGCGCAACGTCAAAAAGTGGATGAAAAAGTGCTTGGACTGTAATGGAGAACCGTTCGAATAATTGTAACGTAAGTACTCCGGAACACTTGCTGAGAGAGTGAAATAATTCAGAGAACTTTTAGCTTCGATAACTTCCTAATGAATAACTTTAGGACATAAGTATGTTAGTACTTTTATGTAGAGCACAAGGAACTGCATCAGTTGGTGCAGTCAAAAATATAGGTTTCCATTTAAAACAAAGTGCAGTTACATTTTTCTGATGCACCCATGTACATAAGTTTGTAACGGCACTCGACAGAAAACTATGATCGGACGATGGTAGAGCAGTGGTTAGCGCCGTTGGTTACGAACGTTCCAACCAGGTTCAAATCCCGCCATCGTAGTCAAATTTTTTCTCCATGATTCCTAACTGAGAAAAAAGGCAACACGAATGAAGACAGAAATCCTATACGCCAGTAGCAGTACCTCATAGCAACCTATACGCCAGCAGGTAGCAGTATCATGACGATAGACCTAACACCACCTCAAATTCATAAAATTAGTTGTATATTATGCACCTCCTGATACAATTTAACTTTCACTTATGACATCTTCCTCTATTCCTAACCGTTTAGGAAATACAACCTGTTCCAGTTACATGGGAGTCCTGTATATATTTTGTTTTGATTATTCATTGATTAATAGTGATACTAAATCGATATTATGCACATATCGTAAATGTTACATACATAGGTTAGGAAATATACATAATATACATAATATACACGATATACATAATTGTTATAATTAACTATACTACTTCAACTCTTACGAATAGTTTCAACAAACTTTTCTTAGCTAGCGGCAATAAATCCCGCCGATTTTGTTTTTTCACAGATATGACCAACACACGTTTAACAGACGCACAGAAAAGAACGTATATTAATTTGATCAGCACGTGTTTATAACTTATCCAGAGCAGTCGTGATTTGAAATAAAATTCCTGTACAATTAGAGCCTTTTTTTTTATCTTAAAGTCCTGTGTCTCAAAGAGTGAAGGCATCCTCTCTGGTTAAAGGGTTTAGATGAAGATATTTTCGGGTATCTTTCTTTGGCCCGAAAAAAGACTGGTACACGCTAGTTAGCCGCGGGATTCAGGTTTTGTAAATGATGCTCATAGTTCATTCGCAGCCTCATCCAAGAACTGATCCTAATGCCGCAAACCTCTGATTCTTGTAGCTCACGCGTGTACGTATACGCGTACGATATAGTACGTTTAGACTGTTTAGATCAAGAACGAATGCTCGTTCTTCCCCACTCTAATAAAATTATTCTCTAAACTAGCATTCGAATCGGAAGTTGAATATCTGAATGCTCTATAAAACTGCATTTATATAATTCATTGATATGATTATAATTTCTTCGGCAAACATCGTTGTCACGAAGTCGAGTGAAGACTGACCTGGGAATAACTATTAAGCGTTCTAGTCCTTTGCGCTCGAGGACTTTTTCAGTCGGGCCAAATAGCAGCTCGAAATGATTTAGCGCATCTGTGACGCGTGTGTTACACGTAATGTAAAATGATTTTATACACAAATTAACTTACAAAAACATTATATTCTAATAATTTATCTATATTTACATCTTTGAAAATATGATTTTGTAATATTAATTTCTGTATTTTTTTTGTATAATAATGTATAAAGTATTCACCAATCCTTGGTTGATAATCACCATCCTTGGTTTGGCCAAAATTCTTGCTTGGTGACATTGTCAAATTCAGTGTAATGATAGTGTATTCCCCCTATCATTTTTACAACATAATTGTTTCTCTCAGTTGTTATTTGATTTATTAGCTCGTCGCCAAAGATATCTTAAAAAATGTTGTTGAACATTTGAGGATACTTGCGGCCCTGCAGGTTTTTCGCCGGTTATAAATTTTATTCTCGATGGTGTTTTGCTAGATTCTTCACAAGCTGTCCATTTTAAATTATTAGAATCATGTGGGGCATCGCTGTCTCTTTTAGATTCACTATCTATTATTGTAATTTTTTGATTTCTTGTACCTAATATTGTACCACTGACTCCATCACTGTTTTTATTTTCTCTATCAATAATTCTTTTATGAATACAATCGATCTCATTTCTCAATAGTTCAACATCAAATTCATCTTCATCTGAGCTGTTACGCCGCGTGAGATGGTCTGTGCGACGATCTGGCCGCCAAGGTCCACGCACCGTTATACAGACTCTCAATAAACCTAAGGAACCACCATAAACAGAATCTTTTTATCTAAGAATCTTGTTTGTCTAACGGAAAAGCAGGTTTTTCGCATAAACAATGACACCCACGAGCCACATTGGCAGGAGACTTCCTCCTTCTATCTTCATTTATTAACGTTGGCTATAACCAATGGACATCGCGGATCGTTACCCTCACTTTCTTAACGAAAAGTGTGAACAACGAATCCGCGTTCTTAGTTCAAAAGGCACACCCACATCGAGCTTTCCTCCGTAATAACACAAGAACGGACTTCACTGCTTCTACGACATTAGTTCAGTCAATACTCCGGCACCAAGTCGGAAACTGCTAAGTCATCTACAGATCAGTCAACATCTCGGACTGGTTCTACTACATTACTACATTCAACTGCAAGGGACTTGTTCTACTACGATAGGACAGACAGTATATCTATTCGGACTCGATCTCGTCTATAGATCAGTCCGCATCTCTACACTGATTCTCTAACCTAAGAACAGTCAACGTCTCTCTTGTAACATCAATCCACATCGGAGATCAGGCCACACACCGCGGGCAAGATGGTAGCCAGATGTCTACACATCCTTGGCGTGTACTCTCGATAGTCTTAAGGATCCACCATGGGTCTTGGCATTTTTCATAGTTAAGTTCCGTCAAACCATACAAGTATCCTTTATTTTAAGTGCCCCTTTTACATTTATCGTTTACTACGGGCTAACACGGGAAAGTTGGTTTTCTTCACGTTCGGTATCTTCCATTAGCAACTTTTTCTCGAGGGCGGCTAAATCCCTTCCTGGTCCACCAATCTTCTTATTATCCAATAGGAAGCGGTGTCTACTGCCCTCACTTTCCTACCCAAAATTGTCATTAACAAATCCGATGGTCCCGTGTCCTTAGACACACCCACCCCTAGCTTTCCTCAGACACAGTATCGTCACTAAAACTTAGTTAATCTCTAGAATAGTCAACATCATTTTACCGAGATTCTATCCTTAGACCAGTCGCGTACTTTGCGTATCAGTGTAACTAGGTTTTACATAAAGTTGTTGGAGCAGATTATAATTTATGTGTGTTAATTAGTCGTGTATTCCATTGTGATTGCTGAATTCATAATAAAGTTTAATAAAAGCAAAGTTGATAGTTGTGTTACGGCTCAACCTTTTTATTTTATCATCCAACCCTCAAGTTTACGTGACACTCTACCGGGTCTTCACCCGTCAAACATTCGTATACGACATTAACATCTTACGCAACGGCGTAATTCTTTCTTGTACTAAGTTTTTGGAAATATAGACATTATAATCTGTTAATCGCAGTGTTATACCACATCAACCACCCCTATTATCCCAAAAGAAATAAAGGGATCAATCTGTTCGTGGTGTCGATTATTATAATCGTAATGGGAATTTACGACTCCCGTTGACGGGCTTCCTCGCGATCACGTCTCCCCGCGACTGGTCGAAAATACATGAGCTAATTTCACTTCCGAAAACCATCTTTTTAATGCTTCCAAACTATAATACTTTTTCCCTGATTGTCGAATCCGAACTAACATTGGACACGTTGTCAGAACCATAGTTTCAGAGGGATTTGGGATTAAGTACTTTATCTCCATTTAAAAGTATAGCACTTTACACTAACAAAAAACATAAAGAGCTATGGAACCTATTTACGGAACCAATAGTGCGTTCTTATCAATTGGAGATGTCGAAATCTAGCATAAACAGGAACTGTCGCCTCTTACTCGTCACTCGAGTTGCCGCACGAAACACCGTAGCGGCAGAGAGTCGCCTCTCCAGCGCAAAGGGCTAGAGCTAGATGCTTGGTCTAATCTCTACAAATGTTCGATCGTGTTTGTCAAATGAAGAAGATCTTTTAGCGTAAATGAGTTTACGAATAGATTGCTCGATGATCATTGACACTAGATAAACACTAACGAGAGCTCCTGCTCTTCTTCTTGATCTATGTTCTTCCTCGTTTGATTTAGATATACCTTTATATTATTGGACGAAATGACAGCCCATCCAACATTTTTATCTATTTTTCACTATATAGGATGTTTCGTTTATTTTGGATTGCTTAATATTTTAATTACTTTCATTGATACAAAAAATGTGTCAGGATACGACGTTGGTTGGCTAAAAACGTCGAAAACTATGATTCATGTTTTTTCTCTTAATAAAATCTTTCGCTATCTTTCAAGGTCATTAACATTGTCCATTTTTTTTTCTTTTTAGAAGAGTTACATATTTTTTTATGCATCAACCGATATAGTTCTTTATTTTCTACAAAAAGGTATTAAGATAAATGCATATAAAAATCATCAGTTTGAAAGCATAATTTTAATTTTAACTTTAATTTTATGGAATTTGTCTATGAAAAATAAAGAGAATATGAACTTAGGAATACACACTGTTTTGAAAGTGAAATCTTCCTTTGTCCTTCATACCATAAGTGTATATCTTTATACGTACAGTATCTTTCAAATTGATCATTTTTAAACACAAGTACCTTATTTTCATACGAAATAGTAACCTTGAAGGGAAAATTCATGAATCACAGTATTTGTCATTTTTAATTAATTTTAATTTTGTCCTGACAGGGCTTTTTGTTTTGATAAACGACTATGTTAATAAATACGAAGATGAAAATGATTGGCACCAATTTTCCAAACATAATGTAGATACATGTTGTTAACATATTTTTTCGTTTAACTTACACCACCGGAATAATGCGACACCATAATACACGTTGAAGAATTGCTGAAAATAAAATCGAAATATTTGCAAACAGGACAGTGTATGTATTTTGTAATAGATTTCTGTTTATGGATACGCACGATATTACAGTTCTTACTCTGATGTACGATTTTATATAAGTTTCCCCGTAACAAACCATATATTTTTGATAAATCTATTTTTAATTCTAATATTGTGAATACTACGAAAAGTCGAGAACTATCGAAAAATCGAAATTAGTAAGTGGATAGAGAGATCGTAAGCAAGAAATTGCTACGTGTATGGGGACACGGTATATATCAAGGTTTCGTTTTACTTAACGGTGGTCTGAAAGAACAAGATTTAGTAACGATAACCTCAAAGTGTTATATGTTATGCGGTTACACGTGTGCGAAGGAATATAATAGAGGAACGTCGAGGGAGCATGTATGCATATGACAAATCGCGAAAAGTGTTGATCGAATATCATGCATTACTGACATCGTGAAAGGGAAGGATCATGTATCGAACGAAAGTGATTTCACGCGACGAAAGCAAATCGAGGATGTGGAATACGTATATAAATTATTCGTTTTTCATTTCACTCTTCCAAGATTATCCGATAATTTCTCCTGATAATTCTGGTGAGTATAAACATAAATATAGTTACTTATTTGTAAATTCAATACCATAGTTATTATGAAAAGCTTCATTTCTATTTTTAGAAATGGAAGAAAAAATATATAATATACATATTTTCAGATTTGTTTCAAAATTTTCCAATATAATTACGTTAGTTGTGCTCATTACCGTACTATTGAAATTCCAAGATTGAAATTGGACGCGAAACTTTAAATTGTTTTTGTTTGTAAATTTTGTTGATTAAATAGTAATTACAAAACTATAGTTAGTTTTGATAAAGGATTTGAGAATGGAATATAAAATAAAGAACATGTAAAATATACGCATCGAGTGTAAATTTGTAAATAAAGAAACATGAATTTTTTTTCTCCATATCTTCGAATTTCTAGACGTTTGTGAAAGATGGAAAATAGGCTTACTAGTTTTAATGGGGATTTTATAAAATGGACGTATATTTAAAATACATGCACAATACAATATAAATACATATACTATTGAACAAAATTCGAAAATAAAATGTACGGTTTCTTGACAAATTTTCAAATTTTATTAATACATATTGTATTGAAAAATGCCACCTTTTATGTTCTCTAACTCGATTTTCATGTTTCTTTTATTAACTTGTTTCATTTTCTAGCGAAAATATGAAAAAACCATGCTGGATTTCCATTCTTTGAATATTTTCAATTTTCTCAATATTCTCAAATTTCGACGATGTTCGAAAACTTTGACGAGCATCTACGTAATATGTACTTGATATATCGTTTCTATGAAGGAAAAGCGGAATCGGTGATCACGAATCGTTGGCGTGGAATATTTCCGCGCCGAAAAAAGCGATACATCGCGCGTATCGTTTCCCTTTCCGAAGGATTTCGAGGAACAAGACTTGCGTATCGCCGGATGCGTCGCATTAAGACGAATTAACGTCGTTTATTTAGAAGGAAAAAGCGGAAGGATAATGGCTGACTGCTTGGTATAATGAGTGACGCGATAATAACTTGCATTCTCTTAAGAATCCTGAAATAATAGTTCCTCTCGCGTCCAGATGCCGACGGATAATTTCTCCAGGTAGTGGTTTACGATTTTTCGTTATACTTTGCGAAAAAACAAATCTTTTTTCATTATACATTTAGAAAAAAATACGTATGAAAATTGAATTTTTTAAGATAATTCGATGTGTTCCCTTGTTTGTAGTTAAGTTTAGATTGATAATACTTAGAACGCGGATTTTTATGCATTTATGAAAGATATTAATACGTAAAAATGCACAGAATGAACTTAATATGCATAATCTAATATAATTTCAAGAACTCTGTACGATGGAACGGCGAATGCATTTGATTATTTTAAGACTATGTGATAATTTCTCCTAATAATTATTGCATTGTAAATAGAGAAATGTTTACTTGTATGGCATATAAACTTACCGTACTATATAAACTCAACTAATTATATTATAAAAAGTCTTATTTATATAATTTCTCTATTTCATATTATATAATATTTATGTAGGTATACATTTATTTCACTTTGAAACATGTGGCACTGAGTACAGAACGGATTTTCCGTTTTATTCGATATAGTTTTTATTTGAAAACATAATTTAAAATACATTTAAAAAATATTATAAGCGATATAAATTAAGTTAAATTAAAATTTAGTTAAGTTAAATGTGATACAAGGACTAAGTAAAGTTAAATTATTAAAATTAACTGTTATGAAAAGTTTTACTTGTATTTTTTTTAAATAAAACTCTATAATACTTATTTCTTATGTTCCTATGATATTTATCTCAGTAGTACATAAAACAGATTTTAAATTTTTATCTCAAATAAAAATTACAAGCTATATTCGATTCAATGATTTAATAATCCCAAAAAACTTCTAGAGTCGAACAGCGAATATGTATACTACGAAGAAGCAGCAAAACAGAGTAAAGCATACTGGGGGATGAGATTAGTCAGAAATAGCTTAATTAAAGGTAAAATAGTTATTAAAGCGGCCGAGAGTTGTCAGCGAGAGAGTATCGTTTAAAGAGTACCCGCGGAGGGTGAGGGGTTGGTGACTGCGAAGCTCGCTCATTAACGCGCTTATTAAGATCGCTCGACGATTAATTTCAAGCCGTGCGGAGTTATTCACGGCGGAAAGACAACAGAATTTCTCGTGTCGTAGCCTCATGCTCGTGGATGGTAATAATTTCTCACGGACTGCGTGCATCCGTGTGTGCATTACCTGCACGATGCTCGGCCTACGCGAAACGCTTTTGCCACCCAATATATACGAGCCATTGTCTCGGGAATCATTATTGTTGTGCAATGCTGAAATTACGGGCGGATCCTTCGCTTTGTGTGTGATACAACTCTCACGGGGATATCGAGAGATGTACAGGATCGTGCAAAAGTTTTGGTCCACCTACCAAATAAAATTTGGTTATATTTTTTTCTCATTTCTATTACATACATCTATAAGTATATAGTAGCTCGCGAAAGTATTTGAATATTTATAGACATCTTTTATGGATATAGTACAGCTGTTATATGAAACATTTTCAAATTTCTTGATTTCTTTTGAAAGTAAACTGCGGATTTTTATGCGAATTCATATTCATACTTTTATGAATACAATTGAAAGACTAGGACCTGGACAAATGTTTGTTTTATCTATTAAATATTACAACGAGTAGATACAGTACTTTGAAAATTATATATATTTTCGCATGTTATTGCACTTTTGTATCTTTAAATTTTGTCATATATACATAAAAATTCGCAATCTAGTTATCAGATATAAATATCACAATTATATTGGTGAAATTTTACATGAATCTGGAAATGCTCATAGAAATTATCAACATACGCTTTGTAAAAGTCATTCAAGAATTTGAAGAATCAATTATTTACTACATTGACACAATATAATGATATAATATAAGACACAATATTTATTGAGATCTAATTACATGTTGTAAGATTATTATCTTTGTCTTTCATACGTTACAACGTAAACACAAGATTATGTAGTATATAAGATCGCGTTTTCTTTTCTTTCATATAACAAATTAAAGCTAAGACATCTACCAAACTGATCATTTTTCAATCTAAATAGGTTAATACTTTTTATGCGGAATATCGGGATGGATCGATTAATGTATTAATTCCATTTAGTTATATAGCTCCATTTAAAAGAATAAAGTTGACTTTAAATCTCCTCCCCCGTTACTGAATCTGCGAAAAAGTAACTTTCATCATATGATGTCCTGCTTCGAACCAAACAACCATTGTTAAAACATTTTATTGATAACTTCTTCATAAGATATTTTATCGTCTCCAATTAAACGAAACATCCTGTATATAAAATATATGTTTATTAATATTTTTATTTTTATTTATAATTAGTTGTCATTATGAAATCATTATCGTAAATGACCCAATACTTTTGTACCGTACTGTATATACAACATATAGGGTATGTATATATATATGAAGAGAGAGAAAGAGAGAGGAGAGAGAGAGAGAGGCTAATTCTCTTAACTCGTACCATGTCGACGATTGGCAAATTGTTTATCATAATGATAATAATTTCTTGACTCGATAAAGGCCATTGTTGTCGGATCTCCTAGCGCGCGATAACTTTTCTTTTGGATTCTTAGTGCATGGAGTGGTTGTTGTTAAAGTAAAACGTCGATTGTCTCGTCTAACTGGACGAAAGGTTTCTGATAAATGGAGTTTTTGGAGTAGGATTGATACGAGGGTGAAATGATAGAATAGGAGAGGTGGATTGGGTAATAGTTATGTGATTATTTCCAATATTCTGTTTTTAAAAATAAAACTACTAACTGCATCAAAATAACGGTATGTAGCTTTCTTCTTTTCACAATTACTAAATATTAAAATGTAATGAATTTATATATAGTTTTCTCTTTTTTATGATTATCAAAACCATGTAAGAATTTTTGACAAAATTGATATTTATAAACATTGATTGAGATTAGCGCACTCGATATACAAGAACATATAAAAAAATAAAATACTCAAAATTTTCAAAAGTAAAGATATGAATTTTATACTTACTTTTCTTTCATCATATTTCTTCTAGATAATTATTCACATATAGTATGTATATTTAAATACACATTAGAAATTAATATTTACACTTTTAATCAATTGGACTAGTCTGATAAATTTAAATTATATCTTTGTAAATGATAAACTGTGTGGAAGATAGAATATTTGTTTTCTTCTTTTCAAGGCATCTTTTATAAAGTTTTGGCGATTAGTTTAAAACAATAGTTCAAACTTCAATGGAAACACCCTCAGGTACGAAGAAATTTCTTTATCTACATTGAGTAAAATATGAAATATACATATATATATATATAGAAATATATATTTTTTATAATATGTGATGAACAATATACGTGTTAAAATTATCTAATATTTATTACGATATCAGAAGAAATCACTTTTAGTCTTTTAAAAATGTGATTGCTGAATGAAAAATGTGATTGAAATATCATAGTAAGGCATTGTAAAAAAGAGTAATTAGGCAAAAGAAATAAAAACAGTTAAATATATTATATAATAGAAACAAAATGTGCCTTGCAGTAGAAATTTTAGTTCAATTCACTATAGTAACTTTGCGTTAGATATCTTTAAGGAATCCTAAGATCTCTTTCAACGATTGAAAAACATAACTAACTCAAAAATAACGTAAAAGTCTTATTAGAATGAAAGTTTGGTATAAAACGTCCGTATAAACCAACGCATCCCTCCAATCTTAAGCACATTTTTCCAAGAAATGGCAAAGCAAACATTTTCATCAGACGCGAACAGCACCGCTTGCGCGTGTCATTAATGTCGCGTATATACTCGCGACATCGTGAGACACATAAGTCGTCTCTAAAATAGACACACGCTCGGAGGCTCTGTCTCTAGCCCGTTATCTATTTCTGGTAAGGGTCTGTAAAACGCTCGAAGCCGGATCCTGGAAGCGGCTGCGAACAAATCTCGCCTGTACGACCTTTTCGTACGTAACGTTGCTATAGCCTGACAGAAATTCGTTCGGGATTTACTGTGTTGTCAATTCGCGGCGCATAAACGTCGCCACGGAAAAATGAAATGCTGATCCCTTTAGCGATTCATTAACGACAATACATTATAGTTCACAGCGTTCTATCGACTGCATTACTGACATTTCTATGCGGGGAGAAAGGTGTATCGATGTCAGTATAAATCACCGCATGAACTGCAGGCATAAACATATCCACGTGATCGCGTACACTTAGACGAAGAATCGTTCTCCGTCTTGTTTCCTTGCTGCCGTGGTTCTCGTTGTTACCGGTGTTGGTGCTTCGATTAACTCGACCCACGTGAAAACGTCGTCTGTCGGATCGAAAATCGTATACGACATGTTTGCTTTGTGGTGGAGAGATACAGTTCATTTAATTCTTTAGAGCACACAGTCTTAAGATAAAAAAGATTCTAGTTGTAGAAATCTTATTTAAAAACAGTTGCTCCAGATGAGTTACAGTGGTTATAAAAAATATTTGTGCATACTCTTATTTTCCAATAAAGCATTTCTTGATGAGGTTTCACACATCATCTTCATATTATTAAATTTTTCTAGTCGCATGATATTTAATGATGATGATGAAAATGATATTTGGACTTCATTAATTAGTACATATGTACATAAATGCTATAATAAATACAATGATGTATACTTTCTCGGCCACTATATGAGTACGTACTGACCAAATTAATATATCACTTTTCCTGCACGTCTATTAAACGTGTGTGGTATTTGCTATATTTATATTATATATATTTGTTATATTTGTCAAAACAAAAGCTGTGAGATATATTATAATTCATTACGCTTCGAGTTATTTTAATATTTTAAAGTGGAATGAAATATATATATACATAAGTATTAAAACGGTTTTTTTCGTATGGACATTTACCATAGAACACTTTTATGTACAGAGAATGTTTCGTTTAATGCAAAATACGATTTTTCAGTCATTTGTAGCCATATAACAAAAGATATTTTGAACCAAAATTTATCGATATCGAGTATACAGCGAATAATGATGATACAAATTTCTAAAATAACTTAATTATTACTAATCGTAAATTTCTTTTGATAATCTATAGTTGCATATGAAATAAATAGAGTTATGAGAATAGTCTCTTATTTTTATATTTTATTTCTTTTGTCAAATTATTTTATTTTCATTTAATATGTGTAAATAGTAATATTAACTGTCTTATTAGTTCCATTAATATTATCAATGTTTAAAAACTTTGTAACAAACACTTAAATATATTTCTTTATAATTACAAGAAATTCTCGTATAATTGATAAATATTTTATTTTTTTATCAATTTATGTAAAGTTTTCTATTTTGATCAATAATGACATGTATATTATATGTATATATGGTATGTATATTATATCTAAATATGTTTATGCAAGTAATTTGCGAAACAAATATGCAATTAGTCACGAGTACGCAAATATTATAATAACAAAAATAAACAACATACCTAAAACAAATCTTTTATGAATAGTATTTAATTGATTCTCATAAAGGGAAATTTCAGTGCTGAAATAACATGGATTCACAAGTAAATACATGTTGAAATCGATTCGATTATTTGTTGCTCTCAGGTTACAAATCGATCCAAAACGACATTGGGGCCAGTTTGTATGCGATCGCGTAAATTCAGAAATAGAATCGGACAGGCAACAGCCTGTTCCCCAAGATAGGTCAATAAAGCGTCTCGTTAATATCAAGGAAACACGTACGTCCCGGTAAGTTTGACAGTAATAACTGACAATAGCGATGCTTACCGGCGACGTTTAACGACACATCGAAGCACGAAGGGACGATCGCGTCGAGAGACACAGCAGCGATATTCACCGTGCCACCGAAGCTGCCCTAATTACCTGATTTAATTACCGCGACGGAATTACCGGTCGTTTCCGTGCCAGCCGGCACAATCGTGACACCCGTTACATATCTACGTGACTGTAACTGAACTAACGTGAAATCGAGATACTCGAACAGTTACACATGTATATATCGAACCTTGGTAATCCGACTCTCTATCATTCGAAAACCTCATTGGGATTACAATTTTGTTTCTGAACTATGTACACATGTACTTATATATTATTTCATGACTAGAAAAGTATTTTTATTTTTATCATTTCATATGCGGATAGTAGAATATTCCGTGTTCACTCCTATAATGTTTATCTGCGGGCAATAGAAGAATCCGACAACAATTTCAAATATTATGTAACTTTTAGCGGTGTAACTTTAGTGGTACATTTCACGAAATCGCTAAAAAGGCATGTAGCCCGCGGCATGTTTAAAACGTGCAAGATATTCCGTGTATAATGTATTAGATGTTTTAAAGTTCCTGACTTTGAAATAATTTTTGAATATTTTTAAAGGGTTTGAAGTTTTTAATGCATCAAAAGAATTGTACTTTTACTGTACTTTGATTTCTTTGCATTAAGATAAGAACACATTTCGTTGTTCAAAATGCAATAAGATTACAGAACTATTCGGCAACCCCTATAAGGCTACAATTCATTGGAAAATGTGGTAAATCTGAGAAGTCATTAAAAAATAACTAAAACTTTCGAAAATTATTGTTTCATTCGATACCTTGAATTCTAAAGAATCTATGTATATTATATTTGATGGCAATGTTCATACATGTCGTTACCATCTTCACGGTCAACAGGTTAGAATGGGTGAAGTAGGTTAATTGACGAATTTATTCGACTAGAATAAGTTACGATAATAATTGACAGGTATTCTTTTTTCTCCAAGTTGATCATAAATATAATCAAATGGATTATGTGTAGCGACTCATAAACGTATTTTCATTTTCATTTCATTTCAATGTGTGGTATATATATATATATTAATTTTTGAAACTTCTATAGTGCTATATGTAATGAGATACGACTATCGTAATTATGTTGGTAATACTTGAAATTATATGTAGATTGTTTTAATTTATAAAAGACGTTTTCAAAATTTATGTTAACTTACAATACATCTGAATTGATTTATTTATGCCAATAATACGAAGTATTATTTATAACAGATATTTCGCTCTTCCCGATTCATGACACTGTACTGTATTCTATAAATACGTCTGATTATGAGTTGCGTCCTGACTAGAAGGGTAGTTTCTCAGGGTTAAGAACCAGAAAAGTAAAAAATACACTTGAGTCTGCTGTACGAGCATTATTCTTTTTGTCCATAAATTTGATTTGATTATGTTAAAAAACAGTTTCTTATTTCTTCTGGAAAACATACTTTTTCGAGTTGAAACGCTTTCCTCGCAAGTGTGTGACATATATCATTTTTAATGAATAACAATGCTATCTATTACCTTTTATTTATCACAACCAGAAGAATAATCTACAATCTGCAGAGTCAAAATCGATCTAATAGTATGAAATCCGATAACCGATATTCTTAAGAGTACACAGATCACTTTTTGCGACGAATAATGTCGAACAATGTCTTTGCGTGGTCTCTAGCTTTTTCCTCGTCATTTATAACTTATAAAGTTGAGGTTGATTGTCCCTCTTTGAGGCGCGGTGTAAATGCCAGTGAGCAAATATGTATATATATACGTATTTACTTACATATGTATACTACACACATAATGCGTGGCAGAAGATACAGCAGACACTTGGATTTGTTGGTGAGTCACCGTATGACATTTGAACCCCACCAGAACCCAATCATTTCATGATACATTCAGAAATTCTCAACCAAACTTTTTTTTATCTTTATAATCAAATTTCATTGAATTTTTCTTTTAGTTAATCGTTAGACCACGAACTTTTATTCATTTATCGAAAATTTAAATGTAATATATATAAAATGTCACTATATGATATTTAACATTGACTCCTACCAAAACCCAATTACTTCGTAGTACATCCAGTGTTTCTGAAACAAAATTCCCTTTTTTCTCTTTGTAATCCAATTTTTTATTATCTTCTAGTCCCAATTCGTAAATCATCCACGGGAGTTTAGATTAAGTTACTTAATTTCAATTTGTTTCGTTTTAATTTGCATTTCATGCATTACGTATAAACATTTACGTTTACTGCGAAAAATATAGAATATAAATGAAGATTACACATCATAAAATTAAACAATTTAGCACAATTTTAATTCAAATTTTTATTTGTTATTGTGGTTATTATAGTTATTATTTATGATTATTTTTATGGTTTTATGTGTATTTCTAACTCAATAATACTAAAAAGAAAATAGTTTGAACCTTTCGAAAAATAAAAATAAAATTTGCATACTCCATATTATAACGACAGAAGATTTTAAAATAGGCATAAGAGTAGAAACGATATATATTTAATCCTAAAATCAAACGACGGAACGATTTTGATAATATACGCAGAATTACTTAATAACATACTGAATTTTCAAAATTGCAATAAACGATGCATACAATGAATTGTAAAATTATTCGTCTATAAAAAAAAAAAAAAGATGTTGCCTTATATTTTCCTACTGTAGCTTTCAATTGTTTGAACAACTGAAATCTAGGTTGTGGCAAGAGAGGGAGACTATAGAAGTATATTAAAGGTTAAGCTTTAATTTTTTGATAGGACAGATTTTTTTGTGGAGAGTGAAGTTTGTTTCATTTCGATGGAAATTTTATGCATATTTTATTATAGTGTAATGTGGTAATATGTGAAAGGATTGTTTGCAAATAAATTATAGTTAGTAACACGCGGAAAAGTATAATAATAGAAACTAAAACATGATGTAATTAAGGAAGCGGAGGGTTGCTGCAAGTGTCTTAATAAAGAAATACGGCTGAGAACGGCAAAGATGTGGATTACGAGTAGAGTGTAGAATTAGAAAATCGATCGTTAATATTAGAAAAATTATTTTCTAAATAGAAAATCTTAAAATCTTTCTCCGTCAAGTATTGAAATATTTTCATTGCATGTGTTAAAATAATGATTTAAACAACATCTTTGATTTTTAGTTGATAATACAGTATTATAAAAAGATAAATGATTATTTCTAGAAGAAAGAAAGAGTGAAATAGGAAGGTAAATAATTTCATAAATATTGTGTAAACTGAACTGAATCAGTATGTGTATATTAAAATAATAAATATGAAATAAGTAATTCTTTTATTTAAATAAGTAATTTTTTTATTATACTCAAAAAATAATATTCATTAAATGGAAGATTTATTCCACTTGATTAATTAACAACAAGTAAAATAGGATTTGCAGAATCCTTTTGCTTCAAAGAAATATTGATTTGTTAGTAACATACGATGTTAATATTACGATAGAAAAGTTGTTATGGTTGGTCAGTTATTTCTTTAATTTCGATTTAAATCTGTGCAACATGTTAGCTGATCTCATTATCTCTTAAGATCCCGTTTTCTTTTCTTCGTTATAGACTTCCACGATCACTTCCTCGATGTCAAGTAGACGATATTATATTAAATATTCACGTGAAAGTATCTAGAGATAAGTTTAAATGTCTAGACAATGGTTATATTGAAAATGTATAATAGATTATAAGTGTTTAAATAAATAAATTAGAAATAATTATAAAGAATCAATTTTTAGCTTCATTATATTGCTAGATATGATTAAAGTGAAGATAGAATATTATGACTGAAGCATATTAATAATTCATTAAATAATCGTTATGGTTTCTAATAATATCGAAATTAAGCGGGATAGTTTTATTTTCGATAATAACTATAATTTTAATAAATTTTAAATTAAACATTAAATTTGTAATTGTTTAGTATTATGTTTGAAGAACATTAATAATTTAATTAACTAACATTTATGAGATTCCAAATAATAATAATGATAATAATTAAATTTTATTATGTTATTACTAAACTTTGAATAGTATCACATCACATCTCAATTAGTTTAATGTTACGATTGAAGCACATTCGTAATTAATTAAATAATCGTATGTATTTAAAATACAGCTTTGCTGCTTTTTACTACTTTGACGATACGATATGAATAAAAAACAGTGAATTTATTCTTTTATACAATAAAGGATTGGATAATTGAAAATATTTTTATAACTCGTCATGCTAAAAAGATCTTTGATAACAAAATATGATAAAAAACAGGATAACTTTTTCATTGTATAATAATTATTCTGTTTGTTGTATGCGAATGTATAACGAATAAAATATGGCAACAAGGTCCGATTTATAATGTTTATATCAATATCGACACTATCTTACAACAACGAAACTGTTCACGAATCCCCTTCTATAAATCTTTCTTTCATCACTCATCAATTTGCCACAAAATCAATTCTGCATTACAGTACCATCTAAGCCGCAGATACCCATCTTGTTCACACAGCTTTTACTCCCTATCTATTACAACCCCTATACCATAAAATACACTATGGCTCAAAAATAATCCAGACACGCTTATTTTTGAAAAGATCTAATATTTGTTGAAACTTTATTTAAAATTTTGTTGTGTCTTGTAATGAGAGTGCTATGGGGATATAAAAAATCGAAGATTAAAACAAGGTTATATTAATTAACAAATGCTTTTTAATTCGCACAGAAATTCGAATAATCACAAAACATATAGAAAAATATGTATATATAAGTTTGTAAAAGCATAGAATATATAGAAATATAAAAAGGATAGATAAGTATATTGACAACAAACTAATCCACTGTTTCTAAAAATTAAAAAATGTAATTTATCAATCATTGTAATCTTCATATTTGTAATGTTTCTGTCACCTGCTTTTCTCAGTTGACAAGTTAACTTTTTTATAGTAAGAAAAATAAATACAAACCCGTATATCATGCTTATCTCAATCTAAAATCTTATCTCAATCAAAAAAGTAAAAAAATTCGATGATTTCCACAATTATTTATTCATTATATCGAAATGTTTCTCAACGGAGATTTATTACAGAATACGTACCCTACAGTAAATTATTAAGATTCTTTTGTTTTAAAGTGTTTAATATTTTCGTTTTCATACTTAATCGTAAGCAGATTATATTCGTGCATCATAGGACATAACCATATGGGGTAAAATTATCCTGTAAACTATGTAAAGTATTATATCTCGAACTACGATGGTCATAAACTATCGTTTACTCTTTTGGTAATAACAATTAAGAACAAAGAATGAGGAACGAAAAAGCTAATAATAGGAATAATAATGAAAATGTTTTTTGCGTGTATTGTCGCAAGAAATATGATGTAATCCAGTTAAATGAGAATTGTATACAATGAATAAAATGGTGGATACGTATGACTAAATTGGCTGTAGATGAGAATTGATTTTGATTGATTACCACTAGTTTTGTCCAAGTATCGTATAGTATATAACTACAGGTTTTGTTCAACAAATGGACCAAAATTGGGAAATAAAGAGATTTTGTTTTGTCGTTAATTCGAGTAGATCCTATGTTTGACATTTTAAATTTTACTTTTGTTATTTTGCATCCATAAAGACATTGAATGAATACTATTTTGATTACACGATTTGTTTTATAAATTAAACCATTCTGGACGATACAGTCCGTATATGTAACATACGGAAATCATCCTCGGGGGATTAAAGTTTAGAGTTTACCAGAGCAAGAAGCTTGGACAGAGATAGAAGAGCGAAATCGTAGCGAAAAGATGCTGGAGTGTTGCCAGTTGACGAGATCGTTAAGTCTCACACCTTCTAACGAGAGACAGAGAGGAATCGCTGAAGGAAGGGATACGGGAGGTTAACGGAGGTTGACAGGCAGCATGAAGATACGATTGAACCGTCCTTTTTCTTTCATCTCATGGTGCCTGGTATTTTTAAACGAATCGCGCTACCGGTTGACATTTTGTCGTCATCGATCGATCAGTCTTCAGCACCGATCTTCTTGAATTTTAACCCGCTATCGAAATCGAATGGTTGAATCAAATAAAGGACTTCATAGATATAATATTTATTTAATTATTTCTATTTGCAAATATATTGTTTTTAATGGAGATGCAGTTTCTCGCAAAAGTGTTCGAACGTTTACTACAAAAAGCTTTTATATATGTGTTATATACAACATTTTGAAATGTCATTAACTCTATAATGAGACGCGATTGCAATAATTATATTGGCAAAATTTGAATCCAATTTGAATCCAATTTGAAAATATGTACAGAAATTGCAAAATATTTATTACAAACTTATATTTAATAAAAAATTAGTATATACTATGAATGCTCGTTTTGATGTTTAAAAATGTCAAAGACAATCCCACTGAATACTCAGATTTATTAATAACGTGGATGATTACTGCTTTAAATACTTTTGTGATTTGTGAAAAATACATATATGTACATATATTTGTACTAAATATCTTGTAACTTCTAAGTATACATTTTCAAAATTGTTTGAAACTTTATATTTATCTGTTGGTATTTAAACTTGTATATAAGTTTCATACAACACACGTAACATGTTCATGAAAGGTGTGGATAAGTGTACGAATACTTTCATGAGTCACTGTACGTACATTGTACATACATATTTGAAATGGCTTGTATAAGATGGCTCGTAATAAATTAATCTATTCTTAGGAAGGTTCAATTATTTCAAATCATTTTTATTACAAAAATGGTACAGTACAAAATATTTCAAATAATGTTTCTCACACCATTTTACAAAAAGATTTATATCAAACTAAATTATTCAAAAAAAAAGGAATCAATCCCTATTGTTAAATTGTTCAAAAATTTCTGAAAATAATATGTCTCAGATAGCGATTTTTATTTCAGAGACTCTTACCAAATTATTTCATTTCTTAAAATAATCATATTTCCAATACTAGTTCTTAAAAGTTAGTCAAATGTAAAATACTTTAGATTGGCTTAAATAGCGACTTCTTATATGTATTGTATTAGAAAGAGACTCGTGCCAAATTAATTTATCCAAAAATGACTAAAATTTAAATAATACAATTTTTGCAACTCTTTCGCTAACAGAATAATTAACAAAGCATCTTTCCAAAATCTAAAGGCTTTCGAATAATTTTCCGAGTACTTACGGGTAAGAGGATAAAATCTGGTGTCGCAGCGAGCATTATGTAATCGTATTAATAAGCGCGCACACGCCTTTCGACTGCAAGAGGATCATGAGCGGAAGAACGGTCGCCTTCGTTTCCACGAAACGGATTCTAATTACGACCAAAGATGATACATGGTTTTCTCTGCTTTTACACGACCCAGCTTTCTCCTCCTTCGCGTTCATCCTGCTCATCTTCGTTCAATTCGTTCCCTAGCGAAGAACTTGAGCAAAGAAAGCTAAATACCTCGAGCTCTTATTTCTTCTTTCAACGTCTTTCCACTCTTTTCATTTTTTTTCGACGTGAACACGAACTGGATGGATAATTAACTTCCGATGTGAGCTCCGCTTTCTTTTTTTCTTTTTCAGATTGTACATATTTAATTTTAGGGTGTGTTACTTTTTACGTTTCTTAGAAATCTTTAGATATATTGATTATGTATACAAGAAAAAAAAGTTAATTCAATGATATGAAATTGATGAAATTATTATTACGATGTCAAGTATAGGTTGCTTACACTGTAACGTTTCAAATGAGGTAATAATTCTTACGTGTTTTGATTTTTTTATTAACTTTTTCAGCAAATTATGTTTTTATAAGTGTAGTAATAAAGAAAGTATGTATTAATCTGGTCAATATGTATTCATAACTCATCCAGAGTGATGTTAATTTAAATAAAATTTCCGTGCACCTAGAGTCTTGTCTTCTTTTAAAATTCTACGCCCCGAAAGGTTAATTAAGGTCCTACGGTACTTATGAAAGATAATACGGGATTACAAAGGGTTAAAAGTGTCCAAAAGATGCTTAGAATGAAGTAATAGAAAATTACAACTTTCTCCCGAGATAGTCGTTTTGAAACATAGTACATCGCGTGAAGACCAGAAACAAGAAGAGTCGAGGAGGATACGTCGTAAGGCGGGGGTGCTTGTAAGTTGAACGTCCGCTGCATCGAATATAAATAGCGGTCGGCGACGTTCGTCCACCTCGTCTTTCTCTTCTTACTCTTCTCAGTGTATTCTTTTCTTCTTCTTCCTTTTCTTTCCTTTTTCTTCTTTTACTACAGTCGCCTCTTCGTTCTACTGGCCGCCTCCTCTTTAGGCTCTTCGTCTTCGTCTCGACACTTTCCACTAGAACACAAGGCTCATCGATTCTTTACCAAGAGTCGAGGAGAAATGTCTACAAAGTGTAAATTCAATTAGGCAACGATCTGCTTCCTCCAACACCGGATTAATTTTAATGAAATTATAAACCGAGCATTCATTCTTTACTACGATTCGTGAATCAGACTGACCTCGTTTTCAACAACGAGGCACTCTATTATACGTGAGAAATCTTATTATGCCTATCTGTTCCTATCATTTTTCTATATTTTTAAATAGGTATAAAATAAACTCGTTGACAAAAGAATAATCATTTGTTATTTGCAAACTATATACATTCATTGTAGACTGTAATTCGTGGTACGAATACGGTTAGAGAAATATCTTAAAAGTAAAAAACAAGACGAAGAATAACAAAGTTATTTTTGAGAATGTAACTAAATATGTCCAAACACTATATTTTCCACAAAATGAGACTTCAAGTGAAATAATTTTATCGTAAATTAATTTTCAATCAAAATTTTGTTCTAATATGTTTCTGTAAATGTTTTAAGAAATTGTAAATATAATATACTTTTATATACTTGTTGCATATCTATTAGCCAAGTATATTTTAGTTTTTTCGATTATTCATTATATACTTAATTGTTGCAATTTCTATATGCATTTACAAAGTTGTTCCAAAATTTACCAATATAATCATGATAGTCGTGTCTCATTACAGTGCTAATGAAATTTCAAAACGTTTCGTATTATATATTGATACAAAATTTCTCTATAAGTATTCAAACGCATTCTTGAGTGACTGTATTTTTTAACATTAGAAAATATAATTGGACCAACACCGGTGTTAAAGTTTAGAAATAGAAATGAAATAAAAATTGATCTAACTAAATTAAAATTTAAGAGCTGCATCTGCAAATTTTCACATATATGTGATCTAAACTGGATTGTAGGTGATTTCGCGTTCCATGGAACTAGAAGCGTTGCGCACGTGTACGTGTGTGAAAACTTGACGAACTCCCCTTCTCGGAACATTTCTCATCGAAACAGCCGCGTGTTGCGCAGCCTCTTCCGTATTCGGTTGGGTTCAGTCGTAATGATCTTCAGGGATCCCGGGAGTTAACAGGGCTTTATAGGCGGTCAGGAAAACACGTGTTCGTAAACCAATGCTCGCCTCACGAATCACTCGGGGTGATTTACATCGAATCCTGACCATCCTCTTCGAGCTTTTAATCTCAATTTCATATCAAGCGAGTTTTTTTTCAAATTTTAATTAATTTCCCCGGTTTTTTACAAAGATTAATATGAAAAAAGTTTGAATTTCCCTCCTGAGATATCTTCATTTCAATCGCGCTATCTATTTGATTATTTTTTATGAGATGTGTTTTAAAAAAAAATTATGAATAAATGGATATGCAATGATTTTATTCTTATAAATATTACATTCTTATAAACTCTATTCTAATAAAACTTGTAAATTTTATATTCTTGTAAATTCCTCTAAATTATATTGTTATATATTCTTACAAATATTGTATTTTTATAAATTCTTAAGTTACATTGTAATACATTCTTATAAATTTTATATCTAATTTTATAAATTGAGATAAAACATAAAAATGTTTATATTCTACTACGATACGTAAAAACAAAAAATTAGATTCTTGACGAAAGTTTTTCATGTACAAATTAGCTATTAATTTAAGTTAGCTTTCCATTAAATCAATTCTTTTTTGCATTGGATTAAATATTTCTGTTTTCATTATGTAATATATGTATATGTGAACCTGTTTTGTTTAATAACTTCAGAAAATATTCTAGTGAAATCTATACATACTACTGCTCAAAAATATTTATAGACTTGCTGATTTTAAACAAGATTTATTTTAATTAAAAAGTTACTAAATCTAGAATAATATTATGAATTGTCAAACTTTTTATAAAACATTTTTTGTAATATCTTTATAAAAAATTTGTCGTATTCTATGGTATTACGATAGTATGATATCGATGAAATAAAATATATATATTAAAATTGAAAAATGTTGTTCACACGAGCATTGATTCTGAATAAAAATTCATCGTCACAATGAACAACGCTGAAAGCGATTTTTTTTACTTAACTAGAATTTTCTGTGCCGCGTGAAGGTTCGCAACTGACGTAAGTTTGTTGGCGTGGAGATAAGTTGCGCTTGAAAACCGCGATAAAGGATGTTCGTCTTCGTCTCTGTTTTACGTCAAACGAATTTCCACGGTGGATGAGGGGCGGAGGGCCGCAGGTGGATGTACTTTATCGATTTTGGCATACCAGACAAGCTGCTTGTGCTTTCACAGCGATAATCCGGCTACCGCTGCTACTGGCTGGGCTGGTGCGGCTTAAATCGCCCACTTGAAAACTTCATCGACACGCTGCACCCCTGTAACTTTCCCTTGGCCTGTCCTGCTCTGAGAACCGCGTTTTATTTCAAAAATTGCAGAATATACAACGTTTAGTGTGAGGAGAGAAATTGATTCGTTAGATGACAGAAACAGTTTTACGGAAGCAATAAAGAATTAGCTCTGCAGTTCCCATAAGAACCTACAAGTATTATTTTTTTACTTGCTTCTTTTACTCACTTTCCATGATATAACTAAATTAATAATTTGTAGGTTTTAATGCATTCTAGTTCGTATTTATTTGAATTAATCCAGTTCGAATTTATTTGAATTATTTCGTATTAATGTTGCTTCTACTTGGATTCGTAAATAATAGAGAATTAACTCTCCAGTTTTCATAGACACCCATAGATACGTATTACTTTTTATTTGTTCTACATTGTATAACGATATAACAAACAAATTAACAATTTATACATTTTTTTATTACATTTCAGTAATTAGTTTGTACCTATTTATTTTGAGTTTGGAAGTTCCATATGTATACTTGAATTTGGCTAATTCCGAGTTGGGCAGACGCGAATAATCCACAAGAGATTATTTTACATATAAGAATAAATCGAAAATGTGGAATACAATTTTTTATATGTTGTCGTTTCCGAGAAAATAAAATTCACGCGTATAGCAGGCCAATTGTTAACTAAATACGATCAAACTTTATTTTTATCAAAAACAAAGCTTTAAGCGGAAAAATGTTATTCTAAATTTTTAACTTATTTTCGCATATAGAATAACCTATTAATTACTTATTCGCTACTTAGCTAAGTTCGTAAGTTACTCGCTACGTACGTACTTACTCGCTAATTAGCTAAGTTCGTAAGTTTGTATGTACCAAACAAATTCTCAAACTCAATTTTCTGGAAAACGGAGAGTTGTATGAGAAAATATTCTACATTTCCGATTTATTTTTTCACATAGAAATATCCTCTTGATAATGATGTCGCGATTGCCAGAAAATCCCGTATAGTAGGTCAAAAAGTGTTTTCTTTTAGAAATGGAAAATAAAAGGAGAGAAGAAAGTGCATTTCGATTCTTATAAGTGACGGTGGAAATGCAGCTTAAGTAGGATGTCCCGGCACGAAAGGTCGCGTGCATCTATCCTCCAGACGGGAAACTAGGTTAACCATCGCGGAATCGACGTAATGACTCGCAATTAAAATGAAATCAGAGGCGAATTTAATCGTCGTTAGATTTTCTTTACTCGCGTGTTCCTGTTCTTTTTTGTGTTCAGGGTGGTAGGTGGTTCATGGTACTAGAAAGGAGAGAAATAATTATTTGTCGAGAAGTATGTAGAAAGTGGTAGGGAAAGTTTTTATGCAAGAGACTTTGCCTTCGAACGGAGATTTAAAGATTCGAGTACCTATTTAAATTTCATTTCTTACTTCCTTAGTTTATACTTTATTTTTCTTACGTTATTTTTACTCCACATATATAAAGTGCACTGGTATGCAATCTGCTATGTATGAAATCTATTAAAATCCAATTTAGTCTTCTCTGTTCTCATATTGTATTTTCATATAAATAGAATGTCGATTTTATTGAAGATAAATGATGTTCCTATTTATCGTTGAGTATATCAATTTTAAGTACTAAAATCAATGTCAATTGGTTTATATTGTTATTTCTAATTCCTTACAATTTTTTCGGTCACAATTAAAAAGTGCAGGGGAAAAAACATGATAATATTAAACATTAAATACATTAGTTTATTAGTTGTCAGATCGAAATTTATTCAGGTTGGAACTTTTAGACGTTAACGATTAATCGACATGTGAAGTCAGCCAATGATAATCAGTAACAATTGAAAAGCACATGATAAAATTTATTAATTAAACAAAATTTCATAGATTTATCTATCTTTAAAAAGCTTATATTGCCTTCTAACTATCTTAGTTACTAATTACAAGCAACATCAAAATTAAAAAATCAACAAAAATATATTTATCATGTACTCTTCAATTGATAACATGTCAACCAATCGTTACTGTCTACAGGTTCCTTTAGAAATCAAAGAAATCTCAATCCAACAACCCTAATCTTACAAAATATGTCAAGCTAGTAATGTAATGTAATCTGTAGAGATCCCTATTTCACATGCATGTAAACATATGTTTGCAAACGAATCCGAAATTTAATCCGGGTAATTTTTAGTGCATAGGTGGTACCTATATATTTCTATTGTATTGTATATATATTATACTAATGTATTCTAAGTATATCAGTTGCAAATTGACATCATGCGAGCCTGGACAGTTGGTTGAAACTTGTTCGTCCTCAGAAATTGCTGAATCGATGATCGAAAAAGCGTATGAATTCGATTAGCTGATTTTGAGGTCATTCTAACTCTTCATTTAAATATAATGTAAATATATATTTATTTATTTATCTATTTATATATTTAGAAGATATTCTTGATTACTACTTGATTAGTAGGCGTTATATCAGTATCATACAAATATCGTAAATGTTTTCAATAAGATTTACATAGGTTAACAAACTTTAAAACCAATATGTAATTGTTATAATTAACTATACTATATATTATAATCCTTGTAAATAGTTTCAACAAACTTTTCTTATGTATGCATATTAAATTATAATCTTGTTAAATACAAATTTTATTGTATTAATCGCTTTCTTGCTAAATTAGGTTAATTTAGTTTACATTTTGTATATGCACTGAATGTATTGACATTCTTTGGGACATAGTCAAATAAAAAACTTCCCGCCTTCTTGGTGCTTACATATATGCACAGTAGAATATCTTTGATCCTACCTTAAAATATGAACACATCTCCAAGTACAGCGGTTTACAATATGTTCCACCGGTTTCGTGTTGCCACTGATATGACTAACACGCGTGATGCACAAGAAAAGGTACGTATTAATTTGGTTAGTAGGTGTTCATAATTCTCTCCAAAGTGGTAGAAATTTGAAATAAAATTTCAGTACAACTAGAGATTTTTCGGTTTTTTAAACCCTGTGTTCTAAGAAGTTGATATACATTTCACGCACAACCAGGATTTCTACCAATTTCCATCTTTCCGTGTTCTCGGAATCTCGCGAAGTAGAAACAGAGAGAAGTTAGAGTGTCCGCAAAATCCTCGAAACTTTTTCTCGAAATAGTCACGAAGAAGATAGATAGAAGAAACAAGAAAGAGAAGGATCAGTCGATCGTTTGGCAGCATTCTTCTCCGTCTAACCTCCTAACGAGCCGATTCTCAAGGGGCACACAGAGGCGGCTGGGGATCGTCTTCTGCTTCTACGTTCCTCTTCGTCTTTTCTCTCTTTGATTCGTCCGACTCCACCTTGGTTGACGACGAGCGCAACAGATCGTGGTTCTCAACTCTGAAGTAAGCAGCTGCAGTTCACCTTCCAAAGATGCTTAAATTCTCCCTCCCTCCTGCATGTTCTTGGCTGAGGGAAACTGATGCGGATTTGTTGCCTTCTTCTGAGGTTTCGGTGCTTTAAAGCTGCATTTCGTTAATTTTCTAGCTGCACTTGTACTTAGGTGCTGTTTCAGCTTGATTTCTGACTAGGAGACTGACTGAAACGTCGGTCTATACATGGAATAGAAATTTTCTATTTTTCTAATAATTATTCTATTTTTAAAATAACGTAAATATTTCATGCAGCATTTTATACGCAAATGAAATTAATTTATTTGGAACCAAATAAAATATTTGTTACTTTACTATATAAACTATTTCTTATTTGTTAGTATGTTTATTCGTTATCCAATTTTGAACAGATTTGTCAATATACATCCTTACCAAGACTTTTACTTACTATGTACCACTGTTATTATGTTCCTTCCAGTTAATGGAATTAATTACCTTTTTTAAATGTCATATATAGGACAAATTTGCAATCAATAAATAAACATTATTGTCTCAGATAATCTATTTCTCAATGTCTTACTCTCACAATTATTTGCTTAGTTGTAAACTTTTGTACATAACTAAATAATGAACATGACATCAATTGAAATGCATTTATGATATAATACAAATTGAAATATTTATTTAGAAATTTAAGAAGATCACGTATTTAATCTTTTCGCATTTTCTAGCAAACCCTTTCTCATCAATGTCGAAAACCCTCCTCAGAATATTTCCATCAATACAGTTGCTAAACTCGAAACATCTCGATGTCGCTTTCAGTTCACTTCATTCAAATTAATCAACTTATCCAAAGACGACAAGCTCACATCATGGTGCAATAGCACGCTCGGTCACGCGCAACGCGTGTCGCAAAAGAACTGGAAAGTCACGGATGTAAAAACGAAAGAAAACAACATACAAACGAGAGAATGAACGAGAGAAGGTGAGACACAGAGAGACGAGACTCTGGGCGTAGGTAATTATCCATAGGAAGGTTGAAACTGGAAAGCAAAGTCGAAGGGTTGCCTCTCCCGTGAGAGGCGTGAATTACACAGCGAGGCAAGCGAGCCGGCAGACAGGCTCATTGTCCTCCGCTAGTTTAATTAATGCAGCTGAACCGGCAGCCTCTCGTTCCTCCTTCTCCTCTTTCCGCTTTCCCTTCGTCTGCATTCTAGCTAGCTGTCTCTCCTTTCTTCTCTCCGACATCCGCATGCTTCCAACTGCCACGATCTTCGATCATGTACAGAGAGATAGAGCGAAAGATGAGATACAGGTATATAGAAGAAGAGGTTAGCTTTGGAGTGAGGGTGATCCACTGTGGTGTGCACTTGCTGCACGGATTTCCACGATGATCTGTCAATTAGAGACGTGACACGAGCGCCTTTGTTGATCGTGGAACGACGATGTTCTGAGAAAGCTTTATATGTATGTACATACTTGGTTTTATGGGTTCTTGGAGTATGGCTGTTGACTTTTGTACAGTTGTTGCGAGGATTCGTACACAATAGTCTGAACAGCGTTTGCTACTTGAATGAAACAAACTTTCCTATGGACTTTACTGCGGAATAAGGACATCATAATTATAGTTTTCATTTTTAAATATAGTTGATTACAGTTCCAATTATATATAAGAATTCAATAAAAGACTTAGTAATAATAATAATAGTAAAGAATAATTTTTGATAAAAGTAGTAAACATGCATTATACAAAAACGTAAACGTTAAAATGAATGACTACTGGCCACTCAGGGGTTAAATTCAAACTTGATATGTACTTAGACTTAATATTATATGTAGGTATAAACTTATTGAACGTAATATCTCTGGATAGTTTAACAAGTATTCTAAGTCTCTAATAAAACTCTGAAACTAAACAATATATAGCGGCTACAAAAAGGTATTAGCACATATCCTTATTTTCCAATGAGGCCTTCATTTATCAGATTCTACCTTTCATTTTCATAGGATCTAATTCTTGTAGTTACACGAAGACATTGTTAAGTACTTACTTAATTTGTGTACTTCATAATATGAAATTTAATGTACTTGGACCTAATTACTGGATGTATGCTCATATAGATGCTATAATAAACATAACAGTACATCAATACTTTTCATAGTTACTATACATCGAAATAAACATTCCGTCATAAACGCTTCTTTACTGATTTTACCAATTTTCACAAAAAGATTCTCCGTTCCCTCTATCAATCTCTCTAGCGTAAAAATATATAATTTTCCGGATGTTTCACTGCGTTTCAGTTGCGCGAGTATCTCGTTATCCCGGCTCTCGTCTCTCGCGAAGCCACTCGGAACTGCGGCGTAAAGTCAAGCGAATGGTTACAAATTGAAGACGCTAATTTACACACGGTTTCGCACTCAAGCTTGCTTGGCTCCGCCGACCTGGCTGGCTGCTTGCTTGCTTGCTTCTGCTTATTAACTCGCACAAGTTTACGAGCTAGCTTCTAACGGCTAACAAGGTAAACAATGTTTGGCAATTATTTCGGTTAAATGATCCTCCTGAGACGCGGCTGCTGGATACAACGGCCAGGTAAAGGAAACTAAGGTTGGAAGACACCTTTTACGTGTGTCTCCACTATTTGCTTGCGTTTATCCTCGCCAGCCCATCCCCCCCTCTCTCTCTCTCTCTCTCTCTCTCTCTCTCTCTCTCTCTCTCTCTCTCTCTCTCTCTCTGCTTCGATCTTTGAAATATTCCAAGTGAAACATTGTAGAAAGTAATGTTTTAAAAGAGTATAAACATGTAAAGTGACTACAAACAATGTCTACGCACAGTGATATTTATTACAGGATTTACACACCAATGAATTAGGTCCAAGTATAAATTTCGTGTTATTTAGTAATACTTTCATAGGAGTAAAAAGATCAGGTATTATGAAAATGATAGAACCTTGTAAAAAACATTTTATTAAAAAATAAAGATATATGTAAATATTTCGTATAGCCATTGTATATTGAATCTCAAAATCAAATAAAATTTTCGAATTTGTATGATCTCCAATAAAATATTGTTTATATAGATCGCTTATAGGCATATTAAGAAAAGTATTAAAATAGAATTAAAAAGGGGTTAAAAAAAGATTATTAAGACTAAAATTTTATGTAACGTTCTTTTTAAATAACATAATTTATTAAATAAAATTATGATACTAGAATCCTAGAAAATAATTTACTTTTAGAGTAAATTTTAGGCATCTCTGAAAATGTACAATTTTAAAAAAATATATATATATATATAATATAAGTAATATAATATAATTGATTTCATCGGTTTGTTAAGTCAATATTAATAAAAATCTATATTATACAAACATTATTATTTATGACATTTCTTACCTCAGTTCTTTCTTTTATATTTATTTTCATTATCATGAATTTTTAATGAATTTTGTCTCAGCAGGGTATAAAATAAATCACAAATAAATTATTACGTATAATATTAATCGATTTACAACCATCACAGCATATTACAATTCCGGTTACCATGCAACATAATTGACAAAGACGAAGAACACCTCGAACGCCGAACTCGTTTACGTCATTCGACTTAATTTTCCTGTCACTCGAGCTCCTGTAGGCTTGAGTCAACTTTACGATCGTTCGATACACGTTTCCTGCTTTCCTTGCTGGATAGTTGCCACGTAATGTGCTCTCCTGTAATTACATGAATTATGCTCTGGTGTACCTAGCTCTTCCTCTCTTATTTTTCTGCCAAACTAGTTTGCCTCTTTGTACACTCACTAATGTCCCAATCGGCTTTCCTCTTATGCAAATTGATTAACGGTGCATCCGTGCGGCGTGTCTATCTGTTGCCTTCTTCTTCGTTGCGCTTTTCGTTTTTTCGCTTGTTCCTTGTTCTATCGGTTATATTGGTCGATAAATATGTATTCAGCGTACCTTGTATCTGGTTATCATCGATGATTTTCAAAACTGATACACTCGTTCGTGTTCGTGTTCGTATTCGTGTTCGTGTTCGTGTTCGTGTTCGCAAAAATAAGAAAAATAATGTCCATCTATATTTTTGATGGTCGTTCGCTTATTACAATTTAGTATTTATAATATACGAGTTTATCTGGTAGATTCTTATAATATTAATGCGTATAGTATTTGTAATATACTTGCTGTACTATACTTATTTAATATACTTATGCACTTATTATATTATATTATTGTAAACAGATATATGTATATAGTAATATGTGACATTTTGCACACCTTGATGACCGAATATTATTGCGACTTATTGTAGGATCAACTTATTTAAAAAGTTAGAATTAATACATACAAAAATACATAACGTTTTGACAGCAGCTACATTCATTTTCGGGAATGATAATATTTCACAATCCACTTGAAGATTACACGAAGTATAATTGCTGCCGAGATAAGCGTTGCCAAGTAATAAAAAAAATTGATTTGATACAGTTCTATCAGAGAAACACTAGACAGAAATAATAATTTTCATGTGATCATTATCTCTTAACTGGTATCATTTGGTCATCGTGAACCATAATAATTTAGGCTCGGATTATAATTTAATCTAGTAATATTGAAATTTTTAATTCAATTTAATTTTATTGAAAATCTCTACCATGCAGAATGTAAAATAAAATGAAATTAATTTTAATAAATATACAGGTCGAATTCAATCTCTAAGATTTCGATCATTTTTTAATATGTGGTGAAGATTGGCATGACTCTGTACAACAGTTCTAAACAGTAGTTTCCAAGATGCAAACAACTATCGATACCACTACAATGAATTCTGCATACAGTTGTGCGTCCGTGACAGCATATGCGTCCGTACTCGTTGCCAGCCGGCGGCCACTTATCTTCTGTTTACAAACGAGGGTCAGGCGAACTTAAAGACCCCTTGTACATTGTACATTTGCGAGTCTGTAAGAAATGTCTGTTACAAATTATAGTTCAATTAAATATGAATATCATCAATGTACATATTTGATTTGGGTTTAGGTTTTTACAAATGTATAAAATAATAAAAACTAATAAAAAATAAAATAAGAATACAAGCCACATAATACAAATTCAAACTCAATACATGAATGATATTTGCCTGTAATTGAATTGTAACGAATATTTCTTACAGGTGAATTGCGCCTATCAAGTACACGCAGCGTTATTTTTTTAACGATTTCGTTGCTGGCCTAGAATGCTATACCAAATCCGGGCACTCCTAGGACCATCGGAGTTGGGATATGCCCAACCAGCGTGTTTGGTCCCTCACCTTGCTATCTGTATCAGTTCCAGCCTACAGGATCCTTCACTCGTCTCAGGTCGAACGGAGGGTATTTCCATAATCCTATCATCTCATCAGGACGGTACCGGAGTAGTTGCGGCGCTACTCTTTCGCCGATGTCTTTCGGGGAGACCTAGAGCCTGCGCCTGGCGACCCCCTTTAGCCATCTAGCCACCATTTGGCTATAAACCACCTCCCACGAGTTCAACAGCAAGCGACCGAGAGCGGGGGAACCCCCGAGGCTGATCTTGGCCCCCGTGGTACCAATTTAAGTCATTGGTGGGACTATCGGAATGTCTCGTCGGCCACGTCACTGCCAGCCGGGTTCTTTGTAACCACCGTTACTCGACACGACCAGATGGGACCCACGTAAGCCTCAGCCGATGCCGATGGTCTCGGTCTTGAGTCTCATCCCGACGGCCCCATTCTGGCTCGGGTCTACAGGTTCGCCATTACTCAAAGGACTCACACAAGCGGGATACAGTCGCAACACGCGGTTCTACACTCCCGGCGGTCCTCTTTGCGGAAAGATGTTTCTTAAAAGTGAGGTGTATTGACCGTGATAGTTGTAGCTGCTGGCTGTAGATGTCACTGACGGGGTACTGCTGATTTTCTTCTGTTTTTGATGCATAGAAGAAAAATCGGACTCCGGTCGCCGGGATTTGAATCCGGGTCCCGAACGTTCGTAACCTAAGGCGCTAACCACTGCGCTGCCGTCGTCCGACACTAGTCAGTGTCGAATGGTGGTATTTGCTGTTGAATGCCGCCACTCAATAATACTTTCATAAGAACTGCACCTATCAAGTCTACTGACGCACCGAGACCTTTATCCTGTTAAAAGCCCAGTTCGAGTTCGCGCACATTGTGAGGGACAAAACGAAATTTAACATTGCCCTCGCGGACCTAGGGGAACGATACATAGAACAAGTCGAAGACATAGTGTACGACCCGCCGCGGACGGGACGATACGTAAGGTTGAAGAACGAACTTATCAAAAGACTGACCAATTCGGACAGTACGACAGTGCGGAGGTTGCCCGAGAACTAAGAAATGGCAGATCGGACGCCGTCACAGTTCTACAAGGACTTGAAGAAGCTGGTCACGCCCTCAGTCCCGGACGACTTCGCCCTGACGCTCTGGAAAGACCGTCTTCCGGTAAACACGCAGCGAGTCCTGGCTGTCACGAGGAAAACGGATGCAAACGCCCTGACCGAGATGTCAGACCGGATCCACGATATCCGGCCAGAGGCAGGACGGATAGCAATGGCAAGCGAGCCATGACTACGACTACGACTGCATACCAGACGAACTAAACCAATTGTAAGCGGAAATTAGCGGACTACGATGTAGAAATATTTTGCGACGTAACGAGCGAAGTCGTACGACTGTATGTACCAAAACCCTTGCGGCGCAGCGTATTCAATTCGCTACACGGACTTTCCCATCCAGGAATACGCGCTACACAGATCGTGGTGACGACGCGTTTCGTCTGACCGTCAATAAACAAGAATTGTAGAAACCGGACACGACAATGTATCCCCTATCAGCGATGTAAGGTCACAGGCATGTAGCCTCACCAAACGGAACATTCGGAGCGTTAGCAGGCCGCTTCGAACACATACACATAGACATTATTATCGTGATGCAATATTTTCAAGACTATCAATATTGTTTAACGTTTGCTTCGGCCCTCCTTTTTTTCTGGATAGCTCGTTTCGGTGTGCCTTTAAGAATAACATCCGATCAAGGACGCCAATTTGAGTCCGAACTATTTGAAGAATTATCCTGGTTGCCCGATATCAAGCATTTGCGCACGATGGCCTATCATCCCACGTTCAACGGGATGGTAAAGCGATTACATCGGCAGTTGAAAGCAGCAATCAAATCCCACGATACGAGCAACTGGGTAGAAATTTTGCCAATCGTTTTATTGGGTATGCAAACCGCCATTAAAGAGGACCTGAGCGCAACGGCAGCCGAAATAGTTTATGGTACCGGAATACGGTTGCCGACAGAATTCTTTTTAACAGTGGATCAACAGGCAAACTCAATACGCAAACTGGTTAAAAGAGCGAATCGAAAAAATCAAACCATACTCTATCACAGGACATAGCACGAAGAAAATTTTCATTTTCCGCAAACTCGCGTCATCGGCATATATATTTTTGCGACATGATGTAGCCAAAAGCTCTTTGCAACTACCTTACGATGGGCCATATAAGGTGATACAACGAGGCGATAAAAACTATACCTGACGATATTGAGCAACAATAACAAGACGAAATTTGCACAAAAATACTCGACGTGTTCGTCCAGCTCGAAACCCAAAACAATCGAAACGAAGGGCGGACAATTCGGAGCAAAGAGAATCCGAAAAGTAGATACACCACGCGCGCGGGCAGGAAAGTCCGCTTTCCGGGGCGATACCAAGCAGGTTATAAGTAGAAAAGTCAATATGCTAAGCGAATGAAGCGAATAGGTTTGTAGCGGCACATGATTTAGAGGACAAATCAAATCATGTTATTGTTCTGTCCCGGAGCATCAAGACCGTTAGAATACAAGTAACGTAAACTCCGGGCAGAACAATGTCGCCGCTACAGGCAACCGTCGGGTCAGAACAAATTCAAATTTTTCCGACTCTCCTCCGACCAGTATAAATAAACAGACACGTTCGCGGACGGGCAGAATGTAATACAATATCCAGCGAATATATACAGAAATCATCAGCACTAACGGGTATCTCCGCAATACTTGTATATTGTGTACGTAGAGCTATTTAAGGACCAGAAATACATATAACAAGCTGTGTCAGCAATAATTGCTTTCGTCATTTCGCACTATCCTTGTCCTGACACACTTCTACACGTTAAATGCGTAGCATTAAGTAGTTTAAGGAAATGCATGTAAATAGAATAAGCTTAGCATATAGGATTTACTATAGGATTAGAAAGAAAAACTTTAGAACTGGTAAAGGGGTAATGTTGCTGCATTACCATAGCCCTACCGTCTCACTAGGACGGTACCGGAGCAGTTGGGTCGCTGCTCACCCGCCGCCGTCCTTCGAGGAGGCCTAAAGCCTGCGGCTGGCAATCTCCGCACCTGCGGAGAGGTATAAAGCCTGCGGCTGGCATCTCCTTTTAGCCATCTACCTAGCATTTGGCTATAAACCACTACCCTCACGAGTCCGACACCAAGCGGCCGAGAACGAGGGGAACCCAAACCCCCGGGGCTGATCTTGGATCCCATGGTACCAATCTAAGTTATTGGCGGGACTTTCGAAGTGGTTCGACGGCCACGTCGCTATCAGCCTGGGTCTCTATAGCCATCATTACTCGACAGGACCATATGAGACTCACGTAAGCGGGGGCTGTTAGAGACTGGCCTCGGTCGATGCCGATTGTCTCGGTCCTGAGTCTTATCCCGACGGTCCCACCCTGCCCGTGAGTTCGCCATTACCCAAAGGACCACGCAAGCGGACTACAACCGCGATATGTAGTTCTTACATTCTTGCCGATCCTCCCTGCGAGAAAATATTTCTTACAACAACTAGTGGTTCTTTGGTAACGGGTGCTTTCCGCAGATAAAAATCCATACAGTACCCGGTTCCCCTGGACCAATCGGGGTTGGGTAAACGCCCAACCATCGCACAAGGCACCCAGTGCCTTGCTTCCTGGATTAGCTAAGCCTGCAGGGGCTGTCGCTCGTCTCAGGTCGAACGGGGCCCTTTCTAAGCCCTCCCGTCTCCCGGGACGGTTCCGGAGCAGGTGGGACGCTGCTCATCCGCCGAAGGCCATTCGGTGGAGCCAGTCACCTTAATTCGGCCCTCTTGCCAGCATCTTGGCCATCAACCACTGCCACCACGAGTCCATGCTCATTATTTGGCCGAGCAGAGGGGTCGCTACTCCCTCCGGGCTGTAACTCGACCCGCCCGTGGTACTAACCTTAGTCGTTGGTGGGACTATCGTGTGGATGTACGGCCACATCACTACCGGCCCGGCGACCTGCTAACTCGGCAGTTCCAGATGGGACTCACGTAAGCGGGGTCCACAGGGTACTTGCGTACCCTGAACTCACCCCGACGGTCCCACCCTTGGCATCAGGATCGTGGGTGCGCTACTACCCAGGCCCCGTTGCGAGAGTGTAACCGTACTTAGACACCTTACACCTCCGGCGACCTTCCCTGCGGTGTACATAGGGACTCACGTAAGCGGGACGCTTGTCCCGACGGTCCCCCTGGCTGTGGGAACGTGGGTTTGCCAGCCCCCATAGGCTCGCAAAAGCGAGCCCTCCCTGCGGGAATATTTCTTACAGTCTTGCATATGCAAATATGCACGTTGTGTATAGAGTCTTTAAGCACAGCCGGCCCTCGTTTGTAAACAGAAAATAAGCAACCGCCGGCAACCAATAGTACTAACGCATACGTTGTCACACGCAGTATAAGTATAAATTCATTGTAATGGTATCGATAGTTTTTTGCGAATATCTCGGAAACTGCGCGAAACCGCCGATTATATGTATAGAAATAAGTTATACAAAATCATGCTCTCCACCATATATTTAAAAATCATCGATATCGGAGAGGTTGAGTTCAATCTGTACATTTTCCTTAATTTTTGTTAATTAAGTTTAATATTAATTAATTAAAAGCTTCAGTTCTATAATATTCTTTTTTCTAAAATATTCAAATCATAATTCGACTTAACATAATTTCAACGAGTAGACGATAAACAGAAAGAAAAATAATAATAAGAAGAAATACCAAACATTGAAAAACTACAGAGAAAAAACAAAACAAAAATAAAAAGGAGGAGGAGAAGACGAAGATGAAGAGGAAAAAAAAAGAAAGAGACGGGGAACCGGTTGTTGTCTCTGGACTCTGAAGCACTGTCTTTTGTAGCTGAGAGGAGAAAGATTAAAGAGCAAACTCTAAGTTACACGATCGACAAATCGGACGTTACTGAAAACGAGTAGACCACGATTTCACTTCTCCAGTACCTTCTTTTCTGCGCTGTTGACCATTTTATTGCGCTCGTGTATCGTTCTATGGCGTGTACCAGTGTGTTGCGTGTTACATGTAAACCGACACCATGGATATAACGTTTCCAGTGCTAGGCTGTAGAAATCAGCTGTTCGACGAAATGGCCTATAAAAAACAGACTCTGAAGGATTCAACCATCGAACGTAGCCTAATATGAATTTTGCAAATTGCGTTTCTTTTGTTGTGAACATAATGGTTTATTGTCTTTGTGAATTACTAATCCATTAAGGAGCAACAAATGGTTTTTTGCAATTAAACTGTAGTATTTTATACATTTAAGGAAAATTTAAAGATACTAATATACACAGAACGCACATGATACGCAAAGACAGTTAACATATTTAAAGTACAATATTCGTTATTATATTTAGTGAGTAAAACAAATATTGGCAGAAATTTTATTTGTTAATATTATAAAATATAAATTTGCATAAATAGCCGCAGAATAATCATAGTGTTATAAATAAAATGGGTATAAAAAGCAGCCATTTTTGATAAAAATTTTGTTCACTTTGTTTATTTCAAACATTGTAACAAATAAAGTATATGCATATAGTAAATATTCTAGGTAATCTTCAGACTGAATTTCATAAGAAAGATATTATATATTTATCAAATATCTTTTATGAATACATTCATAAATATCCAGAAATCAGCGGAAAATGTAGGTGTAATTTTATTTGTAGCTTGGAAGAAATTTGTAAATAATAAATCTAAAAGTCTTTTTTCAAATGCAAATAAATTTGTATTTGTAAAAGTTTTAAAAAATTTGTATAAATCGAATTAATGAGAACTGCTAGTATTACATTAAATCTTCTACGGTTCTACGCCTATCTACTTTAAGAAGCATACACAAAATGAGTTAATAGCTTTTCTGATAACTATTGTCGATCTCAGGAAATACAACTTGGAAATACTATAGACTGAATGAAATAACATTTATTCCAAATTATTGTTTTTGACGTTGATATGGAAATACAATATGAAATTGATTAGAGTAAGACTAATATTACTTGAAGAAGCAGTTTGCAGTTTACTAAATTAAGATGGTGTTATTAGTTAAGAAAAATTGAACAGAAAAGTATATTTGTATAAACATTTGTATAAAAATTTATATGAACTTTCAAACATTTTTATAAAAATAAATTTCTTACAAAATATAAATGATGTAGAATATGATGATGTATTTATAATCAGAACTATTAAATAGCGAAGAAAGTGTCATTTTAATAGGTGTGAGATAAATGTGACAGAGAAGGCAAAGTAGGTCAAATAATAGTTTGCTCAGGAAAGTAATTACCTTCGGCTTCCTATTATCTTTTTCTAACGATTCAACAACTTTTCTACTTTTTTTTTTTTATAAAAGTTTTCTTCTCAGGTATCGAAAAAGCGCTTCAACTCCTTTTTAACGTCTTATCGATTTTGAAATCATGACAATCTCTGGAATCACTTTCGATTGCAATGTTCGTTCACTATATCATCTCTGATTGCGAAGGACTTTGGTACGTTCATGCTGAAATAACTTTTTCAAGACTTTAAACGATTAATTTTCATAAGTGTTATGCAATGGTAAATTCTCTATTAAATAAATATACATAATCACATTTCTAATTGCTAGAGTACAGTACAGTTTAAAGATGAGAAAGCAGTACTTAAAAACAGCACGAACTTTCTTCATATAATCTCTGGCAGGGGTATGACTCGATGTCATAAGGCAAGAGGTTAACAGAATAAGATTCAATTTAAATCGTTCAAAAGACATGACAGAACTTCTCGAGCAATCACATTGTGAGATCACAACCTCGACCTAAAACTTCACAGAATATGTTCATGCAGGTGCTATCTTTAATTTAATCATCCAAAGTCGTGACATCGACATTGAGCCGTTCTTGCTGAACTGCGAAGTCTCTGACCGTGAAAACTTGGGATTCACCTTAGATCTACACACGTGCTCCGAATACTTCATTCTTCATTGCTCAGGATCCAGACCTTCGACCATAGATTGTGAACTCTTGGAATCAAATTGTAAATTCGTGAACTAAAATCTCGAATTAGATCCAACGATTTTTAACTCGATAAATTAAATTTTGTATTGTAGCTTCTGACCAGTCTATTCTCTAAGTATTAAGATACTTATAAAACCTTATATAACATATTGTAACATCAGATAGTATAATATATTTCATGCTTCTTCAAATTTCTATACATATTTTTATAAATTGTTACGAATCGGAGCTTTGAACTGCATAGCGCGCCAGCGGTATTTATGTAGTATTATATAGTATTTTATGGAATATGGTTGCAGTATGTTAGCAACTATGCGGATGAACTTGATGCGAGGTGAGGAAGCCATAGATTTATTAATCAGGAGTTCTCTAGAATGAAGTCATTTGCGGATGAACTTGGCTCGAAGAAGGTTGAAACTTGGTGAACGAACTCGATGCGAAATCGGGAATCTGCTGGGAGGAAGTTGGAAAGCAACACAGACGAACCCGACGTTCGCCAGGGAACTGTTATGAGGTTGGACAAAATGCAGACGAATCTGATGCAAAATCAGGATGTCATAGAAAATGTTAGAAAGGCCTCGTAACTTGATTAATAAAAAAAATAACACGGTGACACTCCTCGTAACATTCTAGGCATTCCGTCGTAAGAACGTTATTTTTCGGTTCCTTGTGCCGTGAAAATCTCGAAATTTTATGGTAGAGGTGGATCAAGAGTTTGTGTGCATATGAAAAAGTAACCGTTCAAGGTTTCTGAGGAAAGTACCCTCCGGATGTATATCACAAACGATATCCCAGAAATGAAGAACTGAAAAAGTGCAGGTAGAGGCTGAATGTTCTTCATTTGTAACGATATTATGACTTCTTAAATTGTTACATATTTTTTTGAATCTTCTTTAAACTTCTATACAAGATATTTTTAAATGAGTCTCCGATATCAGATGAGAAAAATTACGTAGTACCATTTTAAACAATCAAGTTTTTGAAAATTGTTACTACAATTTGTTGTCAACTTTTGTTTGAAATAATTTTTAATCAATTAGCTGAAGAGCCTGAAAAATCATGGCAATGATAAATATTTTGTATATTTATGCTTCTTGACATTATACTATATTTTTCTGTATATTTCTGCAACTCTAAATTTCCCCAACAATGCAAGACGTCTGCAAATCAAGCGCGAGTTCAACTAGTAGAATAGTCTACAAATTTGACTCTACCTGTAATTATCGAACATTTCCTCCAAGTTATTCCTTTGCTTTCAGCTTTACTGTATTTATTAATTCTTACTTAAATTTTGTAGCTTATTGTATGCCGTTTATATTTGTTTTATAACATTTAATTTAGGATTCAATTCCTTGAAATATTTCTAAAAAATTATGGACCAAAGGTAACTGTAAATAAGTACTATCACAAAAGGAATATTTCTTAAAAATATGACTAGTTACTATAGTGAGATCACTATTGTATGTCTTCTGCACGATACTGTATATGAACATGAACATAAATCATTTGAAGTTTTATTGACAAATTCTAACAAAAATGGCAAAGAAGATTTTGGCAGTATATACTATCTTTTAGAACTTTTAACTACTATAATATTCTATGACCTTTATCCACATACGTATATTATTAACAGATGAATAATGTTATTATTTGGCCTAATATAAAGAAAATATTCATCGAGTAATGAAAATAGCTCACTTTCTAAATCACATTTTACTCCATTTTACTCCCGTTACTCCATTTTTTAGCCCTGTTTTCCGCATCACAAAATTTACGTTGTAATTTTCCCGGTAATCCGACGTCAGTGATGTTTTCGAGGGAAAGCGTAATCACTCTTCTTCTCCGCGTCTTGAGGCCTCGTTACGTTGCAACGGTGTCTCTGTGGTCTTTGTCGGGAGATTGCATTATTCGCCATTTAAAACGATACTAGCTCTCGCGGCGTGAGTCGTGTAGTTCACTCGCGCTTATGTACAAAGTAGACGGTATTAAAATGAAATTTCCACTGTGCACGATACACCCACATTGTTTTTCCAGGTGTAACGCGTACATACGCCACGTTTAATGCCTAAGCTTTGTCATAATCTAACTTATTTTCAACGATTTTACCTTTCAAATGTAATTGCACATGTTATTTTAACATCTTTTACAAACTTTCCGTTTCAGTACAAAATACAAAATTGAACCAGAAAATTTTATCAAAATTTGTTTAAACAAATGTTTACTAAATATATTTATAAAGATAAAATTTCAACATACAATACCTACATCTAATTGAAGAATTTTTCTATGCTGTATTTATGATATGCATTTTATTATGGTCGAAGATCACAGGTGAATAACATTTCCTATATTTTATAGAAGAGTAATTTGAAAATTCAATACAATTCATTTGATTTTGTTGATTAAATTTGCTTTTATCAGCCTTTCAAATAATTATTAACACAACATTAATTATGCATATTGATGTTAATTAAATTGAACTAATATAATAAATAAACTAATATTATTTGTTTCTTACAAAACAACGTGGATTTATTAGTTACTTTCATAAAGTTTATATTTTCAAGTGTATAAAATAATCCTGTTTGTAGCTTGCAGGTGTTATGAGAATCAGAAATTCAATGAAAATCGACTTGTTATATTGTTCGCATGTGATCTTCATACGTACTATTTGAAATGAACACCATAATTAATGAGACTGAAGCTTTAATGAAATTTAGTAACTTCTGGGACAAATTATTATTAAATTTGTTATCAGATTAAAAGAAAAAGAATTCTATGATACTATATACATATATATTTGTTAACTGTGAGGTAATTCTATTGCACCTATAAATGATATAAGAATTTAATTTAGGTTAACCAATTTTTAACTATTTCATTTATATTGTATTTTTTATTTCATAATAGTATCGATAGTTTTTATCTACTGAAACACAATACAAAATAAAATGAAATATGATAGAATAGATAATAGATACTGGATAATTTTACCCTCGTATATACATATATGGTTTTGTATAGGTCTTCCCTACTTATCATTACTAATCCGGTTTTAACTTTCCAAAATCAGCTATATATTCACAATACATTTCCCTATTTGCACTCTTATCACACTATCACATTATCTCTCCAACACAAACATCCATGAACCCAATCTGCACTTCCAACGGAACTTATTTTCGGTTTGAGTGTTGATTACAGATGCATCTTTGTCACTGCTGTTTCCTCATAGCAATTATTATTATTTATACTCGGTCGAACCCATCGTGATGTTGTTCGTCGAGCACACGGTACCTTCCATTAAATCATGAAGATGGATCGATCGGAGTTCGAGCGTACGCGACGCGACGCAACGCTTCGTAAATCGCTCGCAGAGCAATTACAGATAAAATAATAATTCGCGATAGAACGTCTCTCTCTTATCTCTTTCTCTTTATTTTTCTTTTTCTGGTTTGCTTACTGCATTGATTCCCTTTCTCATTTTCGATCGACTCTCAAACCGCGAAATTGTCGCGTAGTCTCGTTAAAAACTGACCCGCGAAATATGCGCATAAATCGCCGGACGATTCGCGTCGCAACGTTCGTATTGTTGTTCGCAATTAGTGGGATTAATTTACATATTGCCGGATTAACCGTTCGACCATGAATTATTCAGCGTATGCTAATGCGCTGCCTTTGAATTGAAGTCTATAATTGAATGCTTCTCGAGAATAAGGAAAGAGCCGCGACCCCCGCTGCGGCCGCTGCTAAAGAATCAGCATTAACCGTATTATAGTCGATGGAGAACCGGGACGCGTCGTGTGCAGTCGTCAAACGGGAATTAATAAATGTAAGTCTGAAATTGCCCTCTGTCTGACATGAGTATGTAATTAAAGAGTTAAAAGAGAAATGATTGTAGTCTGTTTTAACTTGAAATTGAGGTTTTATTTAAAAAGACACACTCACGCGTATATATATATTAATTTTTATAATAGAATTAATTCTTTGTATTATATTTTTACATTATTTGTGTTATGTTATCTATATATTATTCATATTAT